>NC_067399.1:292082416-292392224 GCF_016432865.1 Antechinus flavipes | reverse complement strand
TTTGACTCTTCTAAAGGCCTGAAAATAAGAATTAGAAGAGGGTCTGAAAAATTATGTTCTGTATCTGTTAGTCCTGTTATAGTGCACTATTAGTTCTAGTGTGATTAGGAACTACTTTGCTCAATGACTGTTTCATTAGAAGACCAGGTTACCAAAGGGCAAATCTACCAGTGAGAACCCCGAGGGGGTTCCATATAGGTTTTCTAGTACTTTAGCTCATGTAGTGTGCTCCTTGCATTAATTATCCCTTACCTAGACTTCTTAAAAAGAGGTGTTAACAAACTTTAAGAATAGAGAAAAAACATCTCTTTAGCCTTAAGCAATACTCTTCCAGAAGTACACATAGAATGCTGAGGAAAGTGAGTTCATATTTAGAATGTACATAGTGAAAAAGGATTAACTCATAACTCTAGATTCCTGGAAAATCCTTTTATCCTTTTGTAGATTTATAATCAATTTTAAAATTTTTGTTGTTGTTTTATTGTTTTTTGTTATTTGTAGTTCTTTCCTGGGCTCCAAGGATCTGTATTCTTGTGCAGTCCTGAGAATGCTCTTCCTCACATTTCAAGCTTGTGGATTTTATGTAGACAAAGTACATCAACCAGTACTATATTAGGGACACTGCCATGCAAAATCAAAATTCAAATCTAAATAAATAATAATAGCTGAAAGGTATAAGTACTTAACAATTTGAAAAGTGCTTTACAAATACTATCTTTTGCTTTTTTACATTCACAATAAGTTGAGAAGTTTTTATTCTTCCCATTTTCCATGTGAGAAGACTCTTGACTGAGAGAAGTTAAATGACTTACTTGCTCAAGGTCACATATCTATTATCTCTGGAATAATTCAGGTTGGCTTGCTATTAGGTTACCAGAAGCATATTTAGATTCTATTTTATCCAAGCTTCACAGAGTATAACTGATTCTTTTAAGCTAACCACAAGACTTTCTTTATAGGGCATTATCTGCTTTTATTAAAAAATGTTCCTACTTTATATTTTTCATCAATACGCTTAGGAATTACATATATGACATTTGCACTTTTGAATAATTGACTCAAAGAGTATTATGACTCTCATAAAGTTATGAGGGCATAGAACTTCTTGTTAATTATGTTAATTTAGGACACTGCTCTTATACTGGCTATTACTCTCCACGGCCAAAATGTATTATGTTTCCTAATTGCTAACTGCTTAATAATAAAAAAAAGAACCAGTTCTTGAATCCTTCCAATATACCTTCCAATAACCTTTGCCTTAATATAATGTAGTTACTTTATCCATTTTCATTAGAATATTGGGAATAAACATTCCTAATGAGTGACTCCATACAAATGATTACAAAGACTCATATTGCTACTCAATGTTAATTATTCCATGTCATTTCCCCACAGGGTTCTGAATTATACCATTTCAGAGTGAAAGTTGTTCCTGGAGTCACCTTTTGTAAATTAGTTGCTGAGTTTCAGGTATGGTTCAGGTTCTGGGTCTAAATGAGGCTGAAGACAATTAATTTAATGGGAATACATTTAATTTTTTGAATAAGATAACTAAAAATTGGAATGAAATCTAAGAGACTGAAGAGAAAACAAATTGGCATAACTTGGTGAATAGTCTGAATGGGGAACAGACAGAATGGCTGAGGTTACAAAAAAAAGTACAAAATTTTGAGCCTATTCACCAGGAGAATGATGATCCATCCCATTGCATGACATTGTGGACATAGATAAATGGGCAGGTCCTATGTAAAATTAGAAGGTTGGGAAATTTGTCTAATTACTACTAAAACTGATAACATTGTTTCATGTTTATAGTGCTTCTAAGATTTATCACATGATTATATAAACGAAGATGGTGTAAATACCATGTGTCCCAAATATCTTAATTTTAAATTTTCTTAGCAGAATCTAGGAAATATAACAGAATGGTAATTATAAATTAGAGTTTGATTCTCTATCAGTGGAAATCAGAAAGTACTTTTGGATACAGGAAGCCAAAAAAGCATAGTAACAAGCATTCCAGGCAAGATTGAAACTGGAGATGATAGAGAGTACTATTACCTTTTGTGAGGAGCAAGCCCAAGTAAACTTCCCTTCCAAAGAAGATGTCATTCCTTGAAAGGAGCTGGGCACACCCAGCAGCAGAATATCCCATTCATTCCCATCATGCAGTCAATTTATTGAACACTCTTAAGTTCCCATAGTTGAAGGTTATGAGTGGACTTAGCCACATGTGGAATCTATTTTTGTACCTCAATAAATTGTATTTCAATAAGTTTCTAACCATTCTTCCTTTCTGGACTCTATTTTTGTTGTAGAGACTGTCACAATTTTGTGTGTGTGTGTGTGTGTGTGTGTTTGTGTACACGTTTACTTTTTTGGCTTTAGGTACTCTGCTGCATTGCCCAAACAGGGATACATTTCATAGATCCACAATTTTAGGGTGTAGAGGAGCACTAGCACATTAGAACACATGCTACAGGGGAGTGGGGATTCTAGTTACAGATCCAGGGAGGAAAAGAGTGCTTGTAGCTGCTCACAGATTAGAGAGCAATGACCAGACCTCTCCATAGAACAAACATATTACTTTATATTTAATATTTTTATCTTCCCTGGTCTTCTACATTTGTTTTTAGAACTTTGAATTCTAGATTTTTCTCCCTTCTTCCCCATCCCCAACCTCCTTTATAAAGGGATATAGGAAGTTGTGTAAAATATTTCCATAAAAGTGGTGTTGTTAAAAAACAAAACAAAACAAAAACCTTACATTTCTCCCTTCCAAAAAAAAAAAAAAAAACCTTTTAAGAAAAATAAAGTACAAAAAAATAATGTGCTTAAATCTGTATTCAGACACAACCAATACTTTCTCTGAGAATCAATAACATTTTTCATCATAAGTCCTTCTGGGTAGTCATGTATTGCAGAGAATAGCTAAGTCATTTACAGCCTATCATTTCTCAACATTACTTTTACTATGTACATAGCACATTTCACTTAGCTTGAGTTCATGGAGAACTTTCCAGTTTTTCTGAGACCATTCTGCTCATCATTTCTTCCATCATAATCACATGCTTCAGTTTATTCAATCACTCCTCAATTGATGGTCATCCCTCCAGTTTTCAATTCTTTGCTCTCGAGAAAATAGCTGCTATAAATATTTCCACATATAGGTCTTTTTCCTTTGTAAAAAAATTTCTTTTGGAATTCATTCCTAGTAGTGGTATTGTTAGGTCAAGGGATATGCAAAACACTTTGAAAGCTTACAGGTTTCCAGAATTAGCTCTGAAAATGGCAATGCAACCCTTTGATCCAGCAATGTTTCTACTGGGATTATAACCCAAAGAAATCTTAAAGGAAGGAAAGAGACCCATATGTGCAAAACTGTTTGTGTTAGCCCTTCTTGTAGTGGCAAGAAACTGGAAACTGAGTGGATACTCATCAATTGGAGAATGGCTTAATAAATCATGGTATATGAATACTATGGAATATTAATATTCTATAAGAAACGACCAGGAGGATGATTTCAGAGAGATTTGGAGAGGTTTACATGAACTGATGCTAAGGGAAAGGGGCAGAATCAGGAGATCATTATACATGATAACTACAAGACTATAAGAAGATCAATTCTGATGAACATGGCTCTCTTCAACAATGAGATGATTCAAACCAGTTCCACTTGTTCAATGATGAAGAGAGCCATATACATCCAGAGAAAGAACTGAGGGAACAGAGTGTGGATCCCAACATAGCATTTTCATTCTCTTGCTGTTATTTGCTTGCATTTTGTTTTCTTTTGCAGTTTTTCTTTTCCTTCCTTCTTGATCTAATTTTTCTTGTGCAGCAAGATAACTGTAGGTATATGTGTGTGTGTGTGTGTGTGTGTGTGTGTGTGTGTGTGTGTGTGTATATATATATATGTATATATATAGTATTTCAACATATTTAACATGTATTGGACTACCTGCCAGTTAAGGGAAGAGGTGGGGGGAAGGAGGGGAAAATTTGGAACAAAAGGTTTTGCAAGGGTCAATGTTGGAAAAATTACCCATGCACATGTTTTTTTAATTAAATTTTTTTAAACTTAAAAAAAAAAGAAAAAAAGAAAATAGCAATACAAAAAACCTGAAGCTTGGAACAGTTTCTCCTTCACTCCAGGAGCAGAAACCAACTTTTAGGTTTTGTTATAGATCTTCTCATACCACAGAATTTTAATTTTATCCACAGGTTTCAGGCTGTAGCATAGCTTCAGGGGCTTCTAACTCTAAATTACAAAAGGCCCAAACCACTCAGACTCTTCTCATATACTACCACATTCCTTTCTATCCATTCAGATGTAACTCTGCATACTAGACTGTGAACACACATGCATTGTAATGTTTTTCACAGCATTGTGAACTAGACCTCAAACCACCAAATGACAGCACTAGCCTCTGTTACACTCTTAATTCTAAAGTATTCTATATTTCAATATAATTTTGACCTATTAATGTATGTAGCTAGTTCTTTAAAACATACATACATACATATATACATAAAACATATATATATATAAAATATATATATATACACTCATTTGTCCTGCACAAATGTTTCATTTAATATAGGTTACTAGATGTTTTTAAGAGTGGAAAAGCATATTTATTGTAAATAAAGCACAAGTTTCCTGTCTGTTAAACTCTAAACAAAGGTAATATGACAAGGCAGATAAAGCACTGAAGATGTTTTAAATTCTCATTCTAACATCTCATTAGCAATGTGAACCAGGAAAATCATTTAACTTAGAAGTCAACATAGATAAATGGAAAGAGCACTAGATTTGGAGTTAGAAAGTGCACTAGATTTGGAGTCAGAAGCATCTGTACAGAGAACTTATCTCTTGGTGACTTGAACAAGTTATAGAATATCTCTGGACCTAAATTCTCCACCTATAAAATGAGGGATTAGATATGATAGCTGCTAAAATCCCATGTCTCTCCTCTCTCTGCTCCCCCTTCTCAATATGTATATGCTTATATGTAAATATAATGATTCTATAATCTTATGATTCTCTGAGTCTCATTTTCTTCATTTAAAAAAATGAAAATAATTCTGCCTGTAATACAGTTCTTCATAGGACTATTGTGAGGCTCAAATGAAATGCTTCTTAAGATTCTTATGAAAATGAGAAGAGAATATAAATGGAAGTTCCTATTAATTCATCAACTAAGGTCCCCAGCATATACTGTTGGCTTTATTAAGTAAAACTAGGCATCTAAAATGCTGTTTTTCTTTCTGTTTCAGATTTATGTTGATCAGGCACCACTTCCATTTCCAGGGAGATTTCTTATTTCCTCTATAACAACTGTAGTTATAGGAGGAATTATTCTTGTAGTATTTATGGTGGAATTATTTGATATCAATATATGGTTGAAAATTAAAAACCTGGTATTAAGAAATAATAAAGTAGCTGCATCATCTTCCTCTGTGAATATAAAGAGAGAGAATTCTACCTATTGACACAAATGAAGAATATGAAAACCAGTCCAAATTCTTTTTTTCTCACTTGATCTTCTTTTGCCTTTTCAAAAATTTGTAGAACAAGATGATAAACTAACTGATAGTAATATGGAATTAACATTTCTTTTAGAATTCAATGTTTTTAAGTATGCTTTAAATGTTTGTTTTTATGAATTTAACTGTGCAACTATTTTTTTTATCAATATACAATTGAAGATTGTTGAAGATTTGTTCATTTCTCTTTCCTTATCATTCCCTTTTCTCTATTTAAATAAAAAAAATGAATTGTTACTGCCCACTGTTTTTGAGCTTCTTGATTGCATATTTTACCAATCTTGTAAATTTCATTTAATGATATTTTTTTGTATTAAAGATTTTTCTTGAAATTGGGTTTTATTTTTTAATACACTGCAACTTTTTTTTAAATGCAAGAACTGAGATAATTCAAATTTATTGATATAAAGGACAAAATGGATTTACTATTATTTTCTTTTTATATAACTAAGAGTCAGCAAAATTTATCTTGATATTTTATATTTTTATCAATTGAAATTACCCAATAAAAATGATTTATTTTTTCAAACTATTTTTTAATACTTTCCTAAGGTTAATCCCTTCTATTATCAATAGGGAATACTAATCATTGTGATTGATGATCTTTTCCCATGCTCTCCTTTTAATTTTTGGGGGATGGTGTAGTTTTCTTTCATATATATTAAATTCATTTTTATTAGTAAATATGACTAAACTTTATTTTTCTTTACAACTTTTTTTATTAACCTAAAGTGCATTTTGTCCCAAATCCCTAATATTTTTATTTGATTATTTCTTTTAAAATTATAATCCATGATTTGAATTTGTCTTTGTATGAATATATATATGAAGAATAAATAGATTGGTATTTAAAATATTATCAATAAATTTGGACGTAGAGCCCATAAGGATGTATTTTAGTTGTAATTTTTGTGTTGATAAATTCGTTAAGGTTATAATATATCTTTGAAATGACATCTTATGGGTTGCAGAGTATGATTTTATTCCTTAAAACTTACTTACATAGGTATTCTAAATAATTTTATCTACTTACTATATGGCGAGGAAAAGATCTTAAGGTTGAATTCTGAGCCGTACATATGTGCATGTAAAGGTATTAGCAAATCCAACCTACAATTTTTCCCTTGTTTTACCAGAAATGCCATAAAACTGGATCAGGATAAAGGTCCCCAGCTTTGTGGCCCTACATGTATACAACTGTGTGACCTGCAAGAGCCTTGACTTATTGCTGTTTCTTTATTAAGTTTCTTTTTTCCTGTTCTGAAACAAAGGATTATTGAAGACAGAAGACATTATGCTAAGATATAAGCTTTGAAACACTGAAAGACATTTCCCAATAGATAAATGGGCAAAGAATATGAGCAAAAACAGTTATCCAAAGAAGGATTACATATTATGAATAATTATATGAAAGTATGCTCCAAGTCATGAGTAATAAGGGAAATGAAAATCCAGACAACCATGGAGTTATAGCTCACATCCAGCAAATTGGCAAAGTTGGAAAACATGGGATTAGGCAATGCTAGAAACATTATTGAAAGAGTCATTATTATATTACTAAAGGAGATATATATACATACATACATACATACATATATATATATATATATATATATATATATATATGTATATATATATCAGTACCACCACTTTGGAAAGCAATTTGTAATTATGCAAAAAAGTGACAAAATATTCATACTCAGAGATTCTGTTCTGCTATACTAATAGTATATTATGCTAATAGTATCCTATCCCAAGGAGGCCATTGATAGGTAGACAGTCCACATATAAACAAAATACTCATAGTAGCGATTTTTATAATAGCAAAGAACTGGGAACAAAGTAGATGGATGCTTATCAATTGAGAAATGGCTAAACAAATTGTGATACATGAATGTAATGGAACAGTATTGTTCTGTAAGAAATAACTATGATGAATACAGAAAACCATGAAATGATACACAAGAACTGATACAATGTGAGGTAAACCCAATCAAAACCAAAAACAAAATGAAATGATTTATATGCACATATATCCACACACACATATATACATGTATCTGTATACCTAGTGACTTCCAATGTTACCAAAAAAAAAAAGCAACTATAAAAGTGCATCTTTCAAAATTACAAGGAATCAGCATGGCTTATGCTGTTTGTGAAAACAAATTCCCAAATCTGAAGTAATTTTAGATAGAAATTTGTCACTTAGTAGAGGAGAGTGAGCCATAAAAGTTCTGGAAGGTTACCATTATATAGGATTTAGATAATCAAGTTACTAGAATAGGAACCATATGTACACAATTAAGCAGAGCTGCATAGGGGAGAAGATAGATTGCAACAAATATGGGTGAAGTCAAAATGCAAGGGAATCCAAAACAAAAGCTTGGATGAACCCAAAACAAGACCCAAGTGAGGGGTAAATCTAGGACCTAGGGAAACTCCAAATACCTTGTAGCTATCTCCAGGATTCCTAGACAGGGGGATCAAGTAACAGACAACTTTGCTTGCATTTAAATGGCATAATAAAGTTTCCCAAATAATCATTTTCCCACAGTTATCAAAAGCCTATTGTGTTTATCTACCTTGATAGAAGATCTCACTTCATCCAATTCATAATAATCTATTTGATAGTATGGCCTTACATTATCTTCTCAGTATCAACAAAGACCCAGTAGCAAAGTGGCATAGTGAGTAGCCACTTTCAAAAGCTTTAAACACCTAGTGGTTATTTGGCTTAGTCACCCCATCATCCTATCAAAGGGTTCACTCTAATTGATTTTTGTTGACATAACCATAAAGGCACAAGAAATGGGTGGTGGGAAGAAAGTATTGGATAATCTACTTTGGTTCTTTCAGGGTTATAGCCTATTTTGACCCCCACTTGAAAAAGGCAAATCTCTATATATCTATCCCTATCTAATTATAGGGAAGGCAATGTCAATGCCTTCTGAACTGTCCAGAATCACCTGGATTTTCTTCTATTTACACTATTCCTCAAAATTTTAGTGAATAAACTGAACTCTGTTTTCTCTTGAGGTCAGTTTCCTAATGCTTGCTCCTTATACAGTTTGCCATTTATAGAGCATCAGCTACTCAGACCTCAATGTAAGGGTTCTTTAAATGGGCTGCCACAGTGCAACAGGAGGTTTGAATGGCCCAGAAGTAATTTTCTGTGGCTAGGGATTGCCCCATGGGCAGGGCTCTTGTCATATTGAGATAGTTTCATAATGGGAGAGGAATCCCTCTCTGATTGGCTGTGTGTGTGACCTCCCAGACCCTTTTAAAGCTCACTGCCAGCAGGCGGTTGAATCTCTTTATCCTGGGGTAGCTGAGCCAAATGGATGGATAGCCAAGAGAGGTAAGGAGCTTCATAGTGAACACATGGGTCTCCAGATCATGTGTTCACTAGGGAATTAGCAAGTCAGGGCATTATGTGAGCAAGTATAATAAAGGCTTTAAGTTTGAACATGGCTGTTCTTGAGCACACTATCAGTTATTAAACTACGATTCAAGAAATCCTAGCAAGAGATCTCTTAAGGCCTCAGAGGAGGTAAGCCAGAATTACTTCACACTGCAAAGGTCAGTGGTCAGAGATACTCTGACACCCTGGGAATTAGGAGAGACTGGCAATGTGAAATATTGGGTAACACTAGGGCTTTCACAGATGAAGTGACTGCCCAGAGTTAAGTAATAAAATGTTATTTTACAGATGGTGGCCAGACATGAATGCATCATAAATTGTCAAACCTTGAAAATTTTTGAAAATTAATATTTAATAGTTGGAATTAAGATTTGGGAAGAACCAGTAGAAACCCTGCCTAGGAAGGAAAGCAGAGAGTCAATATGGATCTACAAGTTTCTCTAAGTACTTGGAATTCCCCTAAATTTGTTATAAAAAAAGAAATTTGGGAAATGGAGAATGTTTATTGATCCGAGAAAAGTAAATGGACACATGGAGACAATGGAAGCTCTTCAGCTTGGGCTTCCATCTCTTCAACTGCCCAAGGAATGGTCTTTTAGGATTAAGAATTTTATCCTTTTAGATAAGGAGGATATGAAGGAATTTATCTTTTCAGTGCCCAGCATTAATTCAGCTGAGTCTTATAAAGGATTTAAATGGACAGCCTTGCCGCAGGGCATAAAGAACAGCCCAACTTTGTGTCAAAGGTGTGTGGCTGCTGACCTTGCTCCTGTGAGAAAAGTATCTCCCAAGAGTTAAGGTGGTACTATCTTTAAGAGGAAACAGTGCTTTAGACTCCCAATGCCAGCTTACAAAAGAAGCTCTCGAGTCTCTAAAAGAGATTGAATTGGCTTTATCTAATATGGCTGAAAAATAACTAAAAAAGCATTGGAAATATCAAATTTTGTTACAAAAAGGGCAATAGCAATCCTTCATCAAGGAGACAGTATAAAGTGGGTGAACCTCCCAGCACAATCAGATAAAAAATTTAAATTTTACCCAATGCTTGTGGTTAGAATTTTTATGGTTACAAAAGCCATTGAGAGAGAAGCAAAATAATCTGTGACAAGATCTGGAAAAATATATATCTCTCATATCAATGCACAAATTGATGTATGCTGTGAAATCATCCTAGAGTAGAAAAACACATTGGCTACAGCTCCAAACCTTGCATGTGGGTATGTAAAAATAATTTTTAATTCAGCTTATTTAGTAGATATGGTACAAAGAATTACCACAGCTCAAATAAAATTTGTATTTTTAATACATATTATCAACTCTTTAAAGAACTTCGAGAGCAAGTGAGAGAGCACTCAGGTAAATATAACCAACATATCCATTTTCATAGTGTACTTTCAAATCATATTTTTTATAATTGGTATGATAGAGCCTTATATTTGCAAATTGTGATAACTAAAGAGGAAGCTAGGAGTATAGCAAAAGGCTGTACAGCTTGCCTTTCTTTTCACTCTCCTATGCTCCCTCTAGGACAAAACCCTTATGGTTTGAAATGTAATGTTTTAAGACCAATGGACATTACTTGTTTTAAGAGGCAGAGCATCCATATAACTGTGGATATACATTCTCAATTCTTTATGGCTTCACTCCAATCTGGAGAAGCAGCTAGGCATATGATCTACCATCTTTCCACTGTAGGAATCTCACATTCATTGAGACAAGTGATGCATTGGCTTATATATCTTCTGCCTTTAGGTCTTTTGCATTAAATTTGACTTTGCTCATTGCATTGGCATTTCTTATAACCCTACTAGCCAAGTCATTACTGGACAGACTATTTATATTCCCAAGATGTTCCTGTTCAAACAAGAGATGGGAATTTTGGAATATGCATAAATGTGGGATTGCTTGCAATTTTAAAATTCTTTTGATTTTGCCTTAGGAATGCATTTCTGACACACACAGTAAGTGCAGCTAGCTAACTGAATGACTGACAAAGACAAGAACTTTCTTTCCACAGTGATGTGGAAAAGCCTGGATAGCACCTGGAAAAGCCAAATTGGGTCAGGGTTTGGGGCCCTGGGCACATTCTTTTCATTCTAGATGCAGATCCTACAGCAGAGGAGTGGATCCCCACCAGAGACATTCGTGACTTGAGGATCCAAGAAGAGAAGGACCAGACAACAGCCCAGAGGGACCAGCCAGATGTCAGCAACTCTTCAGACTCTGATGGCAGCAATGTCCCTCTTGACCATGACACCAGAGACAGCAGATGCAGCTCCAGTGTAGCAGCTGAAATGGACTGTCTTGGGTTATGTGCAATATAAACAGACTGTTAAATGGACAATAAGCCTATGTACTTCTCCCATGGCTATTCGCCATGGCGTCCTGGGGAGAGGCTTTGCCTTATGTTTTCTATTTAAGGAGTATGCCTCTAAATTAATGGGTGAAAAATCAACAAGCCCACCTGCAAAGTTACTGAGGCAATGTTATAGGATATGTATTTGCTTGTATGCACTTTTCTCTGTGTTTTGCACCTTTATCTTTCAAAATTTTTCTTTCAAAAGATGTATACAAATGCAATAGAATTGTGACAACTAAGAATTATAACAAGTGTAATGTAATAAGTGTACTACAATTGTGACAAACTAGAATTGTGAACTAGAATTGTGACAATTGTAACTAGAATTGTGATACCCTCCCTCATTGATATCCTACCTCATTGCCATCCAACCTCTCTGGAGTATTACCTCCTTGAGTATGACTTTAATGAATGGGTTGAACATTTGGCCACTGTTGATCCTAGTTTTCATTGTCATACTTCTGTTTATTGATCTGCTGCTTCTTATCTCCTTGGGCATAATACTGTCATCTCATGGATCAAGTGAACTATAGCTGATGCTAAAAGTTTAGCTTGATGAAATGAGAGGTCCCTGCAAAACAAAAGAAGGGAATTGTAAGGGTTCTTTAAATGATCCAGCACAGTGCAACAGGAGGTTTGAGTGGCCTGGAAGTAATTTTCTGTGATTAGGGACTGCTCCATGGGCAGGGCTCTTGTCATATTGAGATAGCTTCATAATGGGAGAAGGCTCCCTCTCTGATTGGCTGTGTGTGACCTCACAGACCCTTTTTAAGCCCACTGCCAGCGGGAGGTCAATCTCTTTATCCTGGAGTAGCTCCAGACCCGTATTCACTAAGGAGTTAAGTTAGGGCATTATGTGAGCAAGTATAATAAAGGCTTTAAGTTTATACATGGCTGTTCTTGAGCACACTATCGGTTATTAAACTACGATTCAAGAAATCATAGTCAGAGATCTCTGAAGGCCTCAAAGGAGGTTCATCAGCATATGAACAGTAGTGAAAGCAAATTCTGGGAGCAATCAAAGGATGAAACTTGGTAAGGCATGATCAGTTATAGGAAAAAAAGCAAGGGACTCAAGAGAAAAAGACAAAAAAGAAGTGGACTAATTCACTAAAGAGATAAGATGATAATGTGAGGAAGGGCAGGCATGTCTTTTAAAAAAAATACTATTTATATCCTAAGCACTAGCAAAATGCCTAGAACACAATAATATTTAATGAATGCTTGATGAATTGCTGTGGCACGGGGAATTCATTCGAAACACCATCCCTAATGTCTACATTATATTTTTCACTAATTTTCACATATCCCCACTGGTTTCTACACTTTCTCAAAATTCAGGGGAAATTGAGTTCAAGCTTAGAGATCATATGTTGCAAATACATAATATACAGCAGCTGTTTAATGGAATTCTTTTTCTTTTTTAGTTTTGGCACAATTTCCTTTCTGAGTTCTTTTGCGGGACCATGAATTTTGTCCAGTTTGTTCTTGTTTCCCAATGCAGACACTGCCATCACCTCAATTGGGATGTGGTGAGAATAACCAAAGAAAATTCAAAATTCTCCAAACTCTTTAAAGTTTATACAGTTCTCCTCTAGATAAAGGTGAAAAAGAAAGGAGATCTAGGCTAAAGCCAGAGCCAGAGAATCTCCTTCCCTTTTCGGGGCAATTCCTTCACAAGAGATCTAACTGGACCATACTTTCCCAACTCTTTTGAATGAATCAGTTCAAAATAGTTTTATAATTGTAGATGATCTCTGAGCTTTGACCAGGTTTCCATCAAGGAAAAAGAAGAGTTCAGGAACACCAAATTTATAAGCCTTAGTTACTAGAAAGTGGTAATGTCCTTAAAAGAAACAAGGGAGTTGGGATGAAGAATGGGTTTTGAGTGTGAGATAACTGACATGGTGAGATTGGAGATTTTTAAGGTGAATAGAAATAGGAATAATCAACATTCATTTGATAATGGATTGGAGTTCAAGAGAGAGATGATTTGAGAATCATCCTCATAGATATGAAAATCAAACCTGTGGGAAATGATGATGAGAAAATGGAAGAAGAGAAGAGGATCTATCTGATCACTACTATTCACATTCCCATAGAGATTGAGGAAAATGGGTGATAGTCATATAAAGGAGATACAGAAATAGTGAGAAAGGCTAGAGGAAAACCAAAATAAGGCAGTATTATTTTATTCAAACTTAAAAGATGTCTTTGTATTTTTTTTTAATAGTCTCTGGAATTGAGGTAAATTATTCCAATACTTATTTTTGTCTAGTGTAGCTGTATTTATTTACTTTTCTTGTATTTCTGTTGTATAGTTTCTTTTTAAAGTCAAAGAATATGCTAATTTATCTTCCTCCACTTCTACTTGGAATATATTAAATAATACTGCTTCCTCTTCCTCCTTCTCCTCCTTTTTCTGTTTGTTGTTGTTGTTGTTCTTCTCTGCCTTTTCCTCTCCTCTGAATGACCATCTTTTTTTTTTTTAATTGATGGTCAAGATTATCTTGAGTTCCTTTGAATTTTCAAATTTAACATTCCATTTTCTTCTACATTTTCTTCTGGTTGAATAATTGTCTTGTGTTATTCAATTTCCCTTTATATTTGATATTCTTTTTAACTTTCACATTCTTCTGAGAGTTCTATTCTTAAGTTATCTCTATTCATATTGCTTTCAAGATCAAGAATTTTGCTTGCCTAGAGATAATTTATTCTATGAAATTTATTGATTTCTGCCTTTTCCCTAAACTATTCTTTTCTTTAGTACATTGTATTATTCTTTTATGCGTTTTTTACTTCTTTAGAGAAACATCAATCTGGAGTAATATTTTTTTTTTACTATTTTACTATTCTGCTCATTATTTCACACTGCAAGTCATTAACTATATCATTTGTTACCTTTTAATGTCATGCTCCTGATTTCTCTCTTGAACCATTCTGTTGCAATTCTGTACCCTCTTAGGAGTTTGCCAGGGTTCTGGGTTTTATCAGGTATTGGTTTAGTTTCCTTTGTTTTATGTAATTTATTTAGAAAGGTTCTTAGGGTTTGGAGAGGGCAGTGTGGAAATTTCTTTCCTTATGAGCTACTCCAAGTGGAGAAAAGTGTAGTTCCCTTGCCTCTCTTCCCTAGAGAGACATCTTTGTTTATTCCTCACATGGGTGGCAAAATATATACTTCACTCTTGTGGAGCAACCCAGACTCTAGAGTAAAGATGAGGATGAAGAATACCAGTTGAGATTCTGCAAAAGGACCCTGAGTGAATCCCAAGGTGCAAATATGTGGGAAGATTTGTGCCCCCTTCTTGGTCATGGAGGCTGGTGGGGAAAAGGATACTTATGAAATAATGTTCTCCACTATAAATTCATATTGTACTTTTTGCTTTCCTACTCTATGGATTCAGATGAAATTTTTCTACTTCTGGTGCATAATGACTGTTGTGATTTTTTTTTTGAAACTTAATGGACACTGGAGAAAATGTCTCTAATAGATCATATATATGTGTAGCATTTTAAAATTCTGCAAAATATTATCTCACTTTTATAGTCCTTAATTTAGTTGGTCCATATTTCAGAAAAAAATGGATTACAAAACTCCAGGAAGGAAAGAGTATCCTGAAGAACCAACAATTACAAATGCTACAGGGATGTCTCTAGTGGACAAGGCTGAGAAAATGATCATTTCATTTCTGTAGATATTTAAATATACTTTCATCAGACATTCTACTTAGGCCAGCTATCAATCATTGTTTGCTTACTGCTTTGTTTTTCCCAAGGCAAAATATTACTGAATCAGTTGTTCGGGAGGAACCCAAACTCATCTTTGTTATTTGGAAATAGTGTCTTTTGAGTAATATTTTTCTGGAGTCAGTTGGAGATTCATTCCAACTGCTCCTCTTTGGAATGTTCTAGCACTTCTCCGTAGTAGGGAGAAGCTGATTATTGTCCATGTTGGTGTGGACACTCTTAACTGATCAACTGTGGAAATTTAGATTGTAGATTTTAAGACCTTTTTTGTCCTATAAGGAAGGAAATTGGACAGATTTAAAAGGGGGTGAAGAAAGGGTTGGGCACCATCTCTGCAATGGTAAGAAGGATTTAAAGTAAGAGTATAATCTCAAGCTGTAGTTTGAATAGTTCGTTTAATTACAAATTTCAAATCAATAGAGCTAAACTGAAAATGATTCAGAGGATGTGAATGGAGAGCATTCAGAGATGATTCGGAGGTCAATCAAATATCCTCACTCAGTGAAGAAATAACTCAGCAATCAGTTTTGCTAAAATAGTATATTTGGCTCTTAGTCTCACAGCCCCCATAAAATTAAATTCTGTTTTATTCACATTTAATGATAATTTGTTATTTCTTGCAAAAATTATTTAGTCTGAAGTAAATTCTGGCCTAAAATTTTCTTTCTAGTTTACATGTAAAAGATAACAATTAGAGAAGAAAACATAAAATCAATTAAATAAAGCACTAAATTATTTGTCTCAAACACATAAATTCTGTAAAAAAGTTAAAGGAATATGTAAGAATAATACATGGCAATTTAGTGAAAATTTACTCTTATTTGTTCAAACAGATGGGAAAGTTTTTTTTATATGCTGCAATTTTACTTTGGATGATGCCTGATTTATTATCTGGAATAACATATAATAATAAAGGCAAGTTACAATTATTTCTTATTTCCTATGTTCTGATCTTTTTTTCTTACATGCATATATATATATATATATATCTTTACCTTCACTTATAATATTTTCTTTTCTTATTCTTTTAATATCTGCTCATTCCTTTTTAAATTTAACATCCCTTTTTAATTGATGCTATAAAATTACATAGTTATCCTGATCCAAAGGTTTCTGACAATAAAAATTCAACTAAATTTACACACACACACACACACACACACACACACACACGCACACACACACATATATATACATATGCAAATACACATATATGCAAGCATATCTATACACCATATATATATACATATACATATATATATATACACACAAATATACGTGTAGATGTATATAGATGTGTGTGTGTATGTGTGTTTCTGTCATTAAGATAATAAGATCCTATTCATTGTGTCTTGGAAGCATAATTAGTCTCACAAAGGCTATGCCAGAAGACCACAAATTGTGGAACATCTAAACTCTCAGTGACTAAATATTTTTAATATAAGGGCCCATCTTACTAAGTTTTGCATTGTTGGTAAAGATATGAATCAATAAAATCATTTTGGGAATCAATCTGGAATCAAGAAAAATTAAGTGACTAAAACAAACATACCTTTTGTCTCAGAGATTCCATTACTAGTTTTTTTTTTTTTTACTCCAATAGATTATTGATGAGAAGTAAGTCCTTATATCCACCAAAACATTTATAATAGTACTCCTTGTGAGAACTAGGAATTGGAAACAAAATAGATTGCCCTTATTTGGTAAATAAAGAAATGGTACATTAATGTAATGAAATATTATTGTGTCCTCCCTCCCCAAATAGTGTGACTGTTTAATAGTCCTCAATTCTGAGAATGGAGCCAAGTTATATCAGGAACTCATATAACTCATATTCAACCTGAATTCTTTCAAATTCCCCTCAAAACAACCTAAAATATCACCTCTAAATGAATTCTGGAGCAGCAGTACAAATACTTAAGCTTATAGAAAAGGTCTGTCTCACTCAAGTGAGAGTGAATCACTGTCCAGTGCAGGCAGCCTTGGAAAGCCAGCAGGCTGTGTTCCATTAAGGCAACATTGAAGTACTTTGCTCTAGTGTGAGCCAGTCTAACAGAAATTCATTTCATAGATATGGGTTGCAGAATGTGTATTAGCAGAATTTTAAAAATCAAATAAGAAAAAAAGGGGGAAAAATAAGAGTAATGCAGCAGAATCATGAAAAAGGTCAACATCTTGGTAAAAGAAGCAGAAAAGTGGAAAAGGATGTACAAAAGTTTACTGAAGGGAAAAAAAAACTACCTAAAAAGTGGAAGCAAAAAAAAAGGTAGAAAAAGATCTACAAAATTCATTGAAAAAAAACTTTTAAAATGGTATTTGTCAAAAGGAAAAGAATGTATAAAAAAGTTCATTGAGGAAAATAATTCCATAAAAAATTGTATCAGGCAAGTAGAATCTATTGACTCTATGAGCCATCAAGAAACCATAAAACAGAATTGAAGAAAAGACTTGAATTTGAAGAAAATGTAAAATTTTTCATCAGAGAAACTACTGAGTTTGTGGGGGTGGAGCCAAGATGGTGGAGAAAAGTTAGGAAGTTGCTCCATCTCTCTGTGTTTTCTTCAAAAACCACATGAAATCAAGCATCTGAATAGTTAGATGGAATGAAACCTGTTATGGGCCAGAACTTGAAATATAGGATTCTTACAAGGTACTAAATCAGTGAAATTGAAAGAGACAACAGTTATGTAATTTAGCATGGTTCAGTATGATTGATTTAAATCCTACAAGGTGATGTTATGGGCCAGAACTTGAAACAAGATATTAAGTGGAATTGAGGAGACAATGGTTAAATCTGGTTTAGCATTGATTTAATTCTACAACAAATAATGGTTTCCTAGTGATAGAATGATTGGTTTGTACTCAGTGTGGGGCATATAAGCTAGAAGCCTCAGCCAAGGAGATTGAGAGACATTTGGAGAGATTCAGAGGGCAGAGAAGGAGGCAGGTGCTCAAACTCTCGGAACCCAGGAGAGTGATAAGTCTCTAAGAAAATTAGCCGAGCCCCAAGTGAAGGAGATAGGACTTTGAAGGAGACAATAAAGGATTTGGACTTTAACAGCTGGCTGCACTTGTGGTGATTACTGAACTGAAACAAAGGCTGCTCCCAGAGACCCCAAGAAAACGTCAATAAAACATTACATTTTAGAGAGAACATTACATAAACTATTCTCCAGTTAAAGTTAGATTGGAAAAACTTCAAGAAAAGTCAGTCTCACTGGGGTGAAAAGGGTGCTCAGGCTCTGTGGAAGCTGGTGAGAGGGCCTTAATCACAGCAAATCACCAAGTAATTAAGGTCCTTGGTTCTGGCTCAGTAGAAGAGCAAATCAATGGGACAGCTTCCAGTCCCAGCTCAGAAGGCAAACTCTGGAAAAACAAGCTGTTTCCCTAATAGAGAAGGCAAAAGTACCCTCTATAAATACAAGGAGTTCCTGTGGTCTAAGTGAAGGCTTAGAGCTGCACAGGAAGCTTGGAAGAATGCCCCTTTTAACCCCAAGAATAAAGTTTTACCTTAAAAGTAAGGGGGAAAAAAAGAGGAAATATAAAAAAAGGAAAGAAAATGAGCAAGAAACAGAAATTAGAAAGCTACTATGGTGATAGGACAGTCCCAAAACACAAACCCACAAATATGAGTGTGAATGTGCACAGAAAAAATTGTCAAAAGATAAGAATTTTCAGATGATGAAATTAAAACCATCTGTAGTTATATGAAAAAAAAAGTTTCAAATAACTATTGATTAGAGAAATGCAAATTAAGACAACTCCTACACATCTCTTAGATTGGCTAAGATGAGAGGAAAAAATAATGATGAATTTTGGAGGGGATATGGGAAAACACTGCCACTAATACAATGTTGGTGTTATTAACTGATCCAACCATTCTGGAAAGCAGTTTTGAACTATGCCCCTTTAAAAGGCTATCAAACAGTGCATACTTTTGATCCAATAGAGTGTCTACTGGTGTATTCCGAAGAGATTATACAAGAGGGAAAATGAGAGATATGTGCAACAATATTTATAGCAGCCCTTTTTGTAGTGGCAAGAAACCAGAAACTTATTGGTTATCCATCAGTTGGAGAATGGCCGAATATGTTATATGCAATGGAATATTACTGTTCTGCAAGAAGCAATCAACAGGATGATTTCAGAGAGGTCCGAAGAGACTTACATGAACTGATGCTATGTGAACTGAGTAGAACCAGGAGAGCATTGTACACAGCAACAGCAAAGTTATATGAAGATCAATTCTGATGGACATAGCTCTCTTCAATGGCGAGGTAATTCCAGCCTGTTCCAATGTGATGAAGAGAGCCATCTGTACCTAGGGAAAGGACAAAGATAGTTTGCTTTAATTTTGTTCTCTTATTTTTTTCCTTTATGATCTGATTTTTATTTTGCAATATGATAATTGTGGAAATTATATATATATACATATATATATGTGTATATATATATGAATTCCACATCCTTAACATATTGGATTACTTTCCATCTGGTGAGAGGGTAGGGGAAAAGGAGGGAGAAACAATTTGGAACACAAAGTTTTGCAAAGGTAAATGTTGAAAATTGTCCATGTATATGTTTTGAAAATGAAAAGCTTTTAACAAAACAAAACAAAACAAAAGAATCATCACAGTGGAGAGGAATATGGACAGTAGTAGTGGCAGGCAACTGGCTCAAAGAAGCCATAACAAACACACCCATTTAGGTATAGGAATCTATATTACCTTTTAGGGAACTAGAAAGATATAAAGAAGGAAGGATGTTTATAGAAATTAGGGCAGATTGAAGGAGTTTGTGGTCAGAAGGCAAACACTGGTGAGGTATAACAGGATAAAAGTAAAAAAGGAGAGAAAAATGGGGGAAATAGGATGGCGGTAAATACACTGTAATGATACCTGTGAATGCAAATGGAGTAAATTCACTGATAAATGATAAAAAGGATAGGAGAGTGGATTAAAAAAAACTATTATCCTAAAATATATTATTTACAAGAAACACATTTAAAGCAGAGATACACAGAGTAAAGGTAAGGGGCTGGAGCAGAATTATTATGCTTTAGCTGAAGTAATAAAAAAAAATAGCAGTTATGATCTCAGAAAAAGTGAAAGCAAAAATTGATCTAATTAGACAGTGAAGTATAAACTAAATGAAACAACTTTAGCTGAGTTTCAAGATATAAAATAAATTTACATAAAACAGCATTTTTGTTTGTATATTATCAGTGAAGTCAAGCATCAAGTAATAGAGAAACTCCATTATAAAATAGACATTATAAAATAGTTGGGAGACTACTTGCTAAGACAAACCTTTGAATTATATGAACACAATTACAAAACATTTTTTCATACAAAGTCAGATCTAACCAATTGGGAGAAATGTTTATTGCTTCTGGGAAGGCCAAGTCAGTGTAATAAAATTAAAATTCTATCTAATTTATTCAGTCCCATACCAATCAAACTTTCAAAATATATTTTATAGAGCTAGAAAAATATAACAGAATTCATATGAGAGAAAAAAAGTAAAAAATTGTAAGAGAATCAGTGAAAAAAAAATGTGAAGGTAGCTTAGCTATACCAGATTCCAAATTGCATTAAAATGGAGTAATTATCAAGACAATCTGCTACCTGTATAAAACAGTGGATTATTGAAACAAATTAGATTCATAATACGCCAATTAAATTAATCTAGTTTTTTATAAACTCAAAGACTCAAGCTTTTGGAACAAGAACTTATTTGATAAAAACTGCTCTAGAAAATGGAAAACACCTTGGCAGAAACTTGGTAAAGAAAAATGAGTCATATTGAATATCAAGATAAAGTCAAAATTAGTACGTGATTTAGACATAATTGGAGATTTATGGAGAAAAGGAAGAGCTTATGACAAAACAAGAGATAGAGAATTTTTTTTAAAAAAGGTATTATTTTCTTTCTTTATTACACATTAGTATAATTTTTAGAATTTATTAGAATGCTGTAGCTTTTAGGCCAGGAAGATTCCCATGGATTTGTTGGATAAAACAATAAAACATTCCTCCTTATGGAATTCAGATATTTCTCAGATCTCTGAGGAGATAATGTTCCCAGAGGTGCTTTTTTTGTTGGAGTTGATATCAATCTTCAGAGAAAAATAGGAGTAACAGGATGGTACCAGTTGCACATAATGAACATATCCAAGACACAGATATACCCATAACCCCTGACATACACCCGACTTCCCTCAACTCCCCACATACTCACAAATTGCCCACACGCAATATTGGAAAAACTATACTGTTTCTATTACACCCCCCTCAAAACCATGCAATGTGAAAGACTATGTTTGCACATAATTTCATCCTAAGCTGTGTTTTTGTCCTTCATTGCAAATTGTAAAAAGTTTGAACTTTTTGGCATGATGTGTTTTATATAAGTATCATTCAGCATCGTATTACAAAATCTTTTCTTCTTTTTTCCTCTTTAATATCTTCTCTAAACCAGGAATGAAGCTAGAGTAAACGGTGCAGCAAACAAAACACCAAGAAGAAGCTATTTTGGTATAGGATGTTTACAAGCTGTTTTAGAAAGCAAAATAAATGATAGAAATTTTGGCCATAGTTGTCATCTTAAATGTAACGTGAAAATTTAAGCATTGTAACCAGTTAATAACCATTTCTTAAGGTTTGGGAGAACTGCTGCTTTATAATATAGTTTTAGATCAGGTACAACTAGGCCACCTTCATTTGATTTTTTTTTTCATTAATTCCCTTGAATGTCTTGACCTTTTGTTCTTCCAGATGTATTTTGCTGTTATTTTTTCTAGGTCATTAAAATAGTTTTTTGGGTGTCTGATTTTTATAGCACTGAATAAATAGATTTATTTAAGTAGTATTGCCATCTTTATTTTATTCACTCGGTCTATCTAAGAGCACTTAATATTTTTCCAGTTGGTTAGTTCTGACTTTATTTGTGTGGAAAGTGTTTTGTCATTTTGCTCATATCGTTCCTGACTTTCCTTTGGCAGATAGATTCCCAAATATTTTATACTATCTGCAGTTGCTTTAAATGGATTTTCTCTTTGTATCATTTAACTGTTAGATTTTGTGTATTTACGATTTATGTGGGTTTGATTTGTATCTTGCAACTTTGGTAAAGGTGTGGATTATTTCTAACAGCTTTTTAGTATAATTTCTGTGAATGGTATGAATGCTCCCATAAAATCAAATCAAATAGCAGACTGGATTAAAAGCCAGAATCCTACCAATATGTTGTTTAAAAGAAACACATTTAAAGCTGAGAGATTCATACAGAGTAAAGCCAAAAGGTTGGAGAAAAATGTATTATGCTTCAACTGAAGTAAAATGAAATAGTAAGGGTGGCAATCCTTACTGAGCAAAAGCAAAAATTAAATCTAATGAAAACATATAAGGAAGGAAACTAACCTTGCTAAAGAGTACCACAGATGATGAAGTAATATCAGTTCTAAACATGTAGGCATTAAATGATAATAGCCTCCAGATTCCTTTTTTTTTTTTAAAATAACTTTTTATTGACAGAACCCATGCCAGGGTAATTTTTTACAGCATTATCCCTTGTACTCACTTCTGTTCTGATTTTTCCCCTCCCTGCCTCCACCCCTTCTCGCAGATGGCAAGCAGTCCTTCACATGTTAAATAGGTTACAGTATATCCTAGATACAATATACGTATGCAGAAACGAACAGTTCTCTTGTTGCACAGGGAGAATTGGATTCAGAAGGTATAAATAACCCGGGAAAAAAACCAAAAATGCAAGCAGTTTATATGCATTTCCCAGTGTTCTTTCTTTGGGTGTAGCTGCTTCTGTCTATCCTTGATCAATTGAAACTGAATTAGCTCTCTTTATCAAAGAGAACCACTTCCATCAGAATACATCCTCAAACAGTATTGTTGTTGAGGTATATAATGATCTCCTGGTTCTGCTCATTTCACTCAGCATCAGTTCATGTAAGTCTTGCCAGTCCTTTCTGTATTCATCCTGCTGGTCATTCCTTACAGAACAATAATTTTCCATAATGTTCATATACCACAATTTACTCAACCATTCTCCAATTGATGGGCATCCATTTATTTTCCAGCTTCTAGCCACTACAAATAGGGCTGCCACAAACATTTTGGCACATACAGGTCCCTTTCCCTTCTTTAGTATCTCTTTGGGGTATAAGCCCAGTAGAAACACTGCTGGATCAAAGGGTATGCACAGTTTGATAACTTTTTGAGCATAGTTCCAAATTGCTCTCTAGAATGGCTGGATGTGTTCACAATTCCACCAACAATGTATCAGTCTCCCTGTTTTCCCACATCCCCTCCAACATTCCAGATTGTCTTTCCCTGTCATTCTAGCCAATCTGACAGGTGTGTAGTGGTATCTCAGAGTTGTCTTAATTCGCATTTCTTTGATTAATAATGATTTGGAGCATATTTTCATATGTCTATAAATAATTTTAATTTCTTTGTCTGAGAATTGTCTGTTCATATCCTTTGACCATTTATCAATTGGAAAATGGCTTGATTTCTTATAAATTAGAGTCAATTCTCTATATATTTTGGAAATGAGGTCTTTACAAGAACCTTTAACTGTAAAAATGTTTTCCCAGTTTGTTTCCCTTCTAATCTTGTCTGTATTAGTTTTGTTTGTACAAAAACTTTTCAATTTGATATAATCAAAATTTTCTATTTTGTCATCAATAGTGATCTCTAGTTCTTCTTTGGTCATAAATTCCTCCCTTTTCCACAGGTCTGAGAGGTAAACTATCCTATGCTCTTCCAATTTATTTATAATCTCATTCTTTATGCCTAGGTCATGACCCCATTTGACCTTATCTTGGTGTATGGTGTTAAGTGTGGGTCAATGCCTAGTTTCTGCCATACTAATTTCCAATTTTCCCAGCAATTTTTGTCAAATAATGCATTCTTATCCCCAAAACTGAGGTCTTTGGGTTTGTCAAACACTAGATTATTAAAGTTATTGGCTGTTTTGTCCTTTGAACCTAACCTATTCCATTGATCAACTAGTCTATTTCTTAGCCAATACCAGATGGTTTTAGTAACTGCTGCTTTATAATATAATTTTAGATCTGGTACAGCTAGGCCATCATCATTTGATTTTTTTTCATTAATTCCCTTGAAATTCTTGACTTTTTGTTTATCCATATGAACTTTGTTGTTATTTTTTCTAGGTCATCAAAATAGTTTTTTGGGAGTTTGATTGGTATAGCACTAAATAAATAGATTAGTTTAGGTAGTATTGTCATCTTTATTATATTTGCTCACCCAATCCAAGAGCATTTAATATTTTTCCAGTTGGTTAGATCAGACTTAATTTGTGTGGAAAGTGTTTTGTAGTTCTGCTCAAAAAGTTTCTGATTTTCCCTTGGTAGACAGATTCCTAAATATTTTATACAATCAGTAGTTACTTTAAATGGAATTTTTCTTTGTAACTCTAACTGTTGGGTTTTGTTAGTGATATATAAGAATGCTGATGACTTATGTAGGTTTATTTTGTATCCTGCAACTTTGCTAAAGGTGTGGATTGTTTCTAATAACTTTTTAGTAGAGTCTCTGGAATTCTCTAAGTATACCATCATATCATCAGCAAAGAGTGATAATTTGGTTTCCTCATTGCCTATTCTTATTCCTTTAATCTCTTTCTCAACTCTTATTGCCAAAGGTAGCATTTCTAATACAATATTAAATATAACGGTGATAGTGAGCAACCTTGTTTTCACTCCTGATCTTATTGGGAATGCTTGCAGTTTGTCCCCATTACATATGATGCTTACTGATGATGGTTTTAAATAGATGCTACTGATTATTTTAAGAAAAAGTCCATTTATTCCTATACTCTCAAGAGTTTTTAATAGGAATAGATGTTGGGTTTTATCAAATGGTTTTTCTGCATCTATTGAGATGATCATATGTTTTTGTTAATTTGGCTATTAATATAGCCAATTATACTGATAGTTTTCCTAATATTGGACCAGCCCTGCATTCCTGGTATGAATCCTACTTGATCATGGTGTATTATTCTGGGGATGATTTTCTGTAGTCTTTTTGCTAATATCTTATTTAAGATTTTAGCATCAATATTCATTAGGGAGATTGGTCTATAATTTTCTTTCTCTGTTTTCAACCTACCTGGTTTAGGTATCAGTATCATGTTTGTGTCATAAAAGGAATTTGATAGGACTCCTTCATTCCCTATTTTTTCAAATAGTTTATAAAGCATTGGGGCTAATTGTTCTTTGAATGTTTGATAGAATTCACATGTAAATCCATCTGGTCTCGGGGAATTTTTTTTAGGGAGTTGATTAATAGCTTATTCTATTTCTTTTTCTGAAATGGGACTATTTAAGCAATTTACTTCCTCCTCTGATAATCTGGGAAGCCTATATTTTTGGAGGTAGTCATCCATTTTGCTTAGGTTATCAAATTTATTGGAATAAAGTTGGGCAAAGTAACTCCTTTTTATTTCTTTAATTTCCTCTTCATTGATGGAAAGTTCTCCCTTTTCATTTTTAAGACTACTAATTTGATTTCCCTCTCTCCTTTTTCTAATCAGATTTACCAAAGGTTTATCAACTTTATTGTTTTTTTCATAAAACCAACTCTTAGTTTTATTTATTAGTTCAATAGTTTTTTACTTTCTATATTATTAATTTCTCCTTTTAATTTTAGAATTTCAAGTTTAGTAATTGATTAGGGGTTTTTAATTAGCCAATTATTGGCTGTTTTGTCCTTTCTTTCTTCTAGCTTTTTAGGTTGCAAGCCCAATTCATTGATCTTCTCTTTCTCTATTTTATTCAAGTAAGCCTCTAAGGATATAAAATTTCCCCTTATTACCGCTTTGGCTGTATCCCATAAATTTTGGTATGATGTCTCACCGTTGTCATTATCTTGAGTGAAATTATTGCGTCTATAATTTGCTGTTTCACCCAATCATTCTTTAAAATGAGATTATTTAGTTTCCAATTACTTTTTGGTCTATTTCCACCTAACTTTTTGTTGAATGTAGTTTTTATTGCATTGTGATCTGAAAAGAAAACATTTACTATTTCTGCCTTCCTGCATTTAATTTTGAAGTCTTTTTGTCCTAATATATGGTCAATTTTTGTGTAGGTTCGATGAACTGCTGAGAAGAAAGTATACTCCTTTCTGTCACCATTCAGTTTTCTCCAGAAATCTATCATACCTAATTATTCTAATATTCTATTTACCTCTTTAATTTCTTTCTTATTTGTTTTGTGATTTGATTTCTCTAAATCTGAGAGTGCAAGATTGAGATCTCCCACTATTATAGTTTTGCTGTCTATTTCTTCTTGCAACTCTCTTAACTTCTCCTTTAGGAAGTTAGATGCTATACCACTTGGTTCATATATGTTTAATACTGATATTGCTTCATTGTCTATAGTACCCTTTAGCAAGATATAGTTTCTTTCCTTATCTCTTTTAATTAGATTAATTTTTGCTTTTGCTTGATCTGAGATAAGGATGGCTATCCTTGCTTTTTTGATTTCACCTGAAGCATAATAGATTCTGCTCCAGCCTTTTACCTTTACTCTATATGTATCTCGCTGTTTTAAATGTGTTTCCTGTAAACAACATATTGTAGGGTTCTGACTTTTGATCCAGTCTGCTATCTTCTGCCTCTTTATGGAAGAGTTCATCCCATTCACATTTACGGTTAAAATTACTAATTCTGTATTTCCTGCCATCCTAATATCCCCAGATTATACTTTTCTTTTTCTTGCCCTCCTTCCCTTCTTCCCTAGTATTAAACTTATTGGTCCCATTTGCGTCACACAGCTCTCCCTCTTTAGTATCCTTCTTTCCTCCCTTTGAATCCCTTCCCCTTTCTTGTGCCCTTCTCTTATTACTCTTTTTCCTTTTCCCTTTTCTTCTCCCACTTTTTAATGAAGTGAGAGAAGAATCTCTGTAAAACATATGTCAATTATTTCCTCTTTGAGACAACTCTAATGAGAGTAGGATTCACACAATGTTCCTCCCCCTCTCTAAGTTCCCTCAGTTATGATAGCTTTCCTTTGCCTCATCGTCACATGTAGTTTCCCTCTTTTTATCTCCCCTTTTCCCTTTTTCTGACAACATCCTCTTTCCATTTCTACTTCCTTTTTTATATCGGTAAAATCAAATTATACACATGGTTTTTATGTATATCCACAACAGAAATACAATTCTCAAGAGTTCCTGTTACCTTTTTCTACTTCTCTTGAGTCCTGTTGTTGGAGATCAAATTTTTTGTTTAAATCTGGTTTTTTCCTTAGAAACAAATGGAATTCCTCTATTTCATTAAATGTCTATCTTCTTCCATGGAAAAAATTACTCAGCTTAGATGGGTAGTTTATTCTTGGCTGCATTCCAAGCTCTTTTGCCTTTCAAAATATCTGATTCCAGGCCCTTCGATCCTTTAATGTTGATGCAGCCAGATCTTGCGTGACCCTTCTTGTGTCACCTCGGTATTTGAACTGTTTTTTCCTGGCTGCTTGTAAAAATTTTTTCTTTAGTCTTGAAAATTCTGAAGTTTGGCCACAATATTCCTCAGAGTCTTTATTTTAGGGTCTTTTTCAGAAGGTGTTCAATGAATTCTTTCAATGCCTATTTTACCTTCCAGTTCTCTTACTTCTGGGCAATTCTCTTTGATGATTTCCTGTAAAATAGTGTCTAGGCTCTTTTTTTCATCATAATTTTCGGGTAGTCCAATGATCCTCAGGTTATCTCTCCTAGATCTATTTTCTAGGTTTGTTGTTTTTCCAAGTAAATATTTGACATTTTTTTCCAATCTTTCATTTTTTTCGTTTTGCTTGACTAATTCTTCATGTCTCAATGAATCAGTCATTTCTATTTGTTCAGTTCTGATTTTTAGTGAGTTATTTTCTTCATTAGCTTTTTTTTAACTTCTTTTTGTATATGTCCAATTGAGTTGTTTTGCTTTATGGAATTTTTTTCCATTTCACTAATTTTTTTTTTTAGTGAGTTATTTTCTTTTTCCAATTCACAAATTCTGTTTCCCTGCACTTCTTGGGAGTTTTTCACCTTTTCTAATTCACATTTAAGGAAGTTGTTGCTCTCTTGCATAGCTTCTCTTTCCTTTCCCCATTTTTCTTCTAGTTCTCTTTTAAGGTTTTTAATAGTCTCTTCTAGGAGAGCCTTTTGTATTGGAGACCAACAATTGTCTGGAAACTGTCTGCTATTAGTCTCTTCAGGGTTGAAAAACTTTTCTCTTTCTGCATAGAAATTGTCAATCGTTCTTTTGATTTTTTTTACTCATTTTGTTAAAGCCTGTAAGATCTGCCTTCAGAGCCAGGAGGTTACCAGCTTCCTCTGCAGAGCAGTGAAAGGTGTATGGATGGGTAGCTGTCCTGCCAGCCGGCTACAAAAAGCAGCGAGGTACTGGAGTGCTCTGGAAAAGAGTTCCCCACCCAGGAGTAACTCAGGTCTGCAGGGCTGAGCTGGGAAAGTGCCCTGCAAAGAACCCCAGCTGTGTGAGATAATGACTGCCCTGGGGCTAGACGCTGAGCAGTGAGAGTTTCACTACCCCAAGTCAAAGCCTGCCCTGGGGCTGTGGATATTAGCAGTTGAGCCGTGAGTGGATTTGCAGGAACCTGAAGTGTCTGCCCTAGAAGCACAGTCTGCTGGGGAAGTTCTATTGCCTAGGCTGAGCTCCCCCTCTCCCCCTTCCGCAAAAGCCCCGAACTGCAGGATGTGGCTGCAGGGCTGCATTACGGTCTGCCTGAGTCAAATCCAGGTTTGGGTGGTTACAGGAAGATCTTGTTAGGTTCTGGCATTTTTTAGAGTACCCTCTGTTTTAGGCTTTAATTTCTCTGCCAGTTTACTGCTTTGTAGTCAAGGCAGAGCAGTTAGCCTATAGCAGAGTTGTCTCTGTAACTTCTCTAGCCACAGAGGTCACCCCCACCCCTGGTCTGCTCAGGATGCTAGTCTCTTGCTGCCTGTGCTAGTCTGTTCCTGGCCCCTCAGGACAAACCTTTCCTGGCAATCTTCCAGATTGACATCAGCTGGTAAGTTGTGTGCTTCTACTCTTCATGAATTTAAATAGTGAAGAGCTATTTTTGAAGCTGAATTAAACAGTTGGTTAAGAGGGGAATGAGAGGAGCTTAGAGAGGCTTGTGTGCCTTCTCCACCATCTTGGCTCCGCCCTTGTACCAAGATAGAGAACTTTATGGGTAAAATGAATAATGTTGGTCATTTTAAGTTAAAATATTTTTGCATAGACATAACCAATGAATTCAATATTAGGAGAAAAACAGAAAAAAGGAAAATTTTTTCTAGTAAATTTCTTTGATAATAGACCTCATTTCTCAACTATATAGAGAACCAAGTCAAAATTATAGGATTACACACTATCCTCCAATTGATAAGTTATTGAAGGATATGAATAAGCACTTTTCAGATGAAGAAATTAAAGCTATCAATAATCATATAAAAATGCAAGCAGGGGTCCTCAAACTTTTAAAATAGGGGGCTAGTTCACTGTTCCTCAGACTGTTGGAGGGCCAGACTATAGTAAAAACAAAAGCTTTGTTTTGTGGACTTTTAAATAAAGAAACTTCATAGCCCTGGGTGAGGGGGATAAACATCCTTAGCTGCCAAATCTGGCCAAGAGCCGTAGTTTGAGGACCCCTGTGAGAGAAATGTAAATTAAATTAAAACAATTCTAAGGTGCTACCTTTCAGCTATCTGCTTAACATGATATAAAAAGAACATGAATAATATTGGAAGTCAAATGGGAAAATTGGGACACTAATGCATTGTTGGGAGAGTTGTGAACTAATCCCACAATTCTGGAGAACAATTTGAAACTATGCCCAAAAGGCAATAAAGCTATATATGCACCTCGATTCAGCAAAACCTCTATGATGTCTGTATTCCAAGAAGAGAAAACCAAAAAAAAAAAATGTGTGGGGGAGGACCAATATGTGCAAAAGTTTTTTTTCTAGCAGCTATTTTTTGGATGGCAAAAAATTGGAAAGAGAGGGGATGCCCATCAATTGAAAATACTGTTGTAGCATAGGAAATGATGAGAAGGATATTTTCAGAGAAACCTGGAACAACTTAAATGAATTGATACAAAGTAAAATGAGAAGAATCAGGAGAACATTGTACACAGTAGTAATATTTTCTGATGATCAACTGTGAATGACTTAGCAATTTTCAGAAATACAATGATCCAAGGCAATTATAAGACTCATGATAAGTAATGCTGTCCATTTACAAAGAAAACACTGATAGAGATAGAATGCAGATCAAAGCACAGTACTTTATATTTTGTTTTTTGGTTTGTGTTTTATTTCACAATATAACTAATGTGTAAATGTGTTTAATGTGATTTTACACACATAACCTATTCAAATTGCTTGCCATATCAGGGATTTAGTAGAGGAGGGAAGGAAGAAGATAATTTCAAATTCAAAATTTTAAAAAATAAAAATTTAATTTGCATTTGGAAAAACTTATTTAAAATGCTTTGTAATTCTTTGATAATTTTTTACTGCCTTTGACAATTTATTGGTGAATAGCTTTTGATTATATATACATAGATTGTTTATGTTTTAAATAATTTATGCATTTAATGTTTCAAATAATAAAATTTTATTTTAATAAAATATATTATATATAATGTATAATGCATATTATATATGTAGCATATAACCAAGATATTTATATATCTCTATATATTACTTATTGATATCTTTGATGCCAAATCCTTACCTGAGAAATTTGTTATGACATTTCCCCCCATTTCCCCTCTTATCCAAAGTACACTAGTGTGTTTCTACATAATATTTTCATTTTCATATTATCAATTATTAAACTTTATCTTTTACAATTGTCTCTATCCCCTATTTAGTTAAGAATACATTGCCTTTTTATTATGAAAGATATAATCTGTTTTCAATATTTCATATTTTACTATTAAGATCATGTATTCATTTATAATTTATTATGGAATGTAATGTGAGATATTACTCTAAACTTAATTTCTACCAGACTTTCTTCCAATTTTCTCTTTCTAAAGTGCAGATCAGATTATATTTCCCTTCTACTTGACAAAACTTCCATGTATTCTTATTGCCTTCAGGAGCAAAACCAAAGTACTATATTGAATTGAAAGTCCTTCACAATCTACCCTCTTCCTATCTTTCAAATCTTCTTTCACAATACTCCCAGACACATATTACTTGATTCAGAGACACTGACTACTGGTTTTACCATGAACAAGATGCTTCATATTTCTTCTCTGGGCAAAAGAAATACTTTAAAAAATACTTTTATTTTTAATTGGACTTGCTTTTTCCAATATGTGCAAAGGTAGTTTTCAAGATTCACCTTTGCAAAACCTTGTGTTCCAATTTTTTCTCCATCTCTTACTCCCTTCACCCTTATTTGGACAGCAAAACAACCTGAGATAGATTAAACATGCAATTATTCTAAACAAATTTTGATATTTATTGTGTTGTGAAAGAAAAATCAGATCAAAAAAGAAAGAAAAAACGATGACAGAAAAATATCAAGCAAACAACCAAAAAACAACAACAAAAAAGTAAAAATTCTATGCTTTGATTTATATTTAATCACTGTACTTCTCTTTCGGGATGCAGGTGGCTCATTCTTTCCATTACAAGTATATTAGAATTGCCATCAATCACCCCATTGTTGAAAAGAGCCAAGTCCATCATAGTTTATCATTACAAAATCTTGTTGTTAGTGTATACATTTTTCTCTTGGATCTGCTCACTTAAGATCAGTTCATGTAAGTCTTTCTAGGCTTTTTCTGACATCATCCTTCTCATTTCTTATAGAACAATAATATTTCATTACATTCATATAGCATAACTTATTCAGCCATCCCCTAACTGATAGGCATCCACTCAATTTTTGTTGGCTATAACAATTAGTGTCCTTCATTCTGACTACACATCTCCCTGGCTTCTTTTAACTTTTAGCAGAAATTCCACCTTATACAGGAAATCTTCCTCCATTCCACTTAATTCCAGTGCCTTCTTTCTCTTAATGACTTCCATTTATTCTGTATGTAGCTTGCTTTGAATACATTTATTTCTTCTCTTCCTACTTAGATTGTAAACTCCTTGGAGAAAGAAGCTGTCATTTCACTCTTTTTGAATCCCGAGTAGTTAGCACAGTTCTTGGCATATAAAAGCTTAATAAAAGTCTATTGATTGATTGACTGATAATTTATAATATAATTTGAAACCTAAAAATATGATTGATTCCCTTTTCATTTCTTTCACTTTTAATGATTTCCCTTAATATTGTAGACTCTTTGTTTCCCCAAATGAATTTTATTTTATTAGGATCCTATTGAATTCTGTAAAGGATACCTTGATATTTGATCTGTAAAACATTAAAATTGCAATCAATTTGTATAATATTGTATTTTTCTTCTATGAGTATGGTCCTGTCATGAGCACTGAACACATGAACTGTTTTAGTTCTTTTTTGTTTTATTTGTTTGTATATTTTATAATTATGTCTAAATTGGCAAATCTAATGGTCTTTTTTCAGTCTCTGCTTTTACACTGCCATCCATCTTTTTTTTTTCCTAGTAAATGTATTTATTTTTAATACACATTACTTTATGAATCATGTTGTGAGAGAAAAGTCAGAACAAAAAAGAAAAACCATGGAAGAGATTAAAAAAAAACAGAAAGAAGAAATGAACAAAGCAAGTGTTGATTTACATTCTGTCTTCTTAGTTCTTTTTCTGGATGCAGATGATATTTTCTTTCCTAAGTCTATTAGGATTGCTTTGTGTCACTGAACCACTGAGAAGAACCAAGCCTTTCATAGTTGATCTTTGTGCATTCTTGCTGTTATTTTGTAAAATATGTCTCTGGTTCTGCTTGTTTTGCTCATCATTATCATCACTCGCCTTTTCTAAAATTAACATATTCATTATTTTTTATAGAACAATAATATTCCTTTATCTTCACCTATCACAACTTGTTCAGCCATTCCCCAATCGATGGCATCTTATTTTCCAATTTTTTTGTCACCACAAAAAGAACCACTACAAACATTTTTGCACTTCTGGGCCTTTTTTTCCTTCTTTATGATCTTGGAATACAGATCCAGTAGTGATACTGCTGGGTCAAAAGGCACATATAGTTTATAACTCTTTGGGCATAGTTCCAAATTGCTTCCCAGAATGGTTTGATCATTTCACAACTCTACCAACAATGCATTAGTGTTCCAGTCTTCCCACATTCCCTTCATCATTTTTCATTATCTTTTCCTGTCATCTTAGCCAATCTGAAAGGTGTGAGGTGGTACCGCAGAGTTGTTTTAATTTTTTCATATGATTATAGATGTCTTTAATTTTAGTATCTAAAATTTGTTCTTCCAGATAAATATTATTTTTTTCTAGTTCTGTAAAATAATGTTTTGGCAGTTTGATTGGTATGGCACTGACAAAGTAGATCAATTTAGGCAGAATTGTAATTATTGTTTTATTAACTTGGCCTAGCCATGAGTAATTGATATTTTTCCAGTTTTTTAGATCTGATTTTATTTGTGTGAGAAGTGTTTTGTAATTGTGTTCATATAGTTCCTGGGTTTGTAGACTCCCAAGTATTTTGTTTTATCCACAATTATTTTAAATGGAATTTCTCTTGCTGCTGAACTTTGTCAGTAATATGTAGAAATGATAATGATTTTGTGGGTTTACTTTATACCATGCAACTTTGCTAAAGTTGTGAACTGTTTCCAGTAGCTGTTGGGATGATTTTATAAGATTCTCTAAGTATACTATCATATCATTTGCAAATAATGATAGTTTTGTTTCCTCATTACCTATTCTAATTCCTTTAATTTCTTTTTCTTTTCTTCTTGCTGAAGCTAAAATTTCCAATACAATGTTGAATAATAGTAGTGATGATGGGCATCCTTGTTTCACCTCTTATCTTATTGGGAATACATCCAGTTTCTCTCCATTATAAATAATGCTTGCTATTGGTTTTTTTTAAAATAACTTTTTATTGATAGAACTCATGCCAGGGTAATTTTTTACAGCATTATCCCTTGCATTCACTTCTGTTCCGATTTTTCCCCTTCCTCCCTCCACCCCCTCCCCCAGATGGCAAGCAATCCTTTACATGTTGAATAGGTTACAGTATATCCTGGATACAATATATGTGTGCAGAACCGAACAGTTTTCTTGTTGCAGAGGGAGAATTGCATTCAGAAGGTATAAATAATCCGGGAAGAAAAACAAAAATGCAAGCAGTTTATATTCATCTCTCAGTGTTCTTTCTTTGGGTGTAACTGCTTCTGCCCATCTTTGATCAATTGAAACTGAATTTTGCTATTGGTTTTAGATAGATATTAATTATTATTTTAAGGAAAACTCCCTTTATCTCTATGCTCACTAGTGGTTTTATTAATAACAGGTGCTGTATTTTGTCAAAAAAGCTTTTGCTGCATATATTGAGATGCATATTTCTACCTGCTCCTCTTCCTCCTCCTCCTTCTGCTTCTTCTCTTCCTCCTGATCATGTGATTTCTGTTGGTTTTGTTATTGATATGGTCAATTATGGTAATAGTTTTCCTGATATTGAACCAGCCCTGCATTCTTGGTATAAATCCCACGTGGTCAGATTGTATTATCTTTCTGATAAATTGCTGTAATCTCTTTGCTATTATTTAAATTTTGTGCATCTATATTCATTAGGGAGATTAATCAATAATTTTTTTTCTCTATTTTGGCTCTTCCTGGTTTAGATATCAGTACCATGTTTGTGCCAAAAAAGGAATTTGGCAGTATTACTTACTTTAACTATTTTTCCAAATAGTTTACATAGTATTGGAATTAGTTGTTCTTTAAGTGTTTGGTAGAACCCAAAGAAAGAACACTGGGAAACGAATGTGAACTATCTGCATTTTTGTTTTTCTTCCCGGGTTATTTATACCTTCTGAATCCAATTCTCCCTATGCAACAAGAGAACTGTTCGGTTCTGCAAACATATATTGTATCTAGGATATACTGCAACATATCCAACATATAAAGGACTGTTTGCCATCTAGGGGAGGGGGTGGAGGGAGGGAGGGAAAAAAAATCGGAACAGAAACGAGTGTCAATATAAAGTAATTATTAAATAAAAATTTAAAAAATAAAATAAAATAAATAAAGTAAAAAAAAAAAAAGTGTTTGGTAGAATTCACTTGCGAATTCATCTGGCCCTGGAGATTTTTTCTTAGGGATTTGTTTGATTTTGTAAATTAAAATTTCTGTTTAGTTCTGTTTTTTTTTTCAATAGAAATGATTGAAAGTCTTTTATTTTATTGAAGCTTCATTACCTTCCCTGAAAAATGATGTTGAGTTTAGCTGGGTAATGAAGTCTTGGTTGTAATCCTAGGTCCTTTGTCTTCCAAAACATGGCATTCTAGACCCTCTCATCCTTTATTATATAAGCTGTTAAATCCTGGGTAATCCTGACTGTTTCTCCTTGATATTTGAATTTCTTTTGTCTGGCAGCTGCAGTATTTTCCCTTGAAATTATAGTTCTGGAGTTTCACAAAAATATTCCTTGGGGTTTTCCTCATGGGATGTCTTTCTAGAGGGGACCAATAGATTTTTTTAATGAACACTTTCCCCTGTTTATAGAATACTGGGGCAGTTTTTTTTGATGATCTCTTGAAGAATGATATTCAACCTCTTCTTTTTGGTCATGGCCTTTAGGTAGTCCAATAATTTTAAAATTGTCTCTTCTGGATTCATTTTCTAGGTTGGTTATTTTTCCAATGAGATATTTCACTTTTTTTTTCATTTTTTCATTCTTTTTAGTTTGTTTGACTGATTCTTGCTGTTTCACAGAATTATTAGTTTCCATGTATCCTGTTCCAGTTTTTAACATGTGATTTTCTTCAGTTAGCTTTTGTATATCTTTTTCAACTGGTTACATCTACTTTTTAAGGAATTGTTCCTCAGACAATTTTTTCCCCTTCCTTTTCCTAGCTGTTGACTTCTTATGCATTCCTCTCATTTCTTTTTTTCTTCTTTCTCTCTTATTTATCTTTTAAAGTCTTTTATGAGCATTTTCAAGAAGCCTCTTTGGGCTTGAGACCAATTCGTAACAGTCTTATAGATTTTTTTGGGGGCACATTCTGTCTTCATGTGAGTCTGTATTTTGGTCTGCCTTGTCACCATAGTAGCTTTTTATGGTTAAGATTCTTTTCTGTTTCTTGCTCATTTTTTTTTCCTGTTCTTTATTTATTTATTTATTTACTTTTATGGTCCAGCTCTGCTTCTCGGATAAATAGGATGTTGTCCTAAGCTTCCTGTGCAGCTCTGAGCCTTGACTTTCAGCACAGGGGCCCTTTATGTTTGTAGGGGCTAGTTTTGCCTGCTCTGTTCAGGAAACAGCCTGGTTTCCTAGAGTTTCTGAGCTTGGACTGGATGTTGTCCCACTGATTTGCTGTCTACTGAGCCAGGACTGAGAGTCTTAGTTGCTGATTTGCTGTGATCAAGACCCTCTCACTGGTTTTCCAGAGTCTATCTGATATAGCTGAACATCCTTTTTATCTTTATGAAACTGACCTTTCTTGAAATTTTTCCAGTCTATTTTGAGCTGGAAAGTGGTTTTATTCTGTCAGACTCTGTTCAAAGGCTTGGTTTCACATGGTTTTTGAGGCAAATTGGGAAAACTAGAGCAGCTTCCTGTCTTTATATTCTGCCATCTTGCTTTCACTTTTTGAAGTTCCATTTTTTCTTGTTCTCAAAGAGGACCATGACATCCAGTTCTTTATTTTTTATGTTCCTAGTTCTTTTACTTATAAGTTATGGACTTTGAGTACTCTCTTCTACTTTTCTTGGTAGGAGGAGAGGAAGTTATATTGATTCTCCACCGCACCAAAATCAGATCACAATTAAAAAAATTATGTTCTTAATGGAAATATTATTGTAGCACATATATGTTTACAGTGAAATTATTATTTATGTACCTTTCAGGAGATCATACTTCACTATTTTCTTGCTATTCCCCCGGTCATTTGGAAGGGAATGATACAATTAAGTTGTTTCTTACCTCAGGAGATTTGGTAAGTTACAGCTGTAGAATATACTAATTATTTCCCCCCTTTTTGGATAATATAGTATTTATAATCCATTGTATTACATCTTATTCAACTACATTCAAACACTTCTGGGGATTGGAAAAGAGATTATGAATGAATGGATGAACAAATAAATTAAAAACTATCCTTGGCTTTTTTCCTCTTCCATTTCATAGTTTTAATGCTCACAAAAAGCACCATATTGGCCATAAAGCATACTCAGTTTGAAATACAGATACACACAGAAAGATAAAATGAAGACGTGAAAAATTATTATTGGTTGGGTAACATTGTAAAGTAGAAAGGACTCTGGATTTGGTGCCAAAAAAATGTACTTTAATAGCCTGGAAATCAGCCAAATTCTCTACACCAATATTCCACAGTTATATATGTCATTCCCTAGTAAAATAATGTTTATTTGGAGTATCGGAGCTTATGTTCAAATCGGAACTCTACTAATTTGTTTTATGCGACACTGTGGGCAGGTCAATTACTTCTATGACTGTTTCCTCATTTATAAACTCAGAATGTGAATTACATGATCTCTAAGGTCCCTTTTCAACTTTCTATGATCATATGTTATGACTAAGTTCCATGAAAATATGAGTGGTAGGAAAAAGAACATCATAATTAAATTTTGTAGGTACAATGGACAATTAACCAAATAATTTTACAACATTGTTTTTCAGATTCATGATAGAATTTGGTTGTGATATGTTATTAGCATGTGTTTGCGATCATACTAGGGCCAACATTATGAAATATATCAATGTTGTGTCATAGAATATTATCCAATCTCCTAGTATACACATATCTTGTCCATAAGGAATATACTGCATTTGATTCTCATTTTGATTAATTCAGAGCTTGAATTAAAAAATACAGAAAGAATTCATATGCATTATTTGATACATTTGGTCCTTATAGGTAGACCAACACATTTTTATTTATCACATTATTTGAAAGGTCTTTAGAATGCTAATGAATATTAATACCAATGATACAGAAAAAGATCAACAAGCATGAAGCAGAAAAATCTAAGCCTAATCATGTTTCAATTATATAAAAAAATTTGTCAATTAACATGCCTGATCTGATCCTTCTGGTGCTAAGCTAAGATTGCTCTAATTTGTGGATGCCACTCTCCACAATTAAAATTGTTATTGAATGTTATCTTATTAATTTTATCAAAAATTTTAAAGGAAGTCCATTCAGAATTACCTGCTTTTCCTTACCTGTTCCCTATTAGTAGATGAAAAAATATGCTTTTTTCTTATAATCTTGCAATCCACACAGATATTTAATATTTTGATTTTTCTTTTTTAAAGGTGGTCCACTGTTACTTCTTAACTAGAGATAGACCTTCAGAGATCAGACAGCACCTGATAAAACTGTTTACATCAAGAGGACTTGCTCCCACTTTTAAAATCATGAATAGTACTTATTCTGGTGTCTTTCACTTTAATTTATCTATGGTAATTAAAAAAATATCGTAGCCTTTAATATTTTATTTTTTAGCGGTGAACATATTCTGTATGATTAAAATTACGTGGTTATTTTTATTTTTTTCTTTTAAATGTAATTTTGATAGTATTTATGTTGTTACTAAAGGAGAAAGAAATGAAAAGGAGTGGCAGAGTAAGACAAAAGGAAAGACAAGAATTATTATTAGAAATAGCATTGTTCAGATAAGGATAATAATAAATAAATGAGTCTAATCAGAACAGTAAGTAATAAAATCTAAATGAAAGAAAGTATACTTGCACAAATTGGGATTAATGGAATTTTTACTTCCTATAGTAGAATTTAGTGGTGGTGCATTTGTGTTTACTTTTTACATAGCTTTTAAAAACAATGGCCATTTGAGTTGTTGCAGTCAAGTAATTATATAATCCAACTGTTTAATAATTATAGTTACAAAAGTTCAAGATAAAAAACTCAAATGATTTACACCAATCCTTTTCAAACTTTCTATTCTAAGACAATCTAACTTTTTTTCTGATTCAAAGAACTGATCTGATTGACAAAAGTAAGGATTCTACATTTGATGATCTATTAATAATTATTTACTAGATGGTTGTAATGTGCCAAGCATGATATAGGCACTGGTAATAAAAAGACAAAAATTAAATAGTCCTCATATTCAAGAAATATACATTCTTTTATATTCATGTAAGTGGATAAAGGAAACCTAAAAATCAATGCAGTTAATATTTTAGGAATAGACACTAATACTTTGTAATAAGAAAGATCTTTTGTAAGAGAGTGTTTAAGCTGAGATCTTAAGAAACTATTTTAAAAGGAATAAGTGAGGGAAACCTTCATTTCAAGCATGTAGGACTGCCTGTATAAAGGTACAGAGATGAGATGTGGTTTGTCATGTGTAAAGAACAACAAGAATAATTAGTTTAGATGGATTAATAATGCATAATTTATCACAAGTCTGGCAAAGTTAAATTGGAAACATTTTATCATAAAGGAAATAAGAAACTGCTAAAACTTCTTGAAAAGAGCAATGATATGGTCAGGGTTTCACCTAAAAGCCATTTGGCTTTGAGTGAAGAATGGATGGGAGAGGAAAGAGCCTTTAGAAAGGATTAGAAAATAAGAAACTTTTTATAACAGTCCAGATAGAAGGTAACAAATGCATGGATTACTGTTATGACTATGTGGTTACAGAGAAGAGAACAGATATGTTATGGAAACACAACCAAAGGTAGTTAAATAGACTGATAGGGTGATGGAGAATTTGGAATTGTTGAAAAGTTGATGGTCACAAGCCTGAGTGATTGGAAGGAAGTGACTGAAAATTCATGAAGATTAAGCACCTCTTATGTGTCAGTAACTATGCTAAGTCCTAAGCATACAAAGACAAGTAAAAGATAGTGTGATGACCATGTATTTTAAAATCAGCCTGAGTCAGGAATACAGGTTAGGGGAAAATTGTCGATCTTTATTCTTAGTGAAAGTGAAGAAGGGGAATTGGAGGTGAAGGGGGGTCTCGATAGCAATGTGTACAGCTGCAACAAGACGCCAGCCAGCAATCTCTCTTTCCTCTTCCTTCTCCGCCTCCTCCCCTTTCCCCCACCCCCAAAATCGTCATTTCCTATACAACACATCAGGACTTGCACAAAGAGTGGGTGGGGGCCATGCTTTCTCCAAGCATATTTATTAATAGAGTATGGTCCAATTACTATTTAGCTTCATGTGCTTGGGACCTCAGTGCATCATCTCAAGCCTCAAGATAGTTCTTGCTTTCAGGAGCTTTCAGTCTAATGGGGGAGAAAACATAAAGACAATTATGTGCAATATTCTACATACAAGATAAATTGGAAATAATCAATAGAGGAAAGTAACTAGAATTGTGGGAAACTGAGAGAAGCTTTCTGTAGAAAGTTGGAATTTAGCTAGTACTTAAAGGATGCCAGGGAGCATCAGATGGAATAAATAGAGCATTTCAAATATAGATGATAATTAGAGCATTTCAAATATGGATGATAGTTGGTGAAAATTCCCAAAGTCAAGATAGAGTTTCTCATTAAAGGAATAGCAAGTGGGTTAGTGTCAATGGAGTTCAGAGTATGAGGGACAGAAATATAAAAATCTGGTAGAGGGTTGAATTTTGGGGGTAAGAAAAAAATAGTCTTATGGAAGTGTAAAATTTGAAATGTCCTAATATAGAAGCTTGAAGTATACACTAGTTAGAGGGTACAGTATGGATGATATCCAGTGCTTAACACAGGGCTACATCTATCTACATAATAGATGCTTTATAAATGTTTATTGATTGACTGAGTAGGAATGGTATTATAAGAAAGTGGTCAATCAACAAGTATTTATTAAGCACATATTATGTGCCAGACACTGTTTATGTGATGGCAATATAATTTTTTTAAACAGTGCCTGATTTCAAGGAGCTCAAAATTTGGGGGATAAGAACAACCAACCATCTAAGATATGGGAAACTTTGGAAATAATTAAAGGGAAGGCAAGGAAAAGCAAGAAGTAATATCAGAAATTCTGAGAGAAAATAAGAGTATCTGGAAGAAAGGAGTGTAAGAGAGGTTAAATAATACAAAGAGGTCAATTAATAATGACAAACAAAAATAATTAGATTTTGCATTTAAGTAATTATTAACATCAGAGAGAGAAGTTTCTACCTTGATGAAGTCAGAAGATACATTGCAAGTAGTTTTGAAAAGAGAAAAAATTGGAGGCAATTAGCTCAAACAGTTTTCTAGAAATGAGTCTGAGAAACAAGACTTAGTTTGAGGGAAGATTTGGTTCACATCAGGCTTTTTTTTCAATGGTGCAAAACTAGTGTGTTGGCATATTAGGTTCAATGTCTGTTTCATGATTTGATCTGTTAAGTCTGAAAAATAAATCACCAAAGAGCCTACAGCAATTATAGGAAAACATTTTCTTTATTCCATTGGAAAAAGTATTAGATGTGCAGGACCCAGGAGACCCAAGATACTGAGGCTGCCTTGCTTTATGGATATAGAGATATGAATATAAATACATGCATACAGATAGATAAATTGATAGATGTGGCAAGAGAAAGAATCAAGTAGTGAGAAGTAATGGTGGCAGCGAGGTCTAATGAAAGCAATGTGGTAAGTTTGCCTAATGATAAGAAATCTATTCATAATAGGGTAACATGACCCAGATTGTGGTTCCTGCAGGTGCTTGCCCAATCTCAGAAACCACCTAAAAGGTCAGTTCTGAAGTTTTACTGTGACAGATTTCATGCAGAATCTGAGCACAAAGAACTATTGTTATGTCAAGTTCAGATAATAGCTTGTTTGCTGAGCCTTACCTCTGGAAAATAAGTTATCTCTTAATAGTAAAAAAAGAAAAAAGAAAAAAATAGAGGAGGAGAAAAGATGATTATTAGTCTTGGGATAGAGGTCTTCATAGTTCTTACTGAGATAAAAGAAAGAATTTATGATATTCAGTAACCTGATAATTTAGTCATTTGATAAGTTGAATCTTTCTGCCCATCTCAAACATATACAGATCCTAAGTATTTATTGTCATCTTCCTAAGTAATAAATAGATTTCATTTATTTCTACACTTATTCAAATATTTAATTCATTCTCTCAATGGAAGACATTGTTAGGAAAGATGGAGGAAATACTTTTTTCCCAAACACAGATTCTCATTCCCTCCTTGACTCACAAATGACAAAATTCATATATCATTCTATAGTTGCAGTAATGAAAATCGGATTTTAGGTATATGGAAAGAGTGCTAAACTTGGAGCTAGAAAAATTGGAATCTATTTCTAATTCTCACACTTACAATGTGACACTTAAATCACCTATCCTCTCAGCCTGTTTCTCAAAATGTAAAAATATGTAGAAATTTAAATGTTAATTGAAAGAGAATCTGTGTTCTCCATTGAAATCTATGCAACATCAAAAGAAGTAGAAGAATCCTCTACTTCTCCATTTTGAATAGATCTCTTTTGAGGGACTTATGCAAGGACATGTACAAGAACTGCAAGGAGAGAGGTAGGCTTAGTTTCTGGTCTACATCATTGAGCTTTTTACTGACCCTCAAAAAATAAAAAGTCCATTGAAATTTCATTATTGTCTACCATATAATATTTTAATTACAGTTGAGGAAACACATTTTGTGTTTATTTGTGGGCTCATACTTTTGAAAATTTACCTTTTTTTCCCTTTAGTGTATTAGTAGAATTAACATTCAGTTTAAGTACTGAATTGTTTAAAATTTTTTTATGTAATTATAAATCAAATATGTTAAATTATGTTTCATAATAATTATAAAACTCTTTTCTGTTGTCAATTAAGAATATTCAAGAGGATGCCTGGTTTATTATCATTCCAAGAGAAACAATCACATTTAATACAGGTAAGAATGATTTATGTTTGTTTCTCTGATCTAGATGTGTTAAAAATAATGATTTAAAAAACTTACTGAATTCTTAATTGGCCATGCAAAAAATTTAGGATGTATAAAATTGTTTGATAAATGCAGTAATAGACACAGTTTACTTTAATGGTGATTTGATTATTGACTTCAAATAAGACATAAAACAAGGATATGTATTGTCCAATATATTTCCCATTGCCATGTAAGCTACTCAGAGCAAAGTTCAAATAAAAAGGCATTCTTTATAAAGTTTTGCACATGCTCCTTTTTACTGATGACAACATTTTATAGTCTTAAAAGTAATACTCATTGCTATGCAAAATAATTAAGACTTAACAAAGGAAAACTAAATGGCTTAAGGATATCTAAGACTATGATATATTAAGACTAAAATATACAATTTGTGTGTACAACCCAATCCAGTGAACTGGTTTGTCACACTGGTTGCTGATGTACAAGTTAGACTAAAAAAATAAATAGAAAAAAATTGTCTGGATTGCATTTGGAGAATTAAGCGTGTTCAGCCCATTTCTCTTTGGTAACTAATCTTAATACTTTCTGATGAGTTTGTGTGATAGCAAGTTATAACATAAATCTCTCAGAAGAGCCTAGAGAACACTATAAATGACAATAGATAGACCTATAATGGATACAAATAGCTAAAACATGGTAATAACCAAAAAAATGTATATAGAAAACAACTTAAAAGATATATGACTAGATATATCAAAGAGATATGTACTGGAAAATGAAATGGGTTTTGTCATGTAGGAAGGAATAAAAAATGGATAGGTAAATAATTTAGATCTTTCCAGTGATTTAGACTCAAGATAGAAAATGAGTCTCTTTTGCAATTCAAAATACAAGAAATGACTTTATTAAGATATTATAATTAAATTTCTAAAATTAAAAGCATTAATCCAGGTAAAATAGCTACTCTTTTTATGCTTCTGCATCTACTATAGCCAATAGTTAGGCTAATTGAGAAAAGTATTCCATTTAGGGTAGCAGGAATTATGAGTGGCATATGCTGACGAAGTGCTCCTTTGAGGCCTAATTCCATTAGTCATTGTAAATAGCCAAACTTGTCAACCATGGGAAATTTGATTTAGCATACTTCAGATCCTCTACAAGTCCCTAGGTTTTTCCTAGAATGTTCTCCATTAACTTGATTTTTTTTTTCCCTAGCTCATGGGTCTTTGATTTCCATAATACTACTAGCACATAGATAATTATGATTTTTCCCAGTTGCACCCTTTACAAAGAAAATCCCTAATTTTGATTTATAGCATCTCTACTGTGTTATATTTAATATCAGTCTTTGTCCTTACTTAATGCTTCCATGTTTGGTTAACAGGAACCAAACTGTGCTTTCTACTTTGCATTTCCCTTTTAACCTTGTTTCTGTTGGTTTTGTTTGTACAAAAGCTTTTTAATTAATGTAATCAAAGTTGTCCATTTTGAATGTTCTCTTAATTCTTTGGTCATAAATTCCTTCCTTCTCCAAAGATGTCACAGATAAATTATCCTTTGCTCTCATAATTTGCTTAAGATAACACTTTTTATGCCCAAATAATGTTCCCATTTTGACCTTAATTCATTATAGGGTATAAGATGTAGATCTATGCTGAGTTTCTGACATATTATTTTCCAGTTTTCCCAGCAATTTTTATCAAATAGTGAGTTCTTATTACAGAAACTGAGGTTTGGGGGTTTATCAAATACTTTATCAAATACTAGATTACTAGATTTTTTTTATTTGTACTATATTTTGTAATGAGCCAGAACTCTGGAGAAAGGTGTTAACTCAGTGGAATTGACAACACAATGGTTATCTAGTTTAACATGGTGATTAATAGTTCTCTAGTACAGTATGGTTAATTTAATCTTACAATAAATAATGATTCCCTAGTGATATAATGATTGGTTTATACTCAGTATACTGTAATGATGCAATTGTAATAGAATATATAACTGGGAGAAATTCAGCCAGGGGGAGAGAAGACTTGACCACTATCCTGGTGGCTCTCCTGCCTCCTGCATTCCTCCACTGAAACCAAGACTTATACCTGAGGACCTCCAGAAAGCTAGCCTGGCCCCAGGCAAAGGAGACAGATTGTGAAGGAAATAATAAAGACTTTGGACTTTATCCCTGACTATTCACATAGTGATTATTCTGCTAGTCCAAAGGCCAACAAGAAAGCTAACCAGAACATTACAATATTTGTCTTAGATTTTTAGCCAGAACCAAATGGTTTTAATGACTGCTGCTTTATAATGCAGTTTTAAGTTTGGTACTGCTAAACTACCATCCTTTGCAATTTTTTTTTTATCAATTCCCTTGATATTCTTCCACATGAATTTTGTTATTATTTTTCCTAGCTCTAGAAAATAAATTTTTGGCAGTTTGATTGGTATGTCACTGAACAAGTAGGCCAATTTAGGCAGAATTATCATTTTTATTATCTCAGCCTGCCCATGAGCAATTCATATTTTTCCAGTTGTTTAGATCTGATTTTATTTAGTTAGAAGTATTTTGTAATTGTATTCATATAGTTTCTGGGTTTGTCTGGGTAGGTAGACTCCCAGGTATTTTATTTTGTCTACAATTATTTTAAATGAAAGAAATTTTGTCTCTTGCTACTATGCTTTGTCAGTAATATATAGAAATGATAATGATTTGTGTGGGTTTATTTTATATTTTGCAAATTTGCTAAAGCTATTAATTGTTTCCAGTAAGTTTTTGGATGACTTCCTAGGATTCTCTAAGTATATCATCATATCATCTACAAAGAGTGATAGTTTTATCTCCTAATTGCCTATTCTAATTCTCTAATTTCTTTTTCTTTTCTTATTGCTAAAGCTAGCATTTCTGGTGCAATGTTGAATAATAGTGGTGATAATGGACATCCTTGTTTCACTCCTAATCTTATTGGGAATGCATCCAGCTTCTTTCCATTATTAAAAAAATGCTTGCTGTAGATTTTAGATAGATACTATTTATTATTTTGATCTCCTTTATTCCTATGATCTCTACTGTTAGAGATCCTGGTGGCTCTCCTGCCTTATCTTGAGGAATGGGTGCTATATTCTGTAAAAAGCGTTTTCTGCATCTATTGAGATTATTATATGATTACTGTTGGTTTTGTCATTTATATTATCGAGTATGGTAATAGCTTTCTTGATATTGAACCAGTTCTGCAATCCTATGTGGTCACAGTGGATTATCATGTTGATAAATTGCTGTTAACCTCTTTACTATATTTTATATACAATTTTTGCATCAATATTCATTAAGTAGATTGGTCTATAACTTTCTTTTTCTGTTTTGACTCTTCCTGATTTAGGTATCAGTACCATATTTGTGTCTTAGAAGGAATTTTATAGGATTCCTTCTTTACCAATTTTTCCAAATAGTTTAGAGTATTGGAATGAATTGTTCTTTAAATGTGATAGAATTCACTTGGAAATTCATCTGGCTCTGAAGATTTTTTCTTAGGGAGTACATTAATGGCTTGTTCAATTTCTTTTTGAAATGGGACTATATTTAAGCAATTTGTATTCTCATGTTAATTTGGGAAATTCATATATTTTAATAATATTCATCAATTTTGGTTAGATTGTCGTATTTAGACAAAATAGCTCCTAATTAATGCTTTAATTTTTCTTCACTCTTTTCATTTTTGATGCAGGTAATTTTTCTCTTTTCTTTTTCTAATCAAGCTAACCGAATGTTTATTTTGTTGGATTTTTTTTTCATAGACCCAATTCCTAGTTTTATTAATTAGTTCAATAGTCATCTCAGTTTCAATTTTATTCATCTCTCCTTTGAGTTTCAGAATTTATAATTTAGTATTTAATTGGGGTTTTTTAATTTGTTTTTTCTTACCTTTTTAATTGCATGCCAAATTCATTGTTATCTTTTTCTATTTTATTCATGTTGGTATTTAGAGATATAAAATTTCTCTTAAGAACTGCTTTGACTGCATCCCATAGATTTTGGTATGTTGTCCCACATACTATATTGTCATTCTCTAGGATGAAATTAAAACTTGTTTCTCTGATTTGTTGTTTGACCTCCTCATTCTTTAGAATTAGATTATTTAATTTTCAGTTGGTTTTAGTCTATCTTTCTTTGGCACTTTATTGAATTTAATTTTTATTACCTTTTCATCTGAAAAAAACAGCATTTACTATATCTACCTTTCTGCATTTGATTGTAAGGTTTTTATGCCCTAACACATGATAAATTTTTGTATGCTATGTATTGTTGAGAAAAATGGCATATTCTTTTCTTTCCCTATTCAATTTTCTCCAGAGGTCTATCATATCTAGGTTTTCTAGGATTCTATTAATCTCCCTACTTTATTTATTTATTTTTTTGCTTGTTTATTTTCTAGTTAGATTTGTCTTTTTGAGAGGGAAGATTGGGGTCTCCCACTATGATAATTTTGTTATCTATTTCTTCCTATAATTGGCTTAATGTCTTTTGTAGGAATTTGTGTGCTCTATCACTTAGTATATAGACATTTAATACCTTTACTACTCTATTGTTTATGGTACCCTTTAACAAGATGTACTTTCCTTCCTTATCTCCTTTAATTAGATGTAGTTTTACTTTTGTTTTCTCTGAGATCAGAATTGCTACCCCTAATTTTTTTTTTACTTCAGCTTAAGCATAATAAATTTCTTTGACCTTTTACATTTTATGTATATCTCTGTTTCAAATGTGTTTCTTGTAAACAACACAATGTAGGATTCTATTTTTTAAAACCTTTCTACTATTCACTTTGGTTTTATGGGAGAGTTCATTCTACTAACATTCACAGTATGATTACCAGCTCTGTATTTCCCTCCTTCCTATTTTCTTCCTGTATATATTTTTTCTCCCTCTTTCCAATCTCTCCTTAGTAGGGATTTTTTTTAACCCATCCACCCACTACCTTATCATCCAGCACCCTTCCCCCTTGTCTTGCCTTTTCCCCTAGTGCTTCTTCTCTCCCTTCTCTTCAGCCCTCTATTTTCTTTCCTCTTCTCTTACTTCTTTATAGGATTAGATAAAATTTCTATACCTAACTGAATGAAGTTATTTACTTTTTAAGCCAAAACTGATAAGATCAAACTTTAGACAATGCTACCCCCTCTCCCTTCTTTCCATTGGTAATAGGTCTTCTGTGCTTCATCTAGTTCATCTTATTATTCCTCCCCTTTCTTCTTCTTCCAGTATAATCCTTTTTCCAACTCTTAATGTCTTTTTCTTTCTCCATTCACAAAGGTAAGAGTCCATTCACAACCACATCTTTTATCCACATGATACCCCTATGTCTGCCCCAGAACAGACACAATTCTCAAGAGTTACAGATACCATTTTCCCATATAGGCATGTAAACAGTTTAATCTTTAAATAATATATAAAATTTTCCCCTATTTTTCTTTCTATGCTTCTCTTGTGTTTTAAGATCAATTTTGCTGTTTAGTTTTGGTTTTCTCAATAGAAATGATTGGAAATATCTTGCTTCATTGAAGAACTCTTCATCACCTCCTCTGAAAGAAGATGCTCAGTCTTGCTAGGTAGTTAACTCTTGGTTGTAATTCCAGGTCCTTAGCCTTCTAGAATATGGCATTCCAGACCCTCCATTCCTTTATTGAGGATACTGCCAGATCCTATGTCAACCTAATTGTTGCTCGTTCATATTTGAAATGCATTTGTCTGGCAACTCACCAGACAATTTTTTCCTTGAGATTATAGTTCTGGCATTTTGTAAACACGTTCCTTGGAGTTTTCCTCATAGTATCCCATTTCAAAGGTAATTGATGGATTCTTCCAATAACTATTTCCCCTTCTGTTTCTAGAATATTGGGGCAGTTTTACTTGATGATCTCTTGCTCTTTTTTTAAATTATAGCTTTTTATTTACAAGTTATATGCATGGATAATTTTACAACATTGACAATTGCCAAAACTTTTGTTCCAATTTTTCCCCTCCTTCCTCCCATCCCCTCCCCCCGATGGCAGGTTGACCAATACATATTAAGTATGTTAAAGTATAAATTAAATACAATATAAGCGTACATATACTAATAGTTATTTTGCTGTACAAAAAGAATCGGAATTTGAAATAGCGTACTATTAGCCTGTGAAGGAAATAAAAAATGTAGGTAGACAAAAATATAGGGATTGGGAATTCTATGTAATGGTAAATAGTCATCTCCCAGAATTCTTTCGCTGGGTGTAGTTGGTTCAATTCATTACTGCTCTATCGGAGCTGATTTGGTTCATCTCATTGTTGAAGAGGGTCACGTCCATCAGAATTGATCATCATATAGTATTGTTGTTGAAGTACATAATGATCTCTTCGTCCTGCTCATTTCACTCAGCATCAGTTCATGTAAGTCTCTCCAGGCCTTTCTGAAATCTTCTTGCTGATCATTTCTTACCAAACAATAATATTCCACAATATTCATATACCACAATTTATTCATCTATTCTCCAATTGATGAGCATCCATTCAGTTTCCAGTTTCTGGACACTACAAAGAGACCTGCCACAAACATTCGTGCACATATAGGCCCCTTTCCATTCTTTAAGATTTTTTGGGCTATAAACCCAGTAGAAACCCTGCTGGATCAAAGGTTATGCATAGTTTGATAACTTTTTGAGCATAGTTCCAAATTGCTCTCCAGAATGGCTGGATGTATTCACAATTCCACCAACAATGTATTAGTGTCTCTATTTTCTCACATCCCCTCTAATATTCCGTATTATCTTTCCCTGTCATTCTAGCCAATCTGAGTTGTCTTAATTTGCATTCCTCTGATTAATAATGACTTGGAGCATCTTTTCATAGGTCTATAAATAGTTTCAATTTCTTCATCTGAGAATTTTCTGTTCATATCCTTTGACCATTTATCAATTGGAGAATGGCTTGATTTCTTATAAATTAGAGTGAACTCTCTATATATTTTGGAAATGAGGCCTTTATCAGAACCTTTGTAAAAATGGCAATTTATTTCTTCCCTTCTAATCTTGTCTGCATTAGTTTTGTTTGTACATAAACTTTTCAATTTGATATCATCAAAATTTTGTATTTTGTGATCAATAATGATCTCTAGTTCTTTTTTGGTCATAAATTCCTTCCTCTTCCACAGATCTGAGAGGTAAACTATCCTATGCTCTTCCAATTTATTTGTAATCTCATTCTTTATGCCTAGGTCATGAACCCATTTTGACCTTATCTTGGTGTACGGTGTTAAGTGTGGGTCAATGCCTAGTTTCTGCCATACTGATTTTCAATTTTCCCGGCAATTTTTGTCAGATAGTGAGTTCTTATCCCCAAAACTGGGGTCTTTGGGTTTGTCAAACACTAGATTATTATTTTTTTAATAACTTTTTATTGATAGAACTCATGCCAGGGTAATTTTTTACAGCATTATCCCTTGCATTCACTTCTGTTCCGATTTTTCCCCTTCCTCCCTCCACCCCCTCCCCCAGATGGCAAGCAATCCTTTACATGTTGAACAGGTTACAGTATATCCTGGATACAATATGTGTGCAGAACCGAACAGTTTTCTTGTTGCAGAGGGAGAATTGCATTCAGAAGGTATAAATAATCCGGGAAGAAAAACAAAAATGCAAGCAGTTTATATTATCTCCCAGTGTTCTTTCTTTGGGTGTAGCTGCTTCTGCCCATCTTTGATCAACTGAAACTGAATTAACTCTCTTTATCGAAGAGATCCACTTCCATCAGAATACATCCTCAAACACTATCATTGTTGAAGTATATAATCTCCTGGTTCTGCTCATTTCACTTAGCATCAGTTCATGTAAGTCTCACCAGTTCTCTCTGTATTCATCTTGCTGGTCATTCCTTACAGAACAATAATATTCCATAATGTTCATATACCACAATTTACTCAACCATTCTCCAATTGATGGGCATCCATTCCAGCTTCTAGCCACTACAAACAGGGCTGCCACAAACATTTTGGCACATACAGGTCCCTTTCCCTTCTTTAGTATCTCTTTGGGGTATAAGCCCAGTAGAGACACTGCTGGATCAAAGGGTATGCACAGTTTGATAACTTTTTGAGCATAGTTCCAAATTGCTCTCTAGAATGGCTGGATGTGTTCACAATTCCACCAACAATGTATCAGTGTCCCTGTTTTCCCACATCCCCTCCAATATTCCACATTATCTTTCCCTGTCACTCTAGCCACTCTGACAAGTGTGTAGTGGAATCTCAGAGTTGTCTTAATTTGCATTTCTCTGATTAATAATGATTTGGAGCATATTTTCATATGTCTATAAATAGTTTCAATTTCTTCATCTGAGAATTTTCTGTTCATATCCTTTGACCATTTATCAATTGGAGAATGGTTTGATTTTTTATAAATTAGAGTCAATTCTCTATATATTTTGGAAATGAGGTCTTTATCAGAACCTTTGATTGTAAAAATGCTTTCCCAGTTTATTGTTTCCCTTCTAATGTTGTCTGCATTTGTTTTGTTTGTACAAAAACTTTTCAATTTGATATAATCAAAATTTTCTATTTTGTGGTCAATAGTGATCTCTAGTTCTTCTTTGGTCATAAATTCCTCCCTCTTCCACAGGTCTGAGAGGTAAACTATCCTATGCTCTTCCAATTTATTTATAATCTCATTCTTTATGCCTAGGTCATGACCCCATTTGACCTTATCTTGGTGTATGGTGTTAAGTGTGGGTCAATGCCTAGTTTCTGCCATACTAATTTCCAATTTTCCCAGCAATTTTTGTCAAATAATGCATTCTTATCCCAGAAACTGGGGTCTTTGGGTTTGTCAAGCACTATGTTATTAAAGTTATTGGCTGTTTTGAACCTAACCTATTTCATTGATCAATTAGTCTATTTCTTAGCCAATACCAGATGGTTTTAGTAACTGCTGCTTTATAATATAATTTTAGATCTGGTACAGCTAGGCCACCTTCAATTGATTTTTTTTTCATTAATTCCCTTGAAATTCTTGACCTTTTGTTTTTCCATATGAACTTTGTTGTTATTTTTTCTAGTTCATCAAAGTAGTTTTTTGGGAGTCTGATTGGTATAGCGCTAAATAAATAGATTAATTTAGGTAGTATTGTCATCTTTATTATATTTGCTTGCCCAATCCAAGAGCATTTAATATTTTTCCAGTTGGTTAGATCAGACTTAATTTGTGTGGAAAGTGTTTTGTAGTTTTGCTCATAAAGTTTCTGATTTTCCCTTGGCAGATAGATTCCTAAATATTTTATACAATCAGTAGTTACTTTAAATGGAATTTCTCTTTGTAATTCTAACTGTTGGGTTTTATTAGTGATACATAAGAATGCTAATGACTTATGTGGATTTATTTTATACACTGCAACTTTGCTGAAGGTGTGGATTGTTTCTAATAACTTTTTAGTAGAGTCTCTGGGGTTCTCTAAGTATACCATCATATCATCAGCAAAGAGTGATAATTTGGTTTCCTCATTGCCTGTTCTTATTCCTTTAATCTCTTTCTCAACTCTTATTGCCAAAGCTAGCATTTCTAATACAATACAATATTAAATAGTAACGGTGATAGTGGGCAACCTTCAAACACTAGATTATTAAAGTTATTGGCTGTTTTGTCCTTTGAACCTAACCTATTCCATTTATCAACTAAAGTATTTCTTAGCCAATACCAAAGGATTTTAGTAACTGCTGCTTTATAATATAATTTTAGATCTGGTACAGTTAGGCCACCTTCAATTGATTTTTTTTCATTAATTCCCTTGAAATTCTCAACCTTTTGGTTTTCCATGTGTTGTTATTTTTTTTCTAAGTCATTAAAATAGTTTTTTGAGAGTTTGATTGGTATAGCACTAAATAAATAGATTAGTTTAGGTAGTATTGTCATCTTTATTATATTTGTTCGCCCTATCCAAGAGCATTTAATATTTTTCCAGTTGGTTAGATCAGACTTAATCTGTGTGAAAAGAGTTTTGTAGTTTTGCTCATAAAGTTTCTGATTTTCCCTTGGCAGATACATTCCTAAATATTTTATACAATCAATAGTACTTTAAATGGAACTTCTCTTTATACCTCTAACTGTTGGATTTTGTTAGTGATATATAAGAATGCTGATGACTTATGTGGGTTTATTTTGTATCCTGCAACTTTGCTAAAGGTGAGGATTATTTCTAATAACTTTTTAGTAGAATCTCTGGGGTTCTCTAAGTATACCATCATATCATCAGCAAAGAGTGATAATTTGGTTTTCTCATTGATTCCTCTAATTCCTTTCATCTCTTTCTCAACTCTTATTGCCAAAGCTAGCATTTCTAATACAATATTGAATAGTAACGGTAATAGTGAGCAACCTTGTTTCACTGATGATCTTATTGGGAATGGTTGCAGTTTGTCCCTATTACATATGATGCTTACTGATGGTTTTAAATATGTGGTACTGATTATTTTAAGGAAAAGTCCATTTATTCCTATACTATCAAGTGTTTTTATTAGGAATGGATGTTGGATTTTATCAAATGTTTTTTCTGCATCTATTGAGACAATCATATGATTTTTGTTAATTTGGTAATTAATATGGACAATTATACTGATAATTTTCCTAATATTTGAACCAACCCTGTCTTCCTGGTATAAATCCTACTTGATCATGGTGTATTAACCTGAGGATGATTTTCTGTAGTCTTTTTGCTAATATCTTATTTAATATTTTAGCATCAATATTAATTAGGGAGATTGGTCTATAATTTTCTGTTTTCAGCCTACCTGGTTTACGTATCAGTATCATGTCTGTATCATAAAAGGAATTTGGGTAAGACTCCTTCATTCCCTAGTTTTTCATATAGTTTATATAGCACTAGTGCTAATTGTTCTTTAAATGTTTGGTAGAATTCACATGTAAATGATGATATCTTGAAGAATGTTTCCAGGATCTTTTTTTTTTTTAGTCATGGCCTTCAAGTAGACCAATAATTTTAAAATTTTCTATTCTAGATCTATTTTCCAAGTTGACTATTTTTCCAATGAGATATTTTGCATTTTCTTCCATTTTTCATTCTTTTTAGTTTGTTTGAATGATTCTTGATGTCTTATAACGGTATTAGCTTCCACTTGCTGCATTCTCATTTTTATTGTGTGATATTCTTCAATTAGCTTGTTTACTTCTTTTTTCATTTGATTAATTCTACCTTTGAAGGTGTTGTTTTCTTCAGTGGATTTTTTTTGCATTTGGCCAATTGTATGTTTTAAGGAATCATCTTCCTTTTTCAAGCTATTCACTCTCTCTTGCATATCTCTAATTTCTTTTCTCATTTACCCCTTTTACTTGCCTCCTATTCACCTTTTAATATTTTTTATGAATACTTCCAAAAACCTCTGTGGGATTGAGACCAATTCATATCACTCTTTGAGATTTCCTTTATAGACATATTTGTCCTTGTCTGTATTGATGTTTTGGTTTTCCTTGTTACCATAGTAGCTTCCTATGGTCAAGGTTCTTTTCTGTTTCTTGCTCATTTTCTTTCCTTTTGGTATTTATGCTGTTTTTTTCTTTCTTTCTTCTTTTAACTTTTATGGTCATGGTGTAAGGGGATACTGTCCCAAGTTCCCTGTGCAGCTCTGAGTCTTGGCTTTGAACACAGGGCCTTCTTCTGTTTGCAGAAGTTAGCTTTTTCTACTCTTTCCAAGAAACAGTCTGATTTCTAAGAATTTTTCTTCTGAGCTGGAGGCTGTCCCAATGATCTGCTTCACTAGTGATCCAAGACCAAAGGTCTTATTTGCTGGTTTGCTATGATTAAGACCCCCCTCACTGGCTTTCGCAATTTTGTCTGAGCCAGACTGAATACACTTTTCACCCCAGATCTTTTTTGAAGTTTTTCCAATCTATCTGGAGAGTGGTTTCCTTCTGTCAGACTGTTCAGCGGCTTTGTTTCATGTAGTTTTTGAAGGAAATTGGAGAGCCTGAGTAACTTCCTGGCTTCCCTCCACCATCTTGTCCTGTATCTCCATTTAAAATGCCAGTTCATGTAGGTATGTAGAGATGAAACTTGCTTGACTATTGAGCTTGAGAAATTTTCTCTATTTATTGCTGTGGAATCAGATGTAGCTCATGGCATTGGAAAGCGCCACTTTTTTTTTTAGCATGCTCACTTATCTTTCAGTCCTCACAATCCTTCTGCTATCCTTCCTTTCCCTTTGAGTCTCAGAGATACCTGTCTTTTAGCCATATCCTTTATCAATTTGATTAAAGTATTCCAGTGAACCAAGATAATAGAGTGAAGGCAGGAAGTTTTTTGAACTCTCACAAATTTATCTTGAAATACCTATAAAAGATTACCAATGATTTGTAAAGCAGCTGAAATGAAACAATGAGGAAAATATAAAAATGAAAAGTCAAGCTGGACTTTAAATTAAAAATAGACTGAAAAATGAGCAAAAAAACAATGAAAAGGACCTGACCATAGAAATGACAAAATGTTACAAGGAAAATCAAATTTCAAAATGGCTACATGTGAAACCTCAAAAAATAAAAAAAAATTGATCTTGGGATTAAAAGGATTTAAGGATTTAAAAAAATAAAAAGGGAGAAGAAAAATTTGATAAAGTAGAATAATTCAAGAGCATTATGATAACAGATTCAACAGATTTATGAAGGAAAGTACAACAATTTATTGAAGAAAAAAATTGCTTACTGATTAGAATTGGGCAAATAAGATATCAAGAAACCCTGAAACAAAATTAAAAGAATGAAAAAAAAAACAGGGAAAATGTGAAATATTTTCATTGGAAAAACAGTTGACCTGCCTCATAAACACAGGAAAGATCATTAAGAATTATTGAATTACCTGAAAGTCATGATACACAAAAGAGCCTGGACATCATCTTTCAAAAAATTTTCAAGAAAAACTATCTTCATATTTTAGAACCAGAGAGTAACATGGAAATTGAAGAAATCCACTGATCATCTCTTCAATGAGATCTCAAAATGAAAATTCCCATGAATATTATAGCCAAATTCCAGAGCTCCCTGACCAAGGAGAAAATAGAAAATAAGAATTCAAATATCATAGAGTAACAGGATTAAAAAGTATTTAGTAGTTTCCACAACAAAGGATCATAGGACTTGGAATATAACATTCTGGAAGTCAAAGGAGCTAGGATTCCAATCCAAAAATCAAGGAGCCAGAAAAACTGAGTACAAATTTTCAGGAGGAAATATAGACTTTCAATAAAATAGGGGACTTTCAAATATTCATGATGATCAGAGCTTCACAGAAATACAAAAATCCCATAGAAGTATAACAAAATAAATAGCAAAGAGAAAATATAAAGGATTAAATAAGCTTAAACTATTTATATATAACCACAGGAAAATACTTGTAACTCTTTTTTTAAAAAATTCAAGGGGCAGCTAGGTGGCGCAGTTGATAGAGCACCAGCCTTGAAGTCAAGAGGACCTGAGTTCAAATTTGACCCCACTTCTTAACCCCAGTTGCCTCAGGAAAAAAAAATCCAAAATCTCCCCTGTTGTGTTTCTAAACACAAATATGATGGTTCTCTGGGAGCAGGTTTCTTGGGGAGCTTCTAGAGACAGCCTTAGTTTTGGTTCAGATCAGTAATCACTTCAAGTGCAGCCAACTGTTAAAAGTTCAATCCTTTATTGTCTCCTTCAAAATAGCCCAATTAGTTGTTTTAGAGGTCTATCTCCCTCCTTGGTTCCAAGAACTCTTGCAGCTTGTCCTTTGTCTCTTCCAGCTTCAGCTTCAGCTTCCACCTCCCTCTGAATCTCCAGTTCTGAGCCCGACTGAATTCTGTCTCTGTCAGTCTCCCGAACTGACTTACTCCTGACTGAGGCTCTAAGAGCTTCTTATATATGATCTCTTAAAGGTGTTAACCCAAAGGTTGACTCCTTCTCTGAGAGAGTGGGATTGTGGGTTCCTGACTTGTGAATCTCCCGGACTTGTGAACTCTAATGTGTGAACTAATGTGTGAACTCGCAAAGGTGTAAACTTATGTACATAAGCATTGTTTCTATCAATTCCAGTGAGTTAACACTTTGTAAGGATTCTAACACTCCCCTTCCTTTCTCATACCCCCACTGTCACTGAGAAAGAAAGGAAGTGGATATAGGTTATACATATGTAGTTATGCAAAACATATTTTCAAATTAGTTATATTGTAAAAGAAAACATGGACAACCCCCTCCCCACAAGCAAATAAAAGTTTTAAAAAGTATGTTTCAATTAGTATTAAGATTCCATCAGGTCTTTCTTGTAGAATAGGAGCATTTTTCATCAATAGTCTTTCAACATTTTCTTGGTTCATTGTATTGATGATAATAACAAAGCCATCAGTGCTTGATCATCTTATGATATTGCTTCTGTTGTGTGTAATGTTCTCTTGGTTGTACTCATTTTACTTTATTTCAGTTCATGAAAGTCATTCTAGATTTTTTCTGAGAGCATTCTACTTATCATTTTTCATAGCACAACAGGATTCTATCACAATCATATACCCCATCTTGTTAAACCCTTCCCCAGTTTATGGGTATCTGTTCAATTTCCAACTTTTTTTGACACTAAAAAAGAGCTATTTCTTTTAGGTGTAAATAGTTTCTTTCCCTTCTAAAAAATCTTTTTGCAAAACAGAACTAGTAGTGATATTCCTTAGTCAAAGAGTATGAATGGTTTTATAGCCCTTTAAATATAGTTCCAAAAATTCAGTGTAATAGTTGAATCAATCCACAACTTCAAGTATCTAATTCAGTGTTAATGAAAGAAAGGTATAAATTGATTTTAATGGGATGATATAAAAATATAGATGAGAAAGAGGATTACACTGGGACCACAGGGAAAAGACAGGTAGAATGGGGCAAAATTATCTCATGTTGGATAATTCATCATGAAGAGGGATGAAAGAACTATGAGGGAAAGATGAGGGAGGTGAGCATTGTTTGACTCTTACTCTAATCATATTTGGCTCAAAGAGGGAATAAAATGACACTCAATTAGGTATAAAAACTTTTCTGGCCCAGGGAAGAGGGTTAGGGGAACAGGAGAAGTGGGAAGGGTTAATAAAAGAGATTGTTAGTTGGGAAAGATAGTGGACAGTAAGAAAATATGAGGCATAAGGTGAATAGAGAGTGAGTGAGAAAGAGACAGACAGGCAGACAGAAATAGAAACAGAGACAGAGACAGAGAGAAAGAAAGAGGAGAGAGGAAGAGAAGGAGGCAAGAAACAGAGATAAAGAGAAGCAGAGAGAGGCAGAGACAAAGGCACACACAAAGATAAACAGGAGAAAAATAGGAAAGAGGAAATGCATTGTAATTATAATCATGAGTATGAATGCAATGAATTTATCAATAAAAGAAAAAGAAATAGCAGAGGGGATTAAAATACAGAATCTCACAATTTGTTGTTTACAAGATATAAGTAAAAAATAAGGATCTGGAAGGCTGATTTCAGAAAAGTCTGGAAAGACCTACATGAACTAATACTAAGTAGGCAGAACCAGGAGAACACTGTATATAGAACAAGATTATGTGATGCTCAGCTATTCTGGGCTTGGCTCTTCTCAATATTATGGTGATTCAAGGCAATTCCAATAGATTTAGGATGGAAAATGGCAACTATATCCAGAGAGAGAACTATGGAGAGTGAATTTGGATTGAAGCATAGTATTTTCAGCTTTTTGTTTGTGTTTTTTTCTCTTTTGATCTGATGATATATATTACATAACATGACAAATATGGAAATATACATAAAAGGATTGTACTTTTTTTTTTTGACTGATGCAATTAGGGTTAAGTGACTTGCCCAGGGTCACACAGCCAGGAAGTGTTAAGTGTCTGAGACTGATTTGAACTCAGGTTCTCTTGACTTCAGGGTCCATGCTCTATCCATTGAGCCATCTAGCTGCCCTGATTGCACATATTAATCTATATCAACTTGCTAACTGTATTCAAGAGGCAGAAGATAAAGGAAGGAAGAAGAAAATTATAGAATACAACTATCTTTACATATTTTTTGGGAAAATATTATTAACAAAAGATAAGGGGCTAAAATAGAACCTATTATGCTTTAAATGAAATTTTTTATAGTAACTTTTTATTGACAGAACCCATGCCAGGGTAATTTTTTACAACATTATCCCTTGCACTCACTTCTGTTCCGATTTTCCCCCTCCCTCCCTCCACCTTCTCCCCTAGATGGCAAGCAGTCCTATATATGTTAAATATGTTGCAGTATATCCTAGATTCAATATATGTATGCAGAACCGAACAGTTCATTTATTGCAAAGGGAGAATTGGATTCAGAAGGTAAAAATAACCCGGGAACAAAGCAAAAATGCAAATAGTTTGCATTCATTTCCCAGTGTTCCTTCTTTGGGTGTAGCTGCTTCTGTCCATCATTGATCAATTGAAACTGAGTTAGGTCTCTTTGTCAAAGAAATCCACTTCCATCAGAATACATCTTTATACAGTATCGTTGTTGAAGTATATAATGATCACCTGGTTCTGCTCATATCACTTAGCATCAGTTCATGTAAGTTTCTCTCCAAGCCTCTCTTTATTCATCCTGCTGGTCATTTCTTATAGAACAATAATATTCCATAACATTCATATGCCACAATTTACCCAAGCATTCTCCAATTGATGGGTATCTATTCAATTTCCAGTTTCTAGCCACTACAAACAGGGCTACCACAAACATTTTGGCACACACAGGTCTTTTTCCTTTCTTTAGTATTTCTTTGGGATATAAGCCCAGAAATAACACTGTTGGATCAAAGGGTATGCACAGTTTGATAACTTTTTGGGCATAATTCCAGATTGCTCTCCAGAATGGTTGGATTCATTCACAACTCCATCAACAATGCATCAGTGTCCCAGTTTTCCCGCATCCCCTCCAATATTCATCATTATTTTTTCCTATCATCTTAGCCAATCTGACAGGTGTGTAGTGGTATCTCAGAATTGTCTTATTTTGCATTTCTATGATCAATGCTGATTTGAAACACTCTTTCATATGAGTGGTAATAGTTTCAATTTCATCATCTGAAAATTGTCTGTTTATATCCTTTGACCATTTATTAATTGGAGAATGGCTTGATTTCTTATAGAGTCAATTCTCTATATATTTGAGGCCTTTATCAGAACCTTTAACTGTGAAGATGTTTTCCCAGTGTGTTGCTTCTCTTCTAATCTTGTTTCCATTAGTTTTGTTTGTACAAAGGCTTTTTAATTTGATATAATCAAAATTTTCTATTTTGTGATCAGTAATGGTGTCTAGTTCAACTTTGATCACAAATTTCTTTCTCCTCCACAAGTCTGAGAGATAAACTATCCTATGTTCCTCTAATTTATTTATAATCTCGTTCTTTATGCCTAAACCATGGACCCATTTTGATCTTATCTTGATATATGGTGTTAAGTGTGGGTCCATGCCTAATTTCTGCCATACTAATTTCCAGTTATCCCAGCAGTTTTTATCAAATAATGAATTCTTATCCCCAAAGTTAGGATCTTTGGGTTTGTCAAACACTAGATAGCTATAGTTGACTATTCTGTCTTGTGAACCTAACCTATTTCACTGATCAACTAATTATTTCTTAGCCAATACCAAATGGTTTTGGTGACTGCTGCTTTATAATATAGTTTTAGATCAGGTACAACTAGGCCACATTCATTTGATTTTTTTTTTCATTAATTCCCTTGAGATTCTCGATTTTTTATTGTTCCATATGAATTTTGTTGCTATTTTTTCTAGATCATTAAAATATTTTCTTGGAAGTCTGATTGGTATAGCACTAAATAAAAAGATTAGGGAGTATTGTCATCTTTGTTATATTTGCTCGGCCTATCCAAGAGCACTTAATATTTTTCCAGTTATTTAAGTCTGACTTTGTGTGGAAAGTTTTTTTGTAATTTTGCTCATATAATTCCTGACTTTCCTTTGGTAGATAGATTCCCAAATATTTTATGTTGTCAACAGTTATTTTGATTGGAATTTCTCTTTGTATCTCTTGCTGTTGGATTTTGTTGGTGATGTATAAAAATGCTAAGGATTTATGGGGATTTATTTTGTATCCTGTTACCTTGCTAAAGTTATGGATTATTTCTAATAGCTTTTTAGTAGGATCTCTGGGGTTCTCTAGGTATACCATCATATCACCTGCAAAGAGTGATAGTTTGGTTTCCTCATTGACTACTCTAATTCCTTTAATCTCTTTTTCAACTCTTATTGCAGAGACTAGTGTTTCTAATACAATATTGAATAATAATGGTGATAGTGGGCAACCTTGCTTCACTCCAGATCTTACTGGGAAAGGTTCCAGTTTTTCCCCATTGCATATGATGCTTACTGATGGTTTTAAATATATGCTCCTTACTATTTTAAGGAAAAGTCCATTTATTCCTATGCTCTCAAGTGTTTTTATTAGGAATGGATGTTGGATTTTATCAAATGCTTTTTCTGCATCTATTGAGATGATCATATGGTTTTTGTTTGTTTGGTTATTGATATAGTCAATTATGTTAATAGTTTTCCTAATATTGAACCAGCCCTGCATTCCTGGTATAAATCCTACTTGGTCATAGTGTATTATCCTGGGGATGATTTTCTGTAATCTTTTTGCTAATATTTTATTTAAGATTCTAGCATCAATATTCATTAGGGGAGATTGATCTATAATTTTCTTTCTCTGTTTTCAGTCTACCTGGTTTAAGTATCAGTACCATGTCTGTGTCATAAAAGGAGTTTAGTAGGACTCCTTCAATCCCTATTTTTTCAAATAGTTTATATAGCAATGGAGTTAATTGTTCTTTAAATGTTTGGTAGAATTCACATGTAAATCCATCTGGTCTTGGGGGTTTTTTCTTAGGGAGTTGGTTAATAGCTTGTTTTATTTCTTTTTCTGAGATGGGACTATTTAGGATATTTACTTCTTCCTCTGTTAGTCTGGGCAAGCTATATTTTTGAAGGTATTCTTCTATTTCATTTAAGTTGTCGAATTTATTGGCATAAAGTTGGGCAAAGTAACTCCTAATTATTGCTCTAATTTCCTCTTCATTAGTGGCGAGTTCTCCCTTTTCATTTTTAAGACTAACAATTTGATTTTCCTCTTTCCTTTTTTTAATCAGATTTACTAAGGGTTTGTCTATTTTGTTGGTTTTTTCATAGAACCAAGACTTAGTTTTATTAATTAATTCAATAGCTTTTTTTTTTTTTACTTTCAATTTTATTGATCTCTCCTTTTAATTTTAGAATTTCAAGTTTAGTGTTTGACTGGGGGTTTTTAATTTGTTCCTTTTCTAGCATTTTTAGTTGAAAGCCCAATTCATTGACCTTCTCTTTCTCTATTTTATGCAAGTAGGCCTCTAGAGATATGAATTTTCCCCTTATTACCGCTTTGGCTGCATCCCATACATTTTGGTATGATGTCTCATTATTGTTGTTTTCTTGGGTGAAGTTATTAATTATGTCTATGATTTGCTATTTCACCCAATCATTCTTTAGTATGAGATTATTTAGTTTCCAATTATTTTTTGGTCTACTTTCCCCTGGCTTTTTGTTGAATGTAATTTTCATTGCATTGTGATCTGAAAAGGATGCATTTACTATTTCTGCCTTACTGCATTTGAGTTTGAGGTTTTTAATGTCCTAATATATGGTCAATTTTTGTATAGGTTCCATGAACTGCTGAAAAGAAAGTGTACTCCTTTCTGTTTCCATTTCATTTTCTCCAGAGATCTATCATATCTAACTTTTCTAGTATTCTATTTACCTCTTTGACTTCTTTCTCATTTATTTTGTGGTTTGATTTATCTAAGTCTGAGAGTGCAAGGTAGAGATCTCCCACTATTATAGTTTTGCTGTCTATTTCTTCTTGTAGCTCTCTTAATTTCTCTTTTAAGAATTTAGATGCTACACCACTTGGTGCATATATGTTTAATACAGATATTGCTTCATTATCCATGCTACCCTTTAGCAAGATATAGTGCCCTTCCTTATCTCTTTTAATTAGATCAATTTTTGCTTTAGCTTGATCTGAGATCAGGATGGCTACCCCTGCTTTTTTGACTTCATCCTGAAGCATAGTAGATTGTACTTTAACCTTTTACCTTTAACCTGCATGGATCTCCCTGCTTCAGGTGTGTTTCCTGTAAACAACATATTGTAGGATTCTGGCTTTTAATTCATTCTGCTAACCGCCTCCTCTTTATGGGGGAGTTTATCCCGTTCACATTTATGGTTAAAATTACCAATTCTGTATTACTTGCCATCTTGTTAACCCCTGTTTATGCTTTTCTCCCTCCTTTCCCCCTTCCTTCCCTTCCCAGTATTAAGCTTGTGAGTACCACTTGCTTCTCACAGCCCTCCCTTTTTAGTATCTCTCCCCCCACCTTAAAGTTCCTCCCCCTGTCTTACTCCTTTCCCTCACCGTTTCCGTATTCCCTTCTGCTTAGCTTATTCCTTCCTTTTTCACTTTTCCCTTCTCACTTTTCAATGAGGTGGGAGAAGTTTCACCATAAATTGAATATGTCTAAAATTTTTCTCTTAAAGCCAATTCTGATGGCAGTTAGATATCCACTATATTCATCCCCCTTCATTCTTTCTCTCAGATGTAATAGGTTTCCTTTGCCTCTTTGTGAGATGTAATACCCCCACTTTCCCCTTTTTCTGGTACAATGTCCTTTCCACCTCTAGTTTCTAGAACAAGGTATACGTGTATTCTTTATACATCCTTATAGCAGAAATATAGTTACCAAGATTTCTTTTTACTTTTTTAGGTTTCTCTTGAGTTCTATATTTGTTGATCAAACTTTTTGTTAAGTTAATTTTTTTCATCAAAAATAGGTGAAATTTGCTTATTTTGTTGTATGACCATCTTCTTCCCTGGAAAAAGATGCTCATTCTGGCTGGGTAAGTTATTTTTGGTTGCATACCAAGTTCTTTAGCCTTTTGGAATACCATATTCCAGGCCCTTTGATCTTTTAATGTGGATGCTGCTAGAACCTGGGTGATCCTTATTGTGGCTCCTCTATATGAATTGGGTTTTTCTAGCCGCTTGCAGTATTTTTTCCTTCGTCTGAGGGTTCTGGCATTTGGCCACTATATTTCTTGGTGTTTTGATTTTAGGATCCCTTTCAGTAGGTGATCAATGAATTCTTTCAATATCTATTTTACCCTCTGTTTCTATGACTTCTGGGCAATTCTCTTTGATAATTTCCTGGAAAATAGTGTCCAGGCTCTTTTTTTCATCATATTTTTCTGGGAGTCCAATAATTCTCAGATTATCTCTCCTGGATATATTTTCCAGGTCTGTTGTTTTCCCAAGAAGATATTTCACATATTTTCCATTGTTTGATTTTTTTTTGGTTTTGCTTGACTGATTCTTGTTGCCTCCTCGAGTCATTCAATTCCATTTGTTCAATTCTGATTTTCAATGAAGTATTTTCTTCACTCACTTTTTAAATATCTTTTTCTAATTGTCCAATTGAGTTTTTTTGTTCAATGGAATTTTTTCCATTTCACCAATTTTATTTTTTAGAGAGCTATTTTCTGTTTCCAGTTCACTGATCCTATTTTTCAAGGATTTGATTTCTTTATCCACTCTGTCTTTAAATGAGTGGAATGACTTCTCCAGACTCTCTTGCCAAGCCTCCCTCTCCTTTTCTTCCAGCTGTCTTGTGAGAGCCTTTTTAATTTCTTCTATGAGATTCATCTGTTCCTCAGCACAGATGATCTCCTCCTTTGGGGAATTCATCTGAAGACAATCTGGTTTTAGTTTCCTTGAGTTTAGAGTCTGCTCTCTATCCATATAGAAGCTGTCAATGGTTAAGATCCTTTTCAATTTTTTGCTCATTTTGTCAGAGAAGAATCAAAGACAAACTAGCAAAGAAAAGAAGAAAAAAAAAACCAAATCTTTTTTGTGGGGAGGGGCTGGGTGGTGTTACTGAGCTTCCTCTACAGACTGCAGGGGGGGGGGGGCAGCAGCGAGGCACTAACAGGACAGTGATGGCTGTGCTGTGCCTGTGCTCGTTGAGACTCCAAGAGCATGCTGAGACATTGTGGGGAGGGGTGGCCAGGTCCCGAGAGACTCCAGCTGTTCCAAGTTGTATTCTTCATCCCTGGTGTTTTTAGCTTCTCTGCTTGTGTGCTGGCTTGCTGCCAGGGCAAACTATCCAATCCTGTAGCAAAGTTCTCCCCACAGAGACGGCTGAGATCATACCCCACCCCACTCCGGTCTGCTTGGCTGTGAGCTGCCTGCCAGGCTCTCTCTACCGCTGCCTGCCTTCAGCCTGTGCCCAATCTAAAGCTGTCCCCACCCTTGAGCAAAAACAGACCTTTCCTGGCGAATTTCAAGGATGTCTTCCCTTGGTGACTATTTGTGGGGTTTTTTTTCAGTCAATCATTAATTCAGAGGCTTGTAATGAAATGGATTCTGAGAGAAAATGCAGAGCTTACACAGCTATGTGCCTCCTCTCCGCCATCTTGGCTGGAAGTCCCTGTTTTAAATGAAATTAAAAAACTACAATAAGCAGAGTAGCAATCATCATGTCAGGCAAAGCAAAAGTAAAAATAGCTTTAATAAAAAAAGACAAGAAAGAAAACTAAATTTTACTAAAAGGTACCATGATAAAATGATGACAATACTAAACATAAATGCAACAAATGGTATAGCATCAAGGAAAAGTTAAATGATTTGTAGAAGAAAATGTGGAGTGGCAGCAATATTAAATGCATCCTTTTAAATCATAATGCAATAAAAAATTACATTCAGCACAGAACCACTATAGGTTAAAAGTTATATAGATTAAAAATAACTGGTAACTAAATAATACTAAGGAATAAATGGGTACACAAATGAATTTCAGAAACCATTAAATAAATTAATCAAAGAGAATGACAACCAGACAACACACCAAAATTTATGTGATGCAGCCAAAGCATTACTTATGGGAGAATTTATATCTTGAAATGCTTGTATCAATGAAACAACAAAAAAAGAAGATCAATGAATAGGATGTGTAACTTTAAAAAAGGGAAAAAAATTAAAAATCCCTAATTAAGCATCAAAGTGGGAATCCTGAAAATGAGAGATTAACAAAACTGAAAATAAGAAATTCATTGAACAACAAATAAAACAGATGGTGTTAGGGGAGAAGCACAATAAAATAGAAAAGCCACTAGTTAATCTGATTTTAAACAACAGGAAATGAAATTACCACTACCAAAACTTGTGAATTCATCCACAAATGAAGAGGAAATAAAAATAGTTGTAGGAATCATTTTGCCTAATTATATGCCAACAAATCTGACAATATACAAAAAATAAATGAATATTTTTTCAAAATTACAAGGTTTACAGAAAATGAAATCAAATACTTAAATAACCCTACTTTAGAAAAATAAATTTAAAAAGCCTTCAATAAACTGTGAAATAATTCCTAAGTGAATTATACCAAATATTTAAAGAATGATCTATTCCAATACCAAATAAATATTGAAAAAATAGGCAGAATCCCATCAAATTCCTTTTATGATACAAACATGGAAATAGCATGTAAACAAAAAAGAGCCAAATCAGAGAAAGAAAACTACAGAACAATTTCCTTAATGAATATTGATGCAATTTTAAAAAAAATAAAATATTAGCAAGATTACACCAATATATCATCAATTTCATATACAAGATACTGACTGGGTAGATTTACATCAGGAATGGTTCAATATTAGGAAAATTATCAGCCTAATTGATCATGTCAATCACAGAGCCAACAGAAGTCATGATTATCTCAATAAATGAAGAAAAAAACCTAAAGATAATGGGTGCTTATTTTTATCACTTGTGAATTCATTTGTCCCTAAGAATATTGCTTAGGAGAGCATAGGAATAAATGAAGTTTTTCTTAAAAAGATAAGTAGTACCTATCTAAAAATCATTTAACAAGCATTATTTATACCGTGGATAACTTAAAAACTCATCCAGTAAGATCCACGGTGAAGCAAGGATGACCATTATCACAATTATTACTCAGTTCTGAAGTAGAAATGTTAAGTATAACAAAAAGGAAAAAAAAAATGAAAGAATTAGAATGGGAATGAGGAAACAAAACTATCAATCTTTGCAGATCATATGCTGAAATATTCAGAGAATCTTAGAGAATCAAGCAAAAAACTAGTTTTGGGGAAGATTCTAGGAAGATGGTAGAGAAGATTGGTAAATTTCAAACTCTCCAAATTCCCTCCACAAGTAGAACACATTTGCATCTCAGGGCAAACATAGACACATGAAAAATCAAGAAAACTTGGGACAGAACAGGGATTCTCCTGATACAACCTGAGAAGATCTGAAGAAAGACCCAGGGCAGGGATTTGCTTATATGAAGTGCAAATATTTCCAGGTTAGTTCCAGAGAAACATCAGATAGAGAATCCTGGGGCTACCTGGATGTGGCTGGAGCTTCAGCAAGAACCCTAGAAACTTTCACCTTCCCTACTATAAGAACTATAGGGTTCTGTGGTCAGAGTCTGGGAAGCCTAAGGGAATCTAGGCTGATTAAGAGTCAGGCCCAGATATGCTGCAAAGATATGGCACTGGGCAAGAAAAAAACCACCACTTTGGTGAGTGCAGAAGCAGTGGGGAGAGACAATGCTGGCTGTGGGCATTTGCTAGAGGGTGGAGCTTTTGGCTTAGGGTTCCATGATCAGAGAGAAAAGTTGAAGTGAAGCCAGAGATACCATTCCCCCAACCCAGTATTATACCTCTTTTTAAAAAAATGAGCCAACAAAGAAGAAAAATCCCACCATACTGTGGAAACAGAGAAGATCATGGTTCTTCATCAGAGGAAAATGAAGACCAAAGGAAAAAAAGCTTTTACCCCAAAGAGCAATGTGAAATGGTTCCCTGCTCAGAGAGAATTTATTGAAGAACTCAAAAAAGAAGTTAAAAGTAAAATGAGATACATTGAGGAAAAACTTTTTAAAAATTCAAGAAAAAAATTTATGAGAAAAAAGTTAACCAACTAGAAAAGGAGGTACAGAGTTTCAGATAAGAAAATAATTCTTTGAATATTAGAATTGGGCAAGAGGAAGCCAGTGAAACTATGAGAGACTAAGAGATAATAAAACAAATTATAAAGAATGAAAAAATAGAACAGAATGTGAAACAAGAAAAATGACAGATATGGAGAAGAGATCAATAAGAGAAAATATAAGGATAAGTGAACTTCCTGAAAGTGGTGACCAAAAAAAGTATTTAACATAATAATGCCATAAATAATCCAAGAAATTTGTCCTGAAGTGATAGAACATGAGGAAAAAGTAGAAATAGAAAAAATTCACCAATTACCACCTCAATGAGATCCTTTGTGGTAAATAGGTAGGAACATTATTGCCAAATTTCAAAAAACCCAGATCAAAGAAAATATTTTGCAAGAAACAAGAAAAAAAATAATTCAAATATGCTGGAGCTACTGATAAGTTCACAGGACTTATCAGCAGTCACAATAAAAGACCACAGGTCCTGAAATCATATCTACTGACAATCAAAAGAACTAGGCCCATGGCCAAAAATATCATATCTATCAAAATTATAATATCAAATGAGAAAAAAATGGACATTCAATAAACTTGCAGATTTTCATGACTTCCTATACATCAAACCCAAACTTACTAGAAAATTCAGCATGTAAGAACCAATATCAAAGAGCATTTTCAAGGAACTCAGCATGATTGAATTTTTTTTAACATGGGAAATTTACAGCATATGTTTAAGATTGACATCAATATGATAGCTCAAAGGAAAGATTGGGGCAGAGTTAAGGTAAAATTATTTTTTATATATAATATGTAAAAACAAAGTAATTATGTCATACAAATGAGATGCAGAAGAAGAATAGACATAGAAGACAGAGGATGGAAGAAGGCATGTAGTTCTGAAAAACCTTCTCACATCAAGAATGGGTTAAATAGGCAACACTACATATATATTAATAAGAATACAGCACCCTCCAAACTCTATAAAGAAAATAAGGGAGGAGAGATGATACACAAAGAAAACAAGAGAGTGATCCCTAGGTAGAGAGAGGTTAAGTAACAGCAAGGCAAGTTAGGAACAAAGGGTCAGCAGGATAAGAAAGATGTGTGTGTATAAGTGAGGATATGTGTCTGTGTGTATATATTTACATATATATTTTAAAGACTAGTTAAAAATTAACAACTTTAGCCAATTTGCAGAATATAAAGTAAATCTACAAATAATCATCAGGACTTCTATGTGTTACCAATAAAATCCAGCAGAGAGTGATAGAAAGTAAAATTCCACTTAAAATAACTGTAGACAATATAAAACACTTGGGAGTTTGTCTGCTAAGACAAGCCCATGAACTATATGAACATAATTATAAAACCTTGTCCACATAAAATGGAAACAATTAAGCAACTGGGAAAATAGGGTAGGTCAAGTCAATATAGTAAAAATGACAGTTTTACCTAAATTATTTACTTATTCCATGCTATGACAACCAAACCACTAAAAATTATTTTATAAAGCTAGAAAAACTTAACAAAATTTATCTGGAAGAACAGAGGTCAAGTATATCAAAGGAATTAATAAAAAAATGAAGATAAGTGTTTGCCCCAGATCACAAATTCTATTCATCAAAACAATCTGGCACTGGTTAAGAATAGAGTGATAGATCAGTGGAATATAATAGTACACAATACACAGTATTGTAAATGGTCATGATAATCTATAGAGAAGAGAGTCAAATTTATAAAAATACAAGACATTTCCCAATTGTTAAAAGTCAAAAGATACGAACAGACCATTTTCAGATGAAATTAAAGATGTGCCTACCTCACTCCTATCAGATTGGCTAAGATATCAGAAAAGGAAAATGATAAATGTTGAAAGGGATGCAGGAAACTGGAACACTAATTTATTGCTGGGTCAGTTGTGAGTTGATCCAAACCTTTTGTTGAGTAATTTGAAATTGTAGCCAAAAAGTTGTAAAATTGTTTTTATCCTTTGATCCAGTAATAGCATTTCTAAACTTATATCCCAGTGAGATCCAAAAAGAAGGGAAAGAATCTATTTGTGTAAAAATATTTAAGGCAGTTTTTTTTTAAATTTGCAGTGGTGAAGAATTGGAAATTGAGGTAATGTCCAATTAATGGGCAATGGTTGAACAAGTTGAGATATATAATGAAATACTATTGGGGAATAAGAAATGAAGAGTAGAATGATTTCAGAAAAAACATGGAACGATTTATAGGAACTGATGAAAAATGAAGTGAGCAGAACAGAAGAATATAGATACAGTAAAAGGAATATTTTATTATGGGTCAATTGTGAATTATGTAGGTATTCTTAGAAATGCTTTGATCCAAGACAATTCAAGTATAGATTGGACCCATCCAGTTTAGAATCTGTAATATGTTAGGCATAAGATGAAACCCAAAATCATTTTCTTCACTTAAAAACCTTAATAGTATGTTACAAACAGGACTTTAATCCTGTTCATCCTGACTTTTCAAATTATTTATTTACTACATACACTATGTTGGCTGAGTGGTCTAAGGAGCCAAAAAGATAAAGGAAAGGAAAAGTAAAAAGGCCAATTGAGATGTTAAAGAAAATTTTCTGGGCAAATTTCAGAAAGAATAGAATACTAATAAGAAATGTGAGGGGCCTGTGTTATACCAAGGAAGGCTTCACACACACAAAATAAGAAGATAAAAGATTCTGAAAGGTAGGAATGAAAGGAATCCATCTTAGGCATGAGGGGAAATTCAATCATATGTAAAGTATAAAAAAAAACAATCTGGAAGAATTAAAATTAAAAAAGTATCATGAAGCATAGTTGGGAGAAGAATATAGTATACAAAAGGCTGTAAATTAGAAGATGCAATTGTCGTATTTTACTTGGTCACAGATGTCAGAATTAGGATCAATATATGAAAAGTGTATGGATTTAGGCTCAATTTAAGTAAACAAACTCATATTTGAGCTATACAAAAAGTGTTATAGACGGTCTTGTTAAGGAGTGATTTTATGATTTCTGGAAGTATTCTAATACTAACTGGAATCCCCCTTGTTAGAAAGATTGTAGAGAAGATTCTTGCTTTAGATAACAGAAAATGTTGAACTTCCAGTGCTAGAATTTTGTAATTCTACAAAAAGAAGCACTTCTCATACATCTTTTTTTTCTTTTGCAAACCTTTTAAAAAGTTATTTAAAACTAAATATAAAATAAGAAAAAATAGAAAAAGACAGGAAAAGGAAAAGCAAAAATATTCAGCTGCCCAGCAGAATATTAGGGAGGTTTTAAAATATGTAATAATCAATTTCAAGAAAACATATAATAATAGAAGAGATTATATTCAATGTTATCTTTTCTTTACTTCATTAGAGGTTATTCTTTTGTTCTCTGCTGAGCCCCTTTATTTTCTTCTTTTTCATTCCTCTTACTTCCTCCAAGCAGGCTACAGTTAAGAGGGAGCATATTTATATATATACACAAACTTAAGCATACATTCACACATATACTTCACCTCCCAAATATATGTATGTGTGTAAATATATATATATATACATACTTATACTTACATATATACACATACCCATACATACACACACACATACATTTGCATTTTTTATATATATATAGGCATGTATCTAAAACAATTTAACATGGCTAACATATAATGTACATTTCTCTTGTTTGAATCTTTAAGTTTTACTGCTTCACTGTAGGCTATTCTTTGATTTTAATATTTTCAGAGTCTTTTTTTAAGATTCTGATCTCCTTTTCTTGTTGGTTGACTTTCTTTTTATAATCTCCTTGTTTTTCTTGAATGATTCTTATTTATTTTTATTTTCAGTTTCTTTAGTTTTTCCTCAATCTCTCTCATTTGGTTTTTGAAGTCTTTTTTGAGTTTTTCTATAAATTCTCTGGGGGAAGACAACCATATAATGTTATTTTTAGGAAAGAAGAGGTTTTTCATTCTTTATATATTATTTTTTCTTGATCTGTTATACATTCACTGCTTCCCCTTGACAAATTATAATTTTATGTCCTCCTCTGAAGATGAACCCCAGTTTTCCCTATTCTCACTAACTTTTTGTGGTTGAGTTCTTTCTCCTATGCCTGCTCATTTCGAGAGAGTGAGAGTGAGAGAGAGAGAGAGAGAGAGAGAGAGAGAGAGAGAGAGAGAAAGAGAATTTATTAGTGTCAGCATCTCTAATCCTGGGATGAGGAGGATGGTACCTCTCAATTCATTTCAGTTTCTTCCCTCTGGCCTGCTGTTTTTGTACTCACAAGGTATACTGGTTCCTTCTTGCTCTGACCACATATCTGCTGCACAACTGGGTCAAGCATTCCTAATCAATAGAGGTTCCCTTAGTCTTCCTAAAATCAGATCTGACCTCCCTTCTCTGTCTGGGAGGAAGAGGTTCCTGTGGTTTGGGCTGAGGCTACCTTCTAAGCCAACTAGCCCCAGGGAGCCTTACATGCTGAAGGATTTACATTTAGGTTTACATTTTAGACCTGTTAAACCCCATTCTTTCAGGTCTTCATCCCAGGACAATCCCTGTTCTGCACCAAGTCTTACTTTTTTTTTCCCCACAAGTCTATGTTTTCCCTGAGGCATAACTTTATTTTGTATGTGAAGGAAATATGGAGAGTTTGGAATTTTCTGATTTACTCCATCATCTTCCCAGAATCCTCCCCTAACACACACACACACACACACATACACACACACACACACACCTTTTTAAGTTAGTTTATCACACATTCAGATATTCCAGTATGAAGGAGACTAATAATGTAGACTATCATGGGAGCTCCAGAAGGGAAATAATGACCAAATTGTCAATAACAGAGTTCTGGGATCGACATTACATCATTTTTATTCCTTTCTTCCACGATTCTATATATAAACATCTATGGGAAAATGTAGTATGGTATAATAGAAGGAGCAACAGATGTGGAATTACAAAATCTTGGTTCAAATCCTGGCTTTACCACTTACCATCTATGAGACATTTTAAAATCACTTAATTTTCTATGTCTTAATTTCATCATTTATAAGTAGTCAGTTAAACTGTATTTTACAAAAAAGTTTCTTCCATCTTGAAAATATGGTGATGCCATATTTAAAGGTGATTTCTTTAAGAATAAGGGTGATATCTCAGGACATTTATCACTTTTTAAATAATAGCTATTTATTTTCAAAATACATGCCAAGATAATTTTCAACATTCACCCTTGCAAAACCTTGTGTTCAGATTTTTTCTCCTTCCCTCCTCCCACACTATATCTCCTAGACAGTAATCCAATATAGGTTAAACATGTGCAATTCTTCTAAACATATTTCTACATTTATCATGTTTCACAAGAAAAATCAGACCAAAAAGAAAAGAAAGGAAGAAAAAAGCAAGCAAATAACAAAAAAGGTGAAAATATTATGCTGTGATCCATGTTCAGTCCCCATAGTTCTTTTTCTGGATGTAGAAGACTCTCTCCATTACAAGTCTATTGAAACTGACTTGATTCACCTTGAAAAGAGCTAAGTCCATCAGAGTTGACAATCACATAATCTTGTTATGTACAATGTTCTCTTGGTGTTCTACTCACTTCACTTAGCATCAGTTCATGTAAGTCTCTCCAGGCCTTTCTGAAATCATAGGACATTTATTATGTTAACATACCACATATAATTTCACTTGTTGCCATTGCTTACATGAATTATTTACTCTTTGTTTTCATATAGATATTGCACCAATAGAACAATGGTTTGTAAGTATTTCACTACAAGAAGGATTAACTACTTACATTACTGAAGGAACACTTTTGGATCTTGTCCGAGGTAAAAATGAGACAAAAGTAACAGTCTCAGATTTCATTAATGAGATTTGCAATAAAGTGCAGTGCTATTAGTTTTACTCTGAGTAGTAATAGAATCAAAATAATAAAAGCTAACATTTTCTATAATGCTTTAAATTTTGCAAAGGACTTTATATACTAATTCATTTGATCTACCCAATAAACGTCCTTTGGTTGAATCCTCTTAATAAATCAGGAAACAAAGACAGCCAAAGGTGAGAATATTTTCTCAGAGCCACCCACTGATAGTATCTGAAATTAGATTTCAACTCAGGTCTTCCTGTCTTGAAACCTATCCACTATGCCATCTATGAGTATTAATCATGGACATATAGAATGATAAAATGGAAAGGAAAATCAGAAATCAGTTATCTCAACTTTCCTTTTCCCCTTCCTACATTTTTTTTTTAACAGAGGGAAAGTGACTTGCTGGAAGTCACATAGCTATCTCATTAAATTATTATATTTATATAAATTCATTTATACATGATAAGTCCCAGATGGTGAAGAAGGTTCAGACAGGATCCCCAATTAATTTTACTCTTCTTCAAGGGAAAACCAACTGACTTTTCAACAGCTTAGGGCATTCAGAACAGGAAACTTGAAAATTTATCTTAGTATTGAAAAAATCACATCAAACATGGTACAACAATTTTGTATTTATTGTTTGTTTCTTTTTTGGTGAGGCAATTGGAGTTAAGTGACTTGCCCAGGGGTCACACAGCTAGTAAATGTTAAATGTCTGGGGCTGGATTTGAACTCATTTCCTTCTCACTTCAGAGTCAGTACTCTATCCACTGTTCCATCTAGCTGCAATGACTCTGACAAGATAGTGGTGAAGACTTCTGTTGAATAATACTTGTGTAATGAAGTGATTTTTATACTGATAAGATAGAAATTAATCCCTTCCTGTTTTCACCATCATGCGACATAATTACCTTTTTTTCAACTCGTGATATTAAGTCAAGTCAGTGAACATTTATTAAACACTTCTCTTGTGTCTGAATATTTCTGTAGGATGTGATAGCCTGCTCACACCTAATTTGCATTTTTGATAGCTCTTTGACTGATTTTCAACTTTAGTGTTTTGGACATTTTACTCTTTGTTGTCTCAGAGTTATAGAATATTGGTCAACCTGCCATCTGGGGGAAGGGGTAGGGGAAAGGAGGGGAAAAATTGGAACAAAAGATTTTGCAATTGTCAATGTTGAAAAATTATCCATGCATATATCTTGTAAATAAAAACCTATAATAATAATTAAAAAGTTATAGAATATTACTTGAAAAATATTGGTGGCAAAAATATAGACTTTTATTACACTGATAGAAATAATGAAATCAGGAAGAGGGAGTATTTTACCAATGAAAAATAGCTTTGAATGTGTTGCATTTGAAATGTCTATGGAGTATCTAGATAGAAATGTTCTCCATGTAGTTAACATAGTGCCCCATAAAAGCTTTTAAAAGTAGATGGCAAAATATTGCCTTTTTTAATAAACACAAATATAAATTTTAACATCAAAATTTGATTTGTTCCACAGAACCTATTCTTCAATGGCAACTTGGGGAGCCAATAAGTCATAGTCAGTTTATTAAGATGATTCCACATGTGAAAAAAATTAAGATAGCAAAATGCCCTTGTGCTAATGATGTTGTAATACTTGGTATTGTGTATGATGGCACTTATGAAGGTAAGTTTATGCTTTTAAACTGAATTATTTTTCAATGCAAATAGTGCTCAGTGGTGATATGGATTCATTGGTGATATGGATAAAAAAAAGGAGATTAAGAATTTGTCAGACATATAAGGGGAGAAATGGAGACTAGTATTATGACAATCTTGAGAGGAAGTAATATTTAGGAAGAGAAGGAGTTTAACTTTATCAAATACTTCAGAAAATAAGAAGGATCATGAATTAGAAAAAAACATTTATTTTTTGACAATTAAGAAATCACTGGCAAGTGTAGAGATGAAAGTTCCATCTCAATAATGAGATCAGAATTCAGATTTCCAAATGGTTTAAAAGATTGAGAAGAAAATAAGTTAAGACTTAATACAAATGTCTTTCTTAAGGAATTTAGGAAGTTTTCTATCTTTCCCTGTTCTCTTGTGGAAGTTCTGTGAGAAGACAGGAAAAAAAAAAGAAAAAAAGAAGAAAAGGTAGGATGGGTTGCAAGATATATTTACCTTAATGAGATCAAAGATCCCATTAAAATATTAAATATGACTGGCAACTATTTTGCAAATGTTAGCCAGAGTTAAACCAGAGGTTACTCAGCTCCTTACCGGCTTTGTGACCATGAGTAGTTGGTTAATTTCTGTGATCCATACTTTCTGTATCTATGAAATCGGTATAATAATATTTGCCCCATCTATCTCATTGTCTTCAATGTTGTTGTGAGGGAAGCATTCTGTAAATTGTAAAGCACTGTAGAAGTGTGAACAAAGATTATATTGCTCCAGATTCAATATATTGTAGAAGAAAATCCTATATTCATCCATTTCATGTTTCTATTAGGAAAGCTGAAAGAAGAAATGTATTTATTTTTTCCCCTCAAAGATCGAGGAATGTAATGAAGATTGAATGAACTTCTTGCAGATCAGAGAAGTTTTGCTTAATGACCTGACACTATAAATTTATTTAAAATTGATTCAGAACTGATGGTTTTTTTACAATTTTAAGTGTTTGTTTCATTTAAATCTTTGTCTTGGATATCATTTTTTTCTCTTATTTAGGTGTCTACTTAGGTTTGACCTATTCTGGATTTTGGGATGACAATGGTACTTCATGGTACAATTTAACAGAAAATATTTGCTCTGCATTATCAGAAGGTGATTTTTTTCTGACCAAGTCTTTAGAAAGTATTTCCCCTATGCCCTTCTTTTGAGGCAAACTTAGGCAAGATCCTTAATCCCTCTAGTCTCAATTTTCCATAAGTAAAATGAGGGGACTATATTTGAGGTGTCTTTTTCTAAATTCTGTGATTCTAAATTGCAAAGGGCATGGGACCTCATATTTTTATGAAGCTACCTAGCATCTCTGAAGAAAGTAAATAATAAGTTACGTTGTGACTCCTGAATGCTTAATAGTAGAATTTGATCCCTAGGATTGCACTGTACTAACAGTTACTCTAAATGTGATCTTTTCTTCATTGCCATAATGATAACAGGACTCTTTTAGAGCCAAGAATTATTCAGGAAATTATAGTAAACAGGTTTTAGAGTTTTAAGGGACCATACATGCCATGTAGTTCCATACCCTCATTTCAGAGATCTAGAAAGACTTGAGAAGATTAGCTGATTTGTTCAAGGTCACATAGTCAAAATTTAAACTCAGCTGCTCTGACAGCAAATCCCAGTTACTTAAAACATATTGTCCCTTAATAAGTAAATTTATGACAACTTCTATTACTATTTTTCCTCTTTTAGACTGCCTAGATTTTTCATTTGTGGATGTTGTTTTAACAAATCATCATTTAATACTTCTCACCTCATTGGGTCTTTTTATAAGTGAAGATCTTCGTTATCCAAAGAAGAGTTTAATAGTATGTGTTTCAACTTTGTAGACATTGATCTTAAATATCTCCCTGACATTAAGTGAATATATACATGATATATTATTTGTGGTGTCTCATAGAACAGAACTGGTTCTGACTTGCTGAGAAAAATAAATGAGAAGATTATATATATACACACACACACATATATATCATACTATGAAAATAATGTAAGATAATAAATTGAGAATCACAAGGAACAAGATAAAGAATTCAAAGGAAAATGAAAGATATCATTTCATAGAAGTATTAGCTGAATGAACTACAAATGATTGGTCTGAAGATGGGAAGAGTCGGAGTAAACAAGATCTCTAGAGTCAAATATTTGAAAGGCTATTACATAGAATGAGAAATGAACTTGTTTTGCATAGTCCCAAAAGAGAGAATAAGAGCAGTAGCGATTAAGGAGAAGGGAGAGCATAAGGTGGGTGGGTGGGGGGGGATTTTTTACCTGATTTTCCAAAGAATTGATGTAATTCCTAAGAATTAGAATCTTCCAAAGAGCTTCCTTGGAGAATATTGGATTGGTTGTCTGTCGCTGGAGGATTTCCTCTGGAGTACAGATGACCGACCACTATCACTACTCTAGAAAGGATTCTCATTCATGTATGTTTGAATCAGATGATGATTGAAATTCTGAGAGCCTATTATCGCTCTCATTCAATTATGACTCACAAATGTGCATGAACACTTCTCTTGTTCGGGGAAAGTAAGCTCTATGAAAGTGAAAGGAAACATTAATTTCAGGGTACAGAAAACAGGATAGGAGTCAGAAAAATTTAAGTGTCTGCAGTGATTAAAAGGGAGTAGGAACAATGTTGAGTAGTGGGAAGAAAGAAGAGTTGAGAGGAAAAAATGCCTGGAGATCTACTTGCCAAGGTACCATTTTAATAATTTTCTTAGTAGGTTCTCACAGAGTTAGTCAGAATGAAAGAGATTAGCAAAATAGGATAGAGGAGTTATTCTAGAAATTAATTCCAGTGCCTGATAAGCCTCATTTTGAGATAGATTAAGCCCCTATCTCCTTGATTGCCCACTTCTTGTTAAACTTTATCATTTGGAGAAATAATTATGTTATCTCTTTTTTTCCTTCCAGAAGTTTTCAAGAGCAAACTTTTGTGGTTTTGAAAGGGTAAGAACATAAACTAATGTGGTGGGGGATTGTAGAATTTCAAGAAGGAAACCTGGGTGCTAAAAATGAGTATTTTAAATACATATAATAATATGAATAGAGATAATAGATTAGAATCACACCCATTGCAATAACATTCTATAATTAAAGTTTTTCAAAAATGCATCAATCCAATTTCATGATGTCTGGAAGAGATGATAAGTGTAGACAGTCTGAAAGGAAAGAGATCAGTAATTTCAGACTACAATGGGAAAAGTTCTGTGGAAATGTGGACACTGATGTGGGTCTTAAATTTTTGGTAGGATTTAGATTGTTAGTAGATATGTTAGAACACAGCTGTGTGGTGCAGTAGTCAGTATACTAGGCTTAGAGTCAGGTGAACTCATCTTCCAGAGTGCAAATCTGGCCTCAAAACATTTATTAGCTGTGTGATCCTGGGCAAGTACTTCTGCTTGTCTCAGTTTTTTCATCTGTAAAATGAGTTGGAGAAGAAAATGGCAAATTGCTTCAGTATTTTTGCAAATAAAAAAAAAGCCCCTTAAATGGAGTTATCAGTGACTAAACAATAGGCATGTTGGGAAGATCAATTGATAACAGCATTCTAGCTATAAGATTTATAAATATAGAATAAAAACTTAGAAAACACTGGAAAAACATACAATCAGGCTATAGTGGCTCTGAAACACCAGTTGGATAAACTATGACCAAATTATAAAGGGAATTAAAATATAATCTTGCTTTGATAAACTGTGGGGAGCCTTTGTTTACTAAAGAGTCCTACAAGATGAAAGGAAATAGCAAACCACTCAAGTATATTTATCAAAAAACCACCCAAAACAAAAATTGAATAACCATCCAATGAAAAAATCACAATCAAAAATTGTGACATGACTGAAAAGTTATTAAATAACAATAACAGTATGTTGGGAAGATCAATTGATAATAGCAGTGTTTTAATGATTACCGTTTTATAATATAGTTTCAGATCCGGTATTACTAGGCTACCTTCTTTCACTTTTTTCCCTATTTATTCTCTTGATATTCTTGATCTTCTTGTTCTTCCACATGAATTTTATTATGATTTTTTTCTATTTCTACAAAGAAATAGTCTTGGTAGTTTTAATTGATGTGGCACTAAATAAGGAAATTAATTTTGGTAGACTTGTCATTTTATTATACTGACCCAAATTACCCGTGAGCAACTAATATTTTTCTATTAATTTAGATCTGATTTTATTTGTGTGAAAAGTCATAATTGTGTTCACAACAGTTCCTGAATTTATCTTGGTATATAAACCACCAAATATTTTATATTGTCTTTGTTGTTCTTATTTACTTCCTGCCCTTTTTGTGACTCCATTTAAGGTTTTCTTGGCAAAGATATTAGAATGCTATTCCATTTCCTTTTCTAATTAAATTTACATGTGAACAAACTGAGACAAGAAGAGGTAAATGACTTACCAAGATCATTAAAAGTGTCTTGAGGCCAAATATGTACTCAGGAAGATAAGTCTTTCTGACTCCAGACTTAGGATTTTATATAGTACACTACTTAATTGCATTTTATATCATCTACAGTTATTTTAAATGGAATTTCTCTTTGCATCTCTTCCTGATGGATTTTGTTGATAATATATAGAAATGCTAATGATTCATGTGGGTTTATTCTATATCTTTTAACTTACTGAAGCTGTTAATTATGTCAACTATTTTAAAAATTGATTTTCTAGAGTTTTACAAGTATATCATAATATCATATACATAAAGTGATAATTTTGTTACCTTGTTGAATAATTCCTTTAATTTATTTTTCTTCTCTTATGGCTGGCATTTCTAGCACAATATTGATAATGATGATAATGAATATCCATGCTTCAATCTTTTCCCCAATATAATATCATTTATTAATGAAGGACAGGTCAATGATGTCACTATTTCTGTAAAAAACACAAAAGGAAGGCAAATGGCCTTCCTAAGTATGTCTTCCTTCTGATTGGTCTGATTATACAGTTATGTGATCTACTCTGGCAATCTTGCTTCGAGAATTTTTTTTTTGCTATACTTGTTGCAAAATCTTTTTTTAAATTTATTTTTAAGTATAGCTTTTTATTTTTGAAATATGTACATGAATAATATTTGACATTCATCCCTACAAAACCCTGTATTCTAATTTCCTCCCTTTTTCCCCCTCCTTTCCCCAGTCAGCAAGAAATTCAATATATGTTAAACATGTGCAATTGCTCTATACATATTTCCACAAATAGCATGCTACACAAGAACAATCAGATACAAAAGAAAAAAAATGAGAAAGAAACCAAAATACAAGAAAACACAACAAAAAAAAATGAAAATACTATGTTGTGTCTACATTCATTTTCCATTGTCCTCTCTCTGGGTCCAGATGGCTTTCTTCATCACAAAATTATTGGTTGTGGTCTGAGTCACCTCATTGTTGACGAGAGAGCCGTGCTCATCAGAACTGATCATCATATCTTGCTATTGTCATATACAATGATCTCCTAATTCTGCTCATTTCACTTAGTATCATTTCATGTAAGTCTCTCCAGGCCTCTCTGAAATCATTCTGCTGATCACTTCTTAAAGAATAATAATATTCATAACATTCACATGCTATAACTTGTTCAGCCATTCTCCAATTGATGAACATTGACTCACTTTCCAGTTTCTTTCCACTATAATAAAGAGCTACTATGAACATTTTTGCACATGTGGGTACTTTCCCTCCTTTATTACTCTTTAAGATACAAGTCCAGTAGAAACACTGCTGGATCAAAGGGTATGCATAGCTTGATAACTTTTATTTTTTTATTTTTTTTTTAAATTTTATTTTATTTAATAATAACTTTGTATTGACAGAATCCATGCCAGGATAATTTTTACACGACATTATACCTTGCAATCACTTATGTTTCGTTTTTTCCCTTCCCTCCTCCTCCCCTCCCCCAAGATGGCAAGCAGTCCTATATATGTTAAATATGTTGCAGTATATCCTAGATACAATACATATTTGCAGAACCGAACAGTTCTCCTGCTGCACAGGGAGAATTGGATTCAGAAGGTAAAAATAACTCGGGAAGAAAATCAAAAATGCAAATAGTTCACATTCATTTCCCAGTATTCCTTCTTTGGGTGTAGCTGTTTCTGTCCATCATTTCTCCAATGAAACTCAGTTAAGTCTCTTTGTCAGAGAAATCCACTTCCATCAGAATACATCCTCATACAATATCGTTGTCGAAGTGTATAATGATCTCCTGGTTCTGCTCATCTCACTTAGCATCAGTCCATGTAGGTCTCTCCAAGCCTCTTTGTATTCATCCTGCTGGTCATTCCTTACAGAGCAATAATATTCCATAACATTCATATACCACAATTTATCCAGCCATTCTCCAATTGATGGGCATCCAATCATTTTCCAGTTTCTAGCCACTACAAACAGGGCTGCTACAAACATTTTGGCACATACAGGTCCCCTTCCCTTTTTTAGTATCTCTTTGGGGTATAAGCCCAATAGAAACACTGCTGGATCAAAGGGTATGCACAGTTTGATAACTTTTTGGGCATAATTCCAGATTGCTCTCCAGAATGGTTGGATTCGTTCACAACTCCACCAACAATGCATCAGTGTCCCCGTTTTCCCGCATCCCCTCCAACATTCATCATTATTTTTTCCTGTCATCTTAGCCAATCTGACAGGTGTGTAGTGATATCTCAGAGTTGTCTTAATTTGCATTTCTCTGATCAAAAGTGATTTGGAACACCCTTTCATGTGAGTGGTAATAGTTTCAATTTCTTCATCTGAAAATTGTCTGTTCATATCCTTTGACCATTTATCAATTGGGGAATGGCTTGATTTTTTATAAATTTGAGTCAGTTCTCTATATATTTTGGAAATGAGGCCTTTATCAGAACCTTTAATTGTAAAGATGTTTTCCCAGTTTGTTGCTTCCCTACTAATCTTGTTTGCATTCGTTCTGTTTGTACAAAGGCTTTTTAATTTGATATAATCAAAATTTTCTATTTTGGGATCAGTAATGGTCTCTAGTTCATCTTTGGTCACAAATTTCTTTCTCCTCCACAAGTCTGAGAGATAAACTATCCTATGTTCCTCTAATTTATTTATAATCTCATTCTTTATGCCTAGGTCACGGACCCATTTTGATCTTATCTTGGTATATGGTGTTAAGTGTGGTTCCTTGCCTAATTTCTGCCATACTAATTTCCAGTTATCCCAGCAGTTTTTATCAAATAATGAAATCTTATCCCAAAAGTTAGAATCTTTGGGTTTGTCAAACACTAGATTGCTATAGTTGACTATTCTGTCTTGTGAACCTAACCTTTTCCACTGATCAACTAATCTATTTCTTAGCCAATACCAAATGGTTTTGGTGACTGCTGCTTTATAATATAGTTTTAGATCAGGTACAGCTAGACCACCTTCATTTGATTTTTTTTTCATTAATTCTCTTGAGATTCTCGACTTTTTATTGTTCCATATGAATTTTGTTGTTATTTTTTCTAAATCATTAAAATATTTTCTTGGAAGTCTGATTGGTATAGCACTAAATAAATAGATTAGTTTAGGGAGTATTGTCATCTTTATTATATTCGCTCGGCCTATCCAAGAGCACTTAATATTTTTCCAATTATTTAAGTCTGACTTTATTTGTGTGGAAACTTTTTTGTAATTTTGCTCAAATAATTCCTGACTGTCCTTTGGTAGGTAGATTCCCAAATATTTTATGCTATCAATAGTTATTTTGAATGGAATTTCTCTTTGTATCTCTTGCTCTTGGATTTTGTTGGTGGTGTATAAAAATGCTAAGGATTTATGGGGATTTATTTTGTATCCTGCTACTTTGCTAAAATTATGAATTATTTCTAATAACTTTTTAGTAGAAACTCTGAGGTTCTCTAGGTATACCATCATATCATCTGCAAAGAGTGATAGTTTGGTTTCCTCATTGCCTACTCTAATTCCTTTAATCTCTTTCTCGACTCTTATTGCAGAGGCTAGTGTTTCTAATACAATATTGAATAATAATGGTGATAGTGGGCAACCTTGCTTCACTCCAGATCTTACTGGGAAAGGTTCCAGTTTTTCCCCATTGCATATGATGCTTACTGAAGGTTTTAAATATATGCTCCTGACTATTTTAAGGAAAAGTCCATTTATTCCTATGCTCTCAAGTGTTTTTATTAGGAATGGCTTTTGGATTTTATCAAATGCTTTTTCTGCATCTATTGAGATGATCATATGGTTTTTGTTTGTTTGGTTATTGATATAGTCAATTATGTTAATAGTTTTCCTAATATTGAACCAGCCCTGCATTCCTGGTATAAATCCTACTTGGTCATAGTGTATTATCCTGGGGATAATTTTCTGTAATCTTTTTGCTAATATTTTATTTAAGATTTTAGCATCAATATTCATTAGGGAGATTGGTCTATAATTTTCTTTCTCTGTTTTCAGCCTACCTGGTTTAGGTATCAGTACCATATCTGTGTCATAAAAGGAGTTTGGTAGGACTCCTTCAATCCCTACTTTTTCAAATAGTTTATTTAGCATTGGAGTTAATTGATCTTTAAATGTTTGATAGAATTCAGATGTAAATCCATCTGGTCCTGGGGATTTTTTCTTAGGGAGTTGATTGATAGTTTGTTCTATTTCTTTTTCTGAGATGGGAGTGTTTAGGATATTTACTTCTTCCTCTGTTAGTTTAGGCAAGCTATATTTTTGGAGGTATTCTTTTATTTCATTTAAGTTGTCAAATTTATTGGCATAAAGTTGGGCAAAGTAACTCCTAATTATTGCTCTAATTTCCTCTTCGTTAGTGGTGAGTTCTCCCTTTTCATTTTTAAGACTAACAATTTGATTTTCCTCTTTCCTTTTTTTAATCAGATTTACTAAGGGTTTGTCTATTTTGCTGGTTTTTTCATAGAACCAACTCTTAGTTTTATTAATTAATTCAATAGTTTTTTTACTTTCAATTTTATTGATCTCTCTTTTTATTTTTAGAATTTCAAGTTTAGTGTTTGACTGGGGGTTTTTAATTTGTTCCTTTTCTAGCATTTTTAGTTGCAAGCCCAATTCATTGACCTTCTCTTTCTCTATTTTATACAAATAGGCCTCTAGAGATATGAGATTTCCCCTTATTACCGCTTTGGCTGCATCCCATACATTTTGGTATGATGTCTCATTATTATCATTTTCTTGGATGAAGTTATTAATTATGTCTATAATTTGCTGTTTCACCCAATCATTCTTTAGTATGAAATTATTTAGTTTCCAATTATTTTTTGGTCTACTTTCCCGTGGCTTTTTATTGAATGTAATTTTCAATGCATCGTGGTCTGAAAAGGATGCATTCACTATTTCTGCCTTACTGCATTTGAGTTTGAGGTTTTTATGTCCTAATATATGGTCAATTTTTGTATAAGTTCCATGAACTGCTGAAAAGAAGGTGTACTCCTTTCTGCCCCCATTACATTTTCTCCAGAGATCTATCATATCTAATTTTTCTAGTATTCTATTTATCTCTTTGACTTCTTTCTTATTTATTTTGTGGTTTGATTTATCTAATTCTGAGAGTGCAAGGTTGAGATCTCCCACTATTATTGTTTTGCTGTCTATTTCTTCTTGCAGCTCTCTTAATTTCTCTTTTAAGAATTTAGAAGCTACACCACTTGGTGCATATATGTTTAATATAGATACTGCTTCATTATTCATTCTACCCTTTAGCAAGATATAATGCCCTTCCTTATCTCTTTTGATTAGATCAATTTTTGCTTTAGCTTAATCTGAGATCAGGATGGCTACCCCCGCTTTTTTGACTTCACCTGAAGCATAGTAGATTTTGCTCCAACCTTTTACCTTTAACCTGCATGTATCTCCCTGCTTCAGGTGTGTTTCCTGTAAACAACATATTGTAGGGTTCTGGCTTTTAATCCATTCTGCTAACCGCTTCCTCTTTATGGAGGAGTTTACCCCGTTCACATTTATGGTTAAAATGACCAATTCTGTATTACTTGCCATCTTATTAACCCCTGTTTATGCTTTTCTCCCTTCTTACCCCCTTACCCCCCTTCCCAATATTAAGCTTGTGAGCACCACTTGCTTCTCACAGCCTTCCCTTTTTAGTATCCTTCCCCCCTCCTTAGAGTTCCTCCCCCTATCTTACCCCTTTCCCTCCCAGTTACTGTATTCCCTTCCACTTAGCTTATTCCTTCCCTTTTCACTTTTCCCTTCTCACTTTTCAATGAGGTGGGAGAAGTTTCACCATAGATTGAATATGTCTAAAATTTTTCTCTTAAAGCCAATTCTGAAAGCAGTAAAATACTCACTATATTCATCCCTCTCCATTCTTTCTCTCAGATATAATAGGTTTTCTTTGCCTCTTCATGAAGTGTAGTACCCCCACTTTCCCCTTTTTCTGGTACAATGTCCTTTCCATATCTAGTTTCTAGAACAAGGTATACATGTATTCTTTATACATCTTTATATCAGAAATATAATTCTCAAGATTAATCTTTACCTTTTTAGATTTCTCTTGAGTTCTGTACTTGTAGATCAATTTTTTTGTTAAGTTCTGGCTTTTTCATCAAAAATAGGTGAAATTCGCTTATTTCGTTGAATGTCCATCTTCTTCCCTGGAAGAAGATGCTCATTCTCGCTGGGTAAGTTATTTTTGGTTGCATCCCAAGTTCCTTAGCCTTTCGGAATATCATATTCCAGGCCCTTCGATCCTTTAATGTGGATGCTGCCAGATCCTGGGTAATCCTTATTGTGGCTCCTCGATACTTGAATTGGGTTTTTCTAGCTGCTTGCAGTATTTTTTCCTTCGTCTGAGGGTTCTGGCATTTGGCCACTATATTCCTTGGTGTTTTGATTTTAGGATCCCTTTCAGTAGGGGATCAATGAATTCTTTCAATGTCTATTTTACCCTCTGTTTCTATGACTTCTGGGCAGTTCTCTTTGATAATTTCTTGGAAAATAGTGTCCAGGCTCTTTTTTTCATCATACTTTTCTGGGAGTCCGATGATTGTCAGGTTGTCTCTCCTGGATTTGTTTTCCAGGTCTGTTGTCTTCCCCAGAAGGTATTTCACATTCTTTTCCATTGTTTGATTTTTTTGGATTTGCTTGACTGATTCTTCTTGTCTCCTCGAGTCATTCAATTCCATTTGTTCGACCCTGATTTTCAGTGAAGTATTTTCTTCACTCACTTTTTTAAGATCTTTTTCTAATTGTCCAATTGAGTTCTTTTGTTCTGTGGAATTTTTTTCCATTTCGCCAATTTTGTTTTCCAGTTCACCAATCCTATTTTTCAAGGATTTTACTTCTTTATCCACTCTCTCTTTAACTGACTTCTCCAGGCTCTTTTGCCAAGCCTCCCTCTCCTTTTTCCAAGCTTCCTTCTCCTTTTGCCAAGCCTCCCTCTCCTTTTCCCATTTTTCTTCTAGCTCCCTTGTGAGAGCCTTTTTAATTACTTCTATGAGGTTCATCTGTGCTGAGGAACAGATGATCTCCTCCTTTGGGGATTCACCTGGGGACTGTCTGTTTTTAGTCTCCTCAGGATTTGGAGTCTGCTCTTTATCTGTATAGAAGCTGTCAAGTGTTAAAGTCTTTTTCAGTTTCTTGCTCATTCTGTCTAATAATCAAAGACAAACTATCAAAGAAACAGAAGGAAAAAAAAACCCTTGAATGGAGGCTGCTTTCTTTGGGGGGAGGAGGGGACAGCAGTGAGGCACTGGCCCTACTGTGCTGCGCCTGCGCTCTGAGATCCGAGAGCGTGCTGAGTCACTGTGGGGGCGGGGTGGCCAGGTCCCAAGTGACTCCAGCTGTTTGGGGTTGTATTCTTCACCCTCGCTGTTTTTAGCTTCTCTGCTGGGCTGCTGACTTGCTGCTGGAGCAAAGTATCTAATCCTGTAGCAAAGCTCTCCCCGCAGAGACGGCTGTGATCACACCCCATCCCCTCTTCGCTCTGCTCGGCTCTGAGCCGCCTTCCATGCTCTCGCTGCCGCTGCTGCCCACAGTCTACTTCCGATCTAATAACCGACCCCGCCCTCGCGCAAAAACAGACCTTTCTTGACGAGTCTCAAGGATGCTTTCTCTTGGTAACTAATTGTATGTTTTTTTTTTTTTCAGTCGAGCATTAATTCAGAGGCATGAAATGAAATCGATAGTGAGAGAAAAACGCAGAGGTTACACAATTGTGTGCCTCCTCTCCGCCATCTTGGCCCGAGCCCTCCACTGTGCAGATTAGAGGCTGCCCAGGCTGTGCCCCTCTATGGGGCAGATTTGTCACTGCCCCCACAAAAGCCTGGAACTGCAGGATGTGGCTGCAGGGCTGCATTATAGCCTGCCTGAGTCACTTCGGGTTTGAGTGTTTACAGCCAGATCTCATTAGGTTCTGGCATTTTTTAGAGTATCCTCTGTTTTAGGCTTTATTTCTCTGTCAGTTTACTGCTTTGTAGTCAAGGCAGAGCAGTTAGCCTATAGCAGAGTCGTCTCTATAATTTTTCTAGCCACAGAGATCACCCCCTCCCCCCCAGCCCACCCCTGCCTCTAATCTGCTCAGGATGCTAGACTCTCATTGCCTACTCTAGTCTGTTCCTGGTCCCTCAGGACAAACATTTCCTGGTGATCTTCCAGATTGACTTCGGCTGATAAATTGTAGTGCTTCTAATCTTCATGAATTTAAGCAGTGAAGAGCTATTAAGCAGTGAAGGCTGAATTAAATAATTGGTTATGAGGGGAATGAGAAGAGCTTAGAAAGTTGAATGTGCCTTCTTGGCCATCTTGGCTCTGCCCCACAAAATCAATAATCGAGGGTTTTTTTTTTTTAAATAGGAATTAGACTTGTATTTTTCAAAAGTTTTTTTTCTGCATCTATTAAGATAATTATATGATTTTTGTTGGTTTTCTTTTTGATGTAGTTAGTTATGCTGATAATTTTCTTAATATTGAACTAATTCCATATTCCTCCTAATCATACTACTAGATCTTTTTTTTCTTTTTCAGTTTATTGTTGTACTTGCTAGTATTTTGTTTGAAATTTTGCATCAGTGTTCATTAATGAAGTTGGCCTATCAAATTCTTTCTCTGCTTTTTCTCTTCCTGATTTAGGTATTAGCAACATATTTGTGGTATAAAATGAATTTTGTATATCCAAATATTTTATATAATATTGGAATTAATTATTCTTTAAATGTTTGGTAGAATTTCAATGCGAATTCACCTGGCCCTGGTGATTTTTTTCCTGAGGACACATATTGATGGCTTTCTTATTTTCATTTTCTCAGAATTTTTTAAGTACTCTACTTCCTTTTCTGCAGATGTAGACAATTTATATTTTTGTAAATATTTATCCATTTCATTCAGATTGCCAGATTTACTGCCATTTAATTGAGCAAAATAGCTCCTACTTATTATTTTAATTTTATCTTCATCAGTGGTGAATTCATCCTTTTCTTTTGGACACTTTTTTCTTAAAAAAAAAATCAAATTAACCCATAGTTTATCTTTTATTTTTTCACAACAAGTTCTTTTATTTATTAGTTAAATGGATTTCATACTTTCAATTTTATATCTCTTATTTGATTTTCAGGAACTTCAATTTGGTTTTTAGCTAGTGATATTAATTTATTCTTTTTCTATTTTTTTTTTAGTTGCATGTCTAGTTCATTGATCTACTCTTTTTCTATTTTATTTATATAAGCTTTTATAGAGTTAAATTTTCCTTTAAGTATTGCTTTTGCTACAACTTATACATTTGGGGGTTTTTTTCCCTCATTGTTGTCATTCTCTCTTATTAAATTATTTTTCCTGTGATTTGTTCTTTGACTCAATTCATTCTTTAGAATTAAGTTATTTAGTTCAAATGAATTTTTAATCTATGTTTCCATGATCTTTTATTGAATGTAATTCTTATTTCATTTTGAGCTGAAATGATGTATTTAATACTTCTGCTTTTCTGCTTTTGCTTGTGAGGTTTTTTATGCCTTAACACATGATTATTTTTGTGTAGATGCCATGTAGCACTGAGAAAAAAAATGCATATATTCTTTTATATTCCCATTCAAGTTTCCCTAGAAGTCTAATATATCTCAGTTTTCTAAAATTTTATCTCCTTAATTTCTTATTTATTTTTGGTAAGATTTATAATTTATTATTATAATTCTTTACCTCTTTGAACTTTTAAGAATTTGGATTCTGTACCATTTGGTGCATATATGCTTAGTATTGTTATTTCTTTGTTGTCTGGTGTACCATTTTGTTAAAATCATCAAGATTTATTTCATTTCCAAATATTTATTTGCAAGTGTATTTAAACATAGAAACATGTTCTCCAGCCTTCTTATGTATGCCTATGTAAATAATAGTCAGCATCCCATTGAGGATAGAGTTGTGCTCAGCCAAGAAGATCTCAGTTCAATTCTAATCTCAGCTACACACTGACTGTGAAGTAACTCAGACTATACATTGTAAAAAGGATGTCTACCTGCATTGGCAAAAGTTTTCTATCCAGAGAGTTCTGAATATCAAAGAAATCACATTTGTAACCCTTCTTCTCTAAGTGGTAATGAACATATTGATAATTGTTTGAAGAGACTCATGTAATGTTTCATTGGCTAATCTTTAATCCATTAAACAGAACACAAAGATTACCTTCAAACCTACAAGGTGAGAAACAGTAAACTTTTAACAATGTATGCCAAGAATAGACATTTTCCGAAGTGTACTTGGAACTATGAGGTTTACATTTTCAATATACTTTATACTTCTGAAAGCTACTGGCACAGTATGACTTTATGGCTTTCAATATTCTCAGTTCATGGGCTTCACATAGAGGATTCATTTCTCTGAGTGACCTCTCCATAGTACATACAAAATAGACTTGAACTGACTGGAAGCAGTAAGAGGTAACATGTTACCATTTTTTAAAATCCTAATTTTACATTCTATAATACTAGTATAAAAGTTATGCCATACAATAAAAATTTTTTCACAAAAGTTAGCAAGTTTTATATGCAATGTAATTTTTAAAAAGTAACCACAATCAGAACCCCCCTCCCCCAAAACCAGAAGTTGTGCTTGAAGTCATAAAAATGCCTTCAATTGATTAATAAATGCCTGGAAAATGCATCTTATAATTACATATGCAGTTTTAAATTTAAATTGTGTAAAAGATAATAGTAGTAACAGAAGTACCTTTAAGAAATATGAGCATTTATTCCATTTCACAAAATCCACTTTATTTTCAGCAGCTTACCTACTAAGCCCTTGTGAGACTTAAAAAAAAAAAAAAAAGAACATATCTTGGGGCAGGTAGGTGGCACAGAACATAGAGCATTAGCCCTGGAGTCAGGAGGACCTAAATTCAAATCTGGCCTCAGACATTTAAAACTTTCTAGATGTGTGACCCTAGGCAATTAACTTAGCCTCAGTTGTCACAGCAAAAACAAAACAACCAAAAAAACCCCTCCACATTTCTTTAGTCTGATCATTTTCTTCAAGCTTCCTGATTTCATCTTTTAAACAATAATTTCATGATTTCTTTCATTCTTTCTTTAAAAGTTCAGCAGTTTTAAAGCTTGTTTTTTTTTCATTGCAGCGTCTAATATTTCTGTGATTTTCATTTCATATTTAGCAAATTCTATTTCATGTTTATAGGCTTCTACAGTTAACTAGTGAGATTTTGTTAATAACATGCATCATTTGATCTTGAAATATCATTTTATCATAGAACTTAAAAACCACTATTTTTCTCCCCAGCATTGCACTGGTGTTTGACTGAAATAGCTTCAATAAATGAAAAAGTGTTATACGACTTTTATTAGGATCAATGAAAATAGTTTGATTATTATTTCAAATCTATCCCAACATTTTTCTAATAATCATATATGGTAACTTAGTAGAAGTTTTCAAAGAATTAGCCTCTTGCAATTTAAACTGGATTTTCTTCAATATGTTGATATATCCTCATTGTATATATATATATATATATATATATATATATATATATATATATATATATATATATATATACTGTCCACTTATGAATATAACTATCTTCTCTTTTCTTTCTAACATATCAACCAACATTAATATGAACTATATGTTTTAAGATAGTAATTTCTTCTCTCTCCTGCTTGAATCAGGATATTTAATTAAATAGAGAACTTTCAAGCCTTCTTGATGAAAAGAGCAGAGGTAAATAGAAATTTTGACTTTCAAACAAAAGATTGAAGAGAATATTCAAGACAAATGCAAGAGGAAATCATCGTGGGATCTAAGACTGAGAGAATCAGCCCAGAAATTGCAAGCTCTTAGAAATAAATTATTTCTATCCAGTTCCTCCACTTTTCATGCCTTACATCCTCCAACCCCTTTTTATTAGCAGCTAAAAGCACAAAAAACTATAATCAGAATTAAGCTAAAATCACATAATACTTAATATATGACATTGAACTGAATGTTTGGAAAGTTTCTTAAGCTTGGAGAAGATATAGCCTGTGTTTTGAAAATATACCCCATGTCTTAAGATCCTTTGCAGGCTCACAGTCATTTCTGGACTGGTAGCAACTTTGCAGGGAGGAGTCTAGTAGAGCAACCAATGTATGGATACATTCAATGGGGGTAAGGAAGAGGTCTTTCCCTGGTAGAAAGGACAGATTGGGAGAAAGGACAGATGAAAATAGATAATAGGAAAATAAAGAATATCAACCTTCCCTGGTCTAGCTCCAGAAGAAAATGGAGCTACCATTTATAAAGGGAAAGAGGTAGAAATCTATTCTTGACCCAATGGCATTTGACATTGTTTATCAATGACTTAGATGAAGGCAGAGCTTTATGATTTTAGGAGGGAGAGTTAAAATATTAACTATCAGTATCAAGATTCTAAGATCTCATCAAGCCAAATGGGCCAAATCTAATAAGATTAAATGTAACAGAATAAATGTAAAGACCAACATTTGGGATGAAATCAATTTCACAAGTTCAAGGTGGGAAAGATATGGCTAAATGATGAATGTACAGAAATGATCTTAGATTCAGTGGATTGTGGGCTAAAGACATGTCAACAATATGAATAAAGCAACTAAATATAAAGCTAAAAAATAAACATATAAACTTCTGCTAAAGCATAATACTGTGTGTGTGTGTGTGTGTGTGTGTGTATATACACACGTTTCTCATAAACAATGTATTGTAGGATTCTGTTTTTAAATCTACTTTGCTACCAATTTCTGTTTTATCAGTGATCTGATCTAATTCCCATTCACAAATATCATTACTATGTATTTGTGGATTTTCCTAATTTTCCTCTGTTTATCTTTTCTCTCTTTTTACTTTGTTACTCCTACCAATGTTTTGCTTCCGACTACCACCTCCACTGGACTTTCATTTCTTTTATATACTTTCTTCCCCCTTTCCTTCCTACTACCAGTAAAGTAAAAGTAATGTTTATTTCTATATCCAACTGATTGATGTTCCCATTTTGAGCCAATTTCAATGAGAATGAGGTTTAAGTGTTTCCTGACACCCTCCTCCAATTTTCTTCTCCACTTTTACAGCTCTCCCTTACACATCTCTTTTATATGAAATATATCCCATTCTATTTCTTCTCTCTTTTTCTGGTGCATCCATCTATTTCTTTTTGTGTACCATCTCATCATAGCCAACTCACATTTGTGCCCTCTTTTTATTTTTTGATAACTTTTTGAGCATAGTTCCAAATTGCTCTCCAGAATGGCTGGATGTGTTCACAATTTCACCAACAATGTATCAGTGTTGGGGTTCTCTTTCTTAAGGTGATCAGTGAAGTCTCTCAAAGCCTATTTTGCCCTCTAGTTCCAGGACATTAAATCAGTTTTCCTGATAATTTCTGGAAAGTATTGTTCAAGTCCACCTTTTATGTATGGCTTTCAGGTAGTTCAATGATTCTGATAATTGTCTTTCCTGGATCTATATTCCAAATTAATTGTTTTTCAAATTGGGTATTTTATATTTTATTCCATTCCCCCCATTCTTTTCAATTTATTTGATTCTTGATGTCTCGTAGAGCCATTAGCTTCCACTTGCCCAATTTTAACTTTTAAGGTGTTATTTTCTTCAGTTAGTTTTAGAACTTCCTTCCAATTGTTTTCTTATGCAGTTGTTTTTTTTCCAGTGGATCTTGTATTTCCTTGTCCATTTGGCTAATTCAATTTTTTCAAGTGTTTTTGCAAATTATTGACTCCTTTTTTCATTTTTTTTTGCATCATTCTCATTTACTTCCCCATTTCCCTCCATCTTTCTTTTTAATTTTTATTTTTTATTATAATTTTTTATTGATAGAACATATGCATGGATAATTTTTCAACATTGTCCCTTGCAATCATTTCTGTTCCAACTTTTCCCTTCCTTCCCTCCACTCCCTCCCCTAGATGGCAGGCAGTCTCATACATGTTAAACATGTTAATGCATATCTTAAATACAATATATGTGTACATGTTTGTAGAGTTTTCTTGTTGCACAAGAAAAATCTGATTTAGAAACGTAAAAATACCCTGGGAAGAAATACAAAAATGCAAGCAGTCCACATTCATTTCCCAGTGTTCTTTCTCTGGGTGTAGCTGGTCCTGTTCATCATTGATTAATTGGAACTGAATTGGATTTTCTCATTGGCAAAGATATCCACTTCCATTAGATTTTATCCTCATATAGTATTGTTGAAATGTATAATGATCACCTGGTTCTGCTCATATCACTTAGCATCAGTTCATGTAAGTTCTCTCCAAGCCTCTCTGTATTCATCCTGCTGGTCATTTCTTACTGAACAATAATATTCCATAATATTCACATACTACAATTTACCCAGCCATTCTTCAATTGATGGGCATCCATCCACTTAATTTCCAGTTACTAGCTACTACAAAAAAGGCTGTCACAAACATTTTTGCACATACAGGTCCCTTTCCCTTCTTTAATATCTCTTTGGGATATAAGCCCAGTAGTAACATTACTGGATCAAAGGGTATGCACAGTTTGTTAACTTTTTTTTTTCTTTTTTGTTTAGCTTTAATAGCTTTTTATTTACAAATTATATGCATGGGTAATTTTACAGCATTGACAATTGCCAAACCTTTTGTTCCAATTTTTCCCCTCCTTCCCTCCAACCCCTCCCCTATATGGCAGGATGACTAATACATGTTAAATATATTAGAGTATAAATTAAATACAGAAAAAGTATACAAGACCAGTTTGATAACTTTTTGAGTACAGTTCCAAATTGCTCTCCAGAATGGCTGGATCCATTCATAGCTCCATCAACAATCCATCCATATCCCAGTTTTCCTGCATCCCCTCCAACATTCATCTTTTCCTGTCATCTTAGCCAATCTGACAGGTATGTAGTGGTATCTCAGAGTTGCCTTAATTTGCATTTCTTTGATCAATAGTGATTTGGAACACCCTTTCATATGAGTAGAAATAGTTTCAATTTTATCATCTGAAAATTGTCTGTTCATATCCTTTGACCATTTATTAATTGGAAAATGGCTTGATTTCTTAAAAATTAGAGTCAATTCTCTATATATTTTGGAAATGAGGCTTTTATCAGAACTTTTAATGGTAAAGATGTTATCCCAGTTTATTGCTTCCCTTCTAATCTTGTCTGCATTACTTTTGTTTGTACAAAAGCTTTTTAACTTGATATAATAAAAATTTTCTTTTTTGTGATCAATAATGATCTCTAGTTCATCTTTGGTCACAAATTCCTTCCTCCTCAAAAATATGAGAAGTAAACTATCCTATGTTCCTCTAATTTATTTATAATCTTGTTCTTTATTCCTAAATCATGGACCCATTTTGACCTTATCTTGGTGTATGGCGTTACGTGTGGGTCAATGCCTAATTTCTACCATATTAATTTCCAGTTTTCCCAGCAGTTTTTGTCAAATAATGGATTCTTATCCCAAAAGTTGGGATCTTTGGGTTTGTCAAATACTAAATTGCTATAGTTATTGACTATTTTGTCTTGTGAACCTAACCTATTCCACTGATCAACTAATCTACTTCTTAGCCAATACCAGATGGTTTTGGTAACTGCTGGTTTATAATATAATTTTAGATCTAGTACAGGTAGACCACCTTCATTTGATTTTTTTTTCCATTAATTCCCTTGAAATTCTTGACTTTCTGTTTTTCCATATGAACTTTGTTGTTATTTTTTTTCTAGGTCATTAAAATAGTTTTTTGGGAATCTGGTTGGTATAGCGCTAAATAAGTAGATTAGGTAGTATTATCATCTTTATTATATTTGCTCACCCTATCCAAGAGCATTTAATATTTTTCCAATTGGTTAGCTCAGACTTAATTTATGTGGAAAGTGTTTTGTAGTTTTGCTCATAAAGTTTGATTTTCCCTTGGCAGATAGATTGCTAAGTATTTTATACTATAAGTAGTTACTTTAAATGGAATTTCTCTTTTTAACTGTGACTGTTGGATTTTGTTAGTGATATATAAGAATGCTGATGACTTATATGGGTTTATTTTGTATCCTGCAACTTTGCTAAAGATGTGGATTATTTCTAAGAACTTTTTAGCAGAATCTCTGGGGTTCTCTAAGTATACCATCACATCATCTGCAAAGAGTCATAATTTGGTTTCCTCATTGACTACTTTAATTCCTTTAATCTCTTTCTCAACTCTTGTTGCCAAAGCTAGGATTTCTAATACAATATTGAATAGTAATGATGATAGTGGGCAACCTTGTTTCACTCCTGATCATATTGGAAATGGTTGCAGTTTGTCCCCATTACTTATGATGCTTACTGATGGTTTTAAATAGATGCTACTGATTATTTAAAGGAAAAGTCCATTTATTCCTATACTCTCAAGTGTTTTTAATAGGAATAGATGTTGGATTTTATCAAATGCTTTTTCTGCATCTATTGAGATGATCATGTGCTTTTTGTTAATTTGGTTATTAATATGGTCAATTATATTGATAGTTTTCCTAATATTGAACCAGCCCTGCATTCCTGGTATAAATCCTACTTGAACATGGTGTATTATCCTGGGGATGATTTCCTGTAATCATTTTGTTAATATTTGCTTTAAGATTTTTGCATTAATACTCATTAAGGAAATTGGTCTATAATTTTCTTTCCCTGTTTTTGTTCTACCTAATTTAGGTATCAGTAACGTGTGTGTGTCATAAAAGGAATTTGGTAGAACTCCTTTAATCCCTATTTTTTCAAATAGTTTATATAGCATTGGAGTTAATTGTTCTTTAAATGTTTGGTAGAATTCACATGTAAAGCCATCTGATGCTGGGAATTTTTTTCTTTTCTTTTTTTTAAATTATAGCTTTTTATTTACAAGATATATGTATGAGTAATTTTTCAGCATTGACAGCTGTAAAACCTTTTGTTCCAATTTTCCCCCTCCTTACCCCTACCCCCTCCTCCTGATTACTGGTAGACCAATACATGTTAAATATGTTAAAGTATATGTTAAATACATTATATGTATACATGTCCATACAGTTATTTTGCTGCACAAGAAGAATAGGACTTTGAAATAGGGTACAATTAACCTGTGAAGGAAATCAAAAATGCAGGTGTACAAAAATAGAGGGATTGGGAATTCTATGTAGCTGGTTCAATTCATTACTATTCTATTGGAACTGATTTGTTTCATCTCATCTTTATTGAAGAGGGCCACATCCATCAGAATTGATCATCATATAATATTGTTGTTGCAGTACATAATGATCTCCTGGTCCTGCTCACTTCACTTAGCATCAGTTCATGTAAGTCTCTCCAGGCCTTTCTGAAATTATCTTGCCGGTCATTTCTTACAGAACAATAATATTCTATAACATTCATATACCACAATTTACTCAGCCATTCTCCAATTGAGGGATATCCATTCTGTTTCCAATTTCTGGCCACTACAAACAGGGCTGCCACAAACATTCTTGCACATACAGGTCCCTTTCCCTACTTGAAGATCTCTTTGGGATATAAGCCCAGTAGTAACACTGCTGGATCAAAGGGTATGCACAGTTTGATAACTTTTTGAGCATAGTTCCAAATAGCTCTCCAGAATGGCTGGATGCATTCACAATTCCACCCACAATGTATCAGTATCCCAGTTTTCCCACATTCTCTCCGACATTCTGCATTCTAGCCGATACGACAGGTGTGTAGTGGTATCTCAGAGTTGTATTAATTTGCATTTCTCTGATTAATAATGACTTGGAGCATCTTTTCATATGCTAGAAATAGTTTCAATTTCTTCAACTGAGAATTGTCTATTTATATGCTTTGACCATTTATCAATTGGAGAATGTCTTGATTTCTTATAAATTAGAGTCAATTCTCTATATATTTTGGAAATGAGGCCTTTATCAGAATCTTTGACTGCAAAAATGTTTTCCCAGTTTATTACTTCTCTTCTAATCTTGTCTGCATTAGTTTTGTTTGTACAAAAACTTTGCAATTTGATATAACCAAAATTTTGTATTTTGTGATCAATAATGATCTCTAGTTCTTTGGTCACAAATTCCTTCCTCTTCCACAGGTCTGAGAGGTAACCTATCCTATGTTCTTCTAATTTATTTATAATCTCATTCTTTATGCGTAGGCCATGAACACATTTCAACCTTAATTTGGTATATGGTGTCAAGTGTGAGTCAATGCCTAGTTTCGGCCATACGAATTTCCAATATTCCCAGCAGTTTTTGTCAAACAGTCAATTCTTATCCCAAAAGTTGGGGTCTTTGGGTTTGTCAAACACTAGATTATTAAAGTGATTGACTATTTTGTCTTTTAAACCTAATCTATTCCACTGATCAACTAATCTATTTCTTAGCCAATACCAAATGGATTTTTTTTTCCTTAGGGAGTTGATTAATAGCTTGTTCTATTTCTTTTTCTAAAACAGGAATGTTTAACCAATTTACTTCTTCCTCTATTAATTTGGGCAAGCTACATTTTTTAAGGTATTCATCCATTTCATGTAAGTTATCAAATTTATTGGCATGAAGGTGGGCAAAGTAATTCCTAATTTATTGCCCCAATTTCCTCTTCATTAGTGGCAAGTTCTCCCTTTTCATTTTTAAAACTAACAATTTGACTTTGCTCTTTCCTTTTGGAAACTATTGGGTTGATGCACTGAGGTAGGGACTGCTGAGCACTTCAGGCTAATTACTGATTGGACAATACTCTATGTGAATATGCTTGGAAAATGGTCTTTTCCACTATTCATACTGGCTCAATGATTGGTGTATAGAGGATTGTAGGAGGGACTAGGGGGTGGGGTAAGATGAGGAAGGGGCATACTCTTGGTGGTAGATGAGGGAGAAGGCAGTTGCGAAGATTCTGCTTTCATCCTGTTCAATCCTGCATCTGGGGACCAAGAATAAAGATTAAGGACTTTTGCTTATCCTGACTCTGGCTGATTCTGGGGTGTCCTGGGTGCTAGCGCTGTCATCACACCTTTTTCTAATCAAATTTGCCTATTATTTTATTTATTTTGTTAGTTTTTTCATAGAACCAACTTTTAGTTTTATTTATTAATTCAGTAGTTTTTTTTTATTTTCAATTTTATTAATCTCTTATTTTTACAATTTCAAGTTTAGTGTTTGACTAGGATTTTTTAACTTGCTTCTTTTCTAGCTTTTTTAGTTGCAAGCCCAATTTGTTGATCTTCTCTTTCTCTATTTTATGCAAGTAGGCCTCTACAAATATAAAATTTCCCCTTATTACTACTTTGGCTGCATCCCATACATTTTGGTATGATGTTTCATTATTGTCATTTTTTTGGGTGAAATTATTAATTGTGTCTATGACTTGCTGTTTCACCCAATCATTCTTTAGGATGAGATTATTTAGTTTCCAATTATTTTTTGACCTATTTTCCCCTGGCTTTTTATTGAATGTAATTTTCATTGCACCATGATCTGAAAAGGATATATTTACTATTTCTGCATTTATGCATTTGAATCTGAGGTCTTTATGTCCTAGTATATGGTCAATTTTTGTATAGGTTACATGAACTGCTAAAAAGAAAGTGTACTCCTTTCTGTCTCCATTTAGTTTTCTCCAAACATCTATCATACCTATCTTTTCTAGTATTCTATTTACCTCTTTGACTTCTTTCTTATTTATTTTGTGTTTGGTTTATCTAATTTTGAGAGTGCAAGGTTGAGATCTCCCACTATTACAGTTTTGCTCTCTATTTCTTCTTGCAGCTCTCTTAACTTCTCCTTTAAGAATTTAGATGCTACACCACTTGGTGCATATATGTTTAATATTGATATTGCTTCATTATCTGTGTTACCCTTTAGCAAGATATAATGCCCTTCCTTATCTCTTTTAATTAGATCAATTTTTGCTTTTCCTTGATCTGAGATCAGGATGGCTATCCCTGCTTTTTTGAAGCATAGTAGATTCTGCTCCAGCCTTTTACCTTTACTTTGTATGTATCACCCTGTTTCAAGTGTGTTTCCAGTGAACAACATATTGCAGGATTCTGGCTTTTAATCCAGCCTGCTATTCTGCTTTCTGAGGGAGTTTACCCCATTCACATTTATGGTCAAAATTACTAATTCTGTATTTCCTGCCATCTTGTTAACCCCAGCTTATGCTTTTCTCCTTTCCTTCTAAGCCCTTACCTCCCTCCCCATTATTAAACTTATGAGCACCAGTTGCCTCAAGCAACCCTCCCTTTTTAGGATCCCTTCCCTCACTTTAGAGTTCTTCCCCTTTTCTTAACCCTTTTCCTCACAATTTCTGTATTCACTTCCGCTTAGCTTCTGTTCATTTTCACTTTTCCCCTCCCACTTTTCAATGAGGGTGGTAGAAGTTTCTCTGTAAATTGAGTATGTTTAATATTTTTCTCTTTAAGTCAATTCTGATGAGAGTAAGATACACACTATGTTCATCCGCCTCCCTTCTTTTCCTTAGCTATAATAGGTTTCCTTTGCCTCATTGTGAGATGGAGGTACTACATCATTTTCCTTTTTTCTGGTACAATTTCCTTTCCACCTCTATCTTCTTTTTTATATTATAACAGTAAAAGCAATTTATACAGGTATTCTTTATGTATCCTCATAACAGAAATATATTTCCCAAGATTTCTTTTTACCTTTTTATGTTTCTCTTGAGTCCTATATTTGGAGATCAAACTTTATGTTCTGTTTTTTTTTTTTTTTTTTTTTTTTTTTTTTTGTCAGAAATAGATGGAATTCACCTATTTCATTGAATGTCCATCTTCTTCCCTGGGGAAAAAATGCTCATTTTGGCTGTGTAAGTTATTCTTGGCTGCATGCCAAGTTCCTTAGCCTTTTGGAATATTAGATTCTAGGCCCTTCAATCCTTTAATGTGGATGCGACTAGATCCTGAAGAATCCTTATTGTGGCTCATCTGTATTTGAATTGTTTTTTTTCTAGCTGCTTTTGTAGTACTTTTTTCTTGGTCTGATAGTTCTGGAATTTAGCCACAATATTTCTTCAAGTTTTGATTTTGGGATCTCTTTTCAGAATCCAATGAATTCTTTCAATGTCTATTTTATCCTGTTTCTATAACATTTGGGCAGTTCTCTTTGATGATTTCCTGAAAAATATTGTCTAAACTCTTTTTTTCATCATAATTTTCAGGAAGTTTAATAATTCTCAGATTCTCTCTCCTAGATCTATTTTCTAGGTCTGTTATTTTCCCAAGTAGGTATTTAACATTTTTCCAATTTTTCTTTTTCTTTTTTCTTTTTGGTTTTGCTTGACTGATTCTTGGTGTCTTCTTGAGACATTCATTTCCATTTGTTCAATTCTGATTTTTAATGAATTATTTTCTTCATTTACTTTTTAATTTCTTTTTGTAATTGTCCAATTGAGTTTTTAAATGAGTTGTTGTGTTCTATGGAATTTTTTTCCATTTCTCCAATTTTACTTTTTAGAGAGCAATATTTTTTTTCCAGTTTACTAATTCTGTTTTTCAGGGAGTTGATTTCTTTATCCATTCTATCTTTAAATGAATGGGATGACTTATCCAGACCCTCTTGCCAACCTTTCCTTTCCTTTCCCCATTTTTCTTCTAGCTCTCTTGTAGGAGCCATTTTAATTTCTTCTATGAGAGCCTTGTGTGATGGGGACCAGATTATATCCCCTTTTGGGGTTTCATCTAGAGACAATCTGTTTTTAGTCTCCTCAGGGTTTGAAGTCTGCTCTCTATCAGTACAGAAGCTATCTATAGTTAGTGCTTGCTTTAACTTTTTACTCATTTCGACAAAAAAGAAATAAAGGAAACAACAACAACAACAACAACAACAACAAAAACTTGCAGTCTGCTTTTTGGACAGTATGGTATTACCAAGTTTCCTCTACAGACAACAGGAAATAGCAGTGAAGCAGCAGTGGTACAGCAATGACTGTGCTGCATCTGCACAGTGGTTGTGCCCTGAGAGCCTGCTGAGTCACTCCAGGTGTTGGGTGGGGTAGCCAGGTCCTGAGAGACTCTAGCATTTCAGGGTGATAGTCTTTACCCCCTGTGTTTATAGCTTCTTTGCTGATCTACTGGCTTTCTGCCAGAGCAATGTAGCCACACTGTGGTAAAGTTCTCCCAGCAAATTTTCCACTGGTTGAGATCACACCCCATCCCCCTCAGGTCTGTTCAGCATGAGCTGCCTTCCATGCTCTCACTGCCAACTTGCCTGATGCTGCACCTGGTCTAATTGTCCCCACTCACAAGCAAAAACAGACCTTTCCTAATGAATTTCGAGGATATCTTCTGTTGGTAATGTGTTGCACTCCAAATATTTGTGATTTTTTTCAGTCAAGCATTAATTCTGAGGCTTTTCATAAAAGAAGTAGTCTGAGGGCAAGGAAGAGCTTAAATAGATGCATGTGTCCCCTCCATCATCTTGGCTCTGCCCTCTCCCTCCTCCTACTTTCTTAAATGATTTTAAGCTTCTTTTTGAGTTCTCCAATCTGTTCTTTCTCGACTTGTGACCACTTCCCATTTTATTTGGGGGTTTTGCTCATAGGTGTTTTAACATTATTGTCCTCATCTGAGTTTGTGTCTTGGTCTTCCCTGTCACCATAATAACTTTCTATTGTCAGAATCTTTTATTATTATTTTGTTGTTTTTGGCTTTTTTCTTTGCTTCTTTTCTTTCCTTCCTTCCCTCCCTCCTTTTCCTCCTTCCTTTCCTTCTTTTTCTTTTCTCTTTTTTCTTTCTTTTTTCCTTCTTTCCTTCCTTCTTTCCTTCCTTCCTTCCTTCCTTTCTTCCTTTCCTTTTCTTCATTTCTTTTTCTTTCTTTCTTTCTTTCTTTCTTTCTTTCTTTCTTTCTTTCTTTCTTTCTTTCTTTCCTTCCCTTTCTTTCTTTCTTTCTTTCTTTTTTTTCTTTCTTTCTTTCTTTCTTTCCTTCCCTTTGTTCTTTCCTTTTTTCTTCCTTCCTTCTTTCCTTTCTCTCTTTTTTCTTTCTTTCTTCCTTCTCCTTTTTTCCTTCCTTCTATTTTCAAGGTGGAATGAGTACTGTTTCAGGTTTCTTGTGCCAATGGCTACAGGCCTTTGCTGTATACCTAGTTATGCACTGATGTTGTCCTGAGGCCTATGAGGGATCCTTGTGTCTGGTGCTGTGCTAAGGGGGTACAATGGGGATTTGCTGGTATTGGAAGCCATATAGAGGTATGGAATTTCCTTGGTGTTGATCCAGGATCCTAATGATGGTGTCTGGCATATGCTGAGGCCCAGTGGGCTGTTTCTGTGTTTATTTAGTACTACACTGAAGCACATTGCCTCTGGAGGCTGCCTGTTTACCCAGGGCTGAAGCATATTGAGGTAGGTGTATATGTTGATAGCTGCCTGTCTACCTAGCCAGCCAAATAGTTGGTGTCTGTTATATTACAGCATGTGGTGATTTGCCTAGTTGAGGATGCCTATTTACTTGGAGCTAAACTGAAGCACTTAGAGATCTTGCCACTGGAGAATGCTTGTTTGCTTGCAGTTGTGTTTAACCATATGGGGATTCCTGGAGTTGGAGTCTGTTGGCTCCCCTGGTTACACTAAAGCATCTTGGGGGGGAGACTTGCTGTGATTTTGTTTATAACCTCTCAAATCTATGGAACTACTAAAGTCTTTCTATTTTTAATAGGAAGATTATGAACGAGCAAAACTATGGTATCAAGAAAGATGTTTAGCTAACAGAGAACAATTTGAAGGTAAATTTTACTCATGTATTTGATTAAGTATAACAATTTTTAAAGCTAAGAATAAAATAGTATAACATATATGTTTGAACTAATAATTTTCTATGAAATCTACTGTCTTAAAAGGTTATGAATTAATCATTAAAAGATATGCTTATGATTTAAAAATGAAATTTCATTAACTGCTATGAACTCACATGGAAATGCCAGTCATATTTACTTTTTTTGTAATTTATGATTTTTAGATGATTTTATTGCTATCACTTTTGACAAAAACAAGACCCTGAGCCAGGTAAACTGTTGTATTAAAAGAAGGTAAGAAATAAAATTGTGGAATGATTATTTAAAAGGTGCTAATTATAAATATTTAAATGGCAGTTTTTTCTAATAGAAAATATAATTGTCCTAGTGATTTCAATTTTACTAATGAATGACTTCATAGTATCTCAGAAATTCCATAAATGAGCAATTCTAGAAATGAATTGTACAATATTAATCAAGAATGACCTTAGTGAAACAATATGCCTTAAAAATTTTATCAAGACATGAGAATACAAAAGCTCATAATTATGCTCATAAGTTCTTAAGTCTAGAGGCACCAAAAGAATGTCTTGGATGAAGTATATCTCTAATATTTTTTCCCTTTTTTGTAGACATCCACTTGCTTTTATGGTCTGGATCCATTTGTTCTCTGGAGGCCTTGCTTACCAAAAGTTGCAAAAAAGAAGAAAATAGTCAGTCACAGAATTATATCATTTCTTATTGACTCTGAGCAGAAAACTGGAATCTATCTTTTAAAAGCACAGGTATATTCTGTCACTTAAAGGTGGTTTGTTCCCAGTCAAACATAATGAAAGTACAAATGTCCATGCTGCAGTTGATCCATGGTATCATTACATAGTACTTCTAGCATTGGTTACAGATAACTAGTCCAGTTCAAAGTGGTTTTTGAATAGTCCCTACCTATAATCATATAATATAAAAGAATTATACATTTGAAAGGGGCTGAAAAAGTCATCCAATCCAATCCCTATCCTGAATATTACTTCAGTTTAAAGATTAACTTACCTGCATTTGAATTTGCTATCTCTCAATAAAACTCTTTCCATTTTTAATAACTGATATTACTAGATTAATAACTGATATTACTAAAATAACTGACATTACTAGAAATATAAGACACCAGAGTTTATAATATCTGGAAAATATGGGAATTAAGGGACAAAGAAAAATAAATTTTAATAGCCTCTGTCCAGAATTATAGAATTAGAGATTTGTTAGAGACTACAATGGCAATCTAATTCAATCCTTACTCCAAATATGTCATAATTTTAAAGCATTCCTGGCAAATGTTCATTATTCCTTTATTAGAATTCACTGTTCCCCAAAATGACCCTTTTTTTTAAACACTCCAAAAATAACTACTATTACAAGGGTAATCATGAAAAATCAAGAGTCCAGAACTGTCAGGAAGAGATGAAACTTAAGGGAAAGAGAGATAGTTGCAAGAATACCTAGATCACAGTGACTTATCCCCTTCAAACATCATCCATAAACAGTGTCTATACTTAATGAAGGTCATAGTTGGCAGCTAAGGCCTATTGCCTAATGAAACATGGGTTCAAGTATCACCTCCAATATATAATAACTATGTCAAATCACAATCTCTCTGAACCTCAATTTCTTCATCTGCAAAAAAAGGACATTGATGTCTGTATTTTTCAACCCATACTGCATTATGAGGATCAAAAGATATATGTCAAGTATTTTGTAAATATTAAATGGTAGATAAATATTAGCAGATGCTATTAGTGACAAATGTCCACATGAATTAGAGAAAACAAAACCTGTATATCTTTGCTTTTTTACATTTGTGATTTTTGACTACAGAGAAATTATTATATTGACACATAGGGGGAGATTTTGGGCAGTTTTTTCCTAGTAAGGTTTTTTGTTATTTTGCTAGGAATTGGGAGTAAGAGGGAAGGGGGACAAAAATAAGAATTGTACAACCCCTTAGATTTTTAAAAATTCTGTTTAGGATAAGTAATCCTTATCTTATTCCAAATAATGGGGAGCTGAGGGTTATAAATATAAGGAACAGTACATTAAATTAGACATATCCCTATCTTAAGAAGAGCAAACTGTTCTGGGAATGATAAAAGTTCAAGTATCTTTGATTTCTTTGATATGGATTTACTTCATACTAACACAGATGTCAACCTCTTTTGATATTTATGGATTCATGCATTTCTGCAACTGAAAAATATATCAACCTTCTGAAGATGAGCCTCAAAATTGTCCTTGAATGATGAGGGAATAAATACTCATACTCAAAAGATTTCCATGTTAGCAAGGCTGCACATTCTTTAAGATGCTATAGAGAGACAATACTGGAAAGATGGAAAGAATAAGTCAGAAAATTTCAAGCTCTCCAGAGTTCCCCCCTCAAACAAGACTAAATTGTGACTTAGTGTGAATGTAGAGTGGTTTAAAACAAAAAGGAATTAGAACATAACTGTGGTCATTCTGGGACAAAGAGAAGATTGAAAGATACCAGAATAAAGGTTTGATCTGTGTTAATTGTGAGTACTTCCAGGCTAGTTCCACTGAAATAGCAAGTGGGAATCCCTGGACTTAGTCAGATTGGTGGACAGCCTATATCCCAGCCACAGTAATTTAAATCTCCCAGACAATGATGGTAAGTAGGCATCTGAGTTGAGGAAACTTGAGGGAACCTCTGCTGATAAGTAATGCCAGACTCAGTTGTGCTGCTGAGACATGGCCTTAGGAGAGAAGGAACTATTATATAGTTGGTGAGTGCAGGGCAGTATAGGGCAGAGATACTATTGGCTGTGGCTACTTACAGAAGGGTAGAGTTATTTGTTTTCAGTTCCAGATCAGAGGGGAGAATTGAAGGAGAACCTGAGACCAGAAACACCCCCATCCTGCACTAAAAGCTCTTCTATTAAAAACTGTGCAGACAGAGGAGAAAGAAACAAACCATAGAAAGTTACAATGGGAATAGAGAAAACCAGGATTCATCTCCAGAGGAGAAAACTGAAATAAAAAAGCATATCTCAGAGAGTAACTTTAAATGGTCACCTGTACAAAGAAAATTCACATAAGAGTTCAAAAAAAACTTTAAAAATCAAATGAGAGAGATTGAGGAAAAAGAGCAATTCAAAGAAAACAAGACTATGAAAAGAAAGTCAATCAACTAGAAAAGGTAATCCAGAGTCTTAATGAAGAAAATGACTCTGAAAACTAGAATTGGTCAAGGGAAGCCAGCAAATTTATAAGGGATATAGATACAATTAAAAAATATAAAAAATGAAAAAAATAAAAGAGGGTGTGAGACAAGGAAAACAGCAGATCTCGAGAACATATCAAGAAGTGAAAAATGATAATCAGACTATCTGAAAGTTGTGCTCAAAACAAGAATATAAAAACAATTAAATAACATTATTCTAAAGTGTTGTAACAAGAAAGAAAAGCAGAAATAGAAAAAAAATTCATTAACCACCACCTGAAAAAAAAGATGAGAAAAACCTTTGGAAACATCATCACCAAATCCCCAAACCCTCAGATCAAGAACAAAATACATTATAGTTTCCCTGTTTTTCTGTTTTGATTTATTCTATTTTAGTTTTAGCAACAACAACAACAAAAAAAACCAATTCAAATACAGCAAAGCCACAATTAGAATCACAAAAGGCCTATCAGTAACTACATAAAAAAATCACAGTTCATGGAACATTATATATTGAAGAGCAAAAGAATTAGAAGTACAGCTGATAATGTGATACCTAACAAAGTTAAGCATAAGGACAATAAAATGAATATTCGATAAATTGACAGACTTTCAGGATATCATTGCAAACAAAACAAAACAAAACAAAAACCACATGTACAAAAAATCCTGAACTTAATAAAAAATTTGACTTAGAATAGCCAAGAAAAACAATAGGTAAACATCAAAGACTAATTTCAAGATATTCAATGAGGGCAAATTGTTTTTGTTTTATAGATGGAAATTAAATTATATGTCTAAGATTGTCATTAATATTTGGGTACTTCAAAGAAAAGCTTGGGGTAGAGCTGAGTATGATGTGATTCTAAAAATCAAAACAATTCAGGAAAAGGTAAGTTATATGAATGAGGTGCAAGAGGAAGAACTGGGACCAAGGAATTAGATGTCAGAGGAGGATAGTTATGAAATCCTACTCACATGAAGAATGAATTAAAGAGTGAACAACACATATATATTTAGGAGGGTATAAAAGTCTTTTAAATTTATAAAGAAATAAGAGGAGGAGCAAATAGGATAAAGGACATATAGAAAGGTGTGTATAGGAATAGGAATGGGATAAAGAGGGAAGAAAAGGTTAGGAGGAGTGGATAAGAGAGGATCTTTCATGTGGAAATTAAGTAGTAACAAGGCAAGGTAGCAGTTAGCAGAGGAATCAGTAGGGATAGAAAGAGAGTTACACCCAAACTATATACTATGATAATAATAATCAATGATCATAACAAAGATCAGTAGAATAACAATAATAACAATGATCAGTAGAACTTATTAGAAAAAAAAGCTAGTATTCACTGATCTCAGAAAAAGTTAAAGCTAAAATAAATTTATTCCAAAAACTGGAAAACTATATTATATGGCATATTAATCATAATATTATTTAAACTTTAAAATAACTAGATAGTATAGGGTTGGAATATTGCTGTGATATTGGAAATAATGAGTTAATGGATTTAGAAAAAATAAGGAGGCTTGGGCTTATGATGATGTTATCTACCTTTAGAAAAACAGACCACTAGAAGTACAGCCTTACATAGATGTATATAAATGTATATATGTATATATGCATGTGATTATAGATTTCTATGTATATGTATATGTATGTGTGCATATTTATAAATATATTCATACTTAAATATAAATTTCTTGGGCGAGGGGGGAAAGAAAGAATAAAAAGTGCACAACAGAGAACAAAAATGTTTGGGGGGGGTTTGCTTATTTTTCTATTTTGAAATACATTTTTAAAATATTTGGACAAAAAAAAAGATCCTATAATAACTTAAATCTCTAGGCACTAGAGATTCTGAATGAAGGAACAGATTGATGATGATGGAAAAATCTCTCTGATCATATAATTTTATGTAATCGTTTATTCATTTGTTTGTTTATTTATTTATTTTTAAGGATACGATTTCTGTTGCTGTAAGGACTCTACATAATTCTATACCACAAGTTCAAATGAAATTTCCAAGTTTCAATTTTCCTGATTCTTTTTCTCTTCCTCTTGGAATGGTTTTCCACCCTAGAAGTCACTTTCTCTATGTTTATGGCAATCAGGTGAGTATTAACATAATTTCACTTGTGGCAAGTTTTAAAGTGTTAGACCCTTGTACAACATTGAGTGTGATTGTCTACTTTAAACTGTCTCTAAAATACTAAGATTTGAGCAAGTCAGTTATGAGGCATCTGGAAGGTTCTGGTCCTCTTAGGAAAAAAAAGGGAAAATCACCTCCCATCCATAATATGCTAGAACTTCTAAGAAGCCCTCTAATAAAACCATTACATGGGAACTTAATGTCTCCATGACACAAGCTCATGTTAGAATAGAGTTCTCTAATCTAAAACTGTGTTCCTAAAATAACTTTACAGGAAAAGGGTTTACAGAACACAAAATAAGAAAAAGACAAAATAGAAAAAGAAAGACTAAAAGAGGAAAATAAAAACAAAACAAAATATTGTCATGTGCCCAGTAGAACTATAGGGAGCACTCAAAATATGTAACAATAAATTTTAATTTTAAAAAAGCATATATAATAATAGATGTGATTATATCTTTATAATTATTCATTTTTTCTTTGCTAGCTCATTGTGTTATTCTCTATTGTGCACTTTTTACCTTATTCTTTTCCCTTTTCATAGCCCTATCTATGAAAGATCCCATCTCTCCTAAGGTTATAATTAAGCGCACACACACACACACACACACACACACACATATATATATGTATATATATATATATATACATATATATGTATATATATATATATATAGAGAGAGAGAGAGAGAGATTGCTCTCTTGATTGAATCTTTGACTTTGTTTGAGATCAATGATTACTAGTCCTACTTTTTTTCCTCAATAAATTCTATTCCTGAACCTTTTTAAATGTTTGTGTATATCTCTTATTCTCCAGACTACTAACTCTTGTATCTCGATTTCTTAACTTGCCTTGCTATTACTTAACTTCCTTCCATCCATGAATACTTCCCTTACCTTCTCCACCCCCCACTTTTATCCTTTCTATTTATCCCATTTCCATTAATCTACAGACTTTATCCCATTGTTGTTAATCTACACTCCCTTCTCTACTATACCTTATCCTACCCCCCCCCCCCGCCATTTATAGATATTGGAGAGTGCTATACTTCATATTATAATACACACACATACTTATATACATGTATATGTATAATTGTTCCCTATTTAACCCATTCCTGATGTGAGTAGATTTCAGAACTATCAGCCCTCCTCTGTGTCATGCCTCTACATCATTTTCTTCCTCTGCCATCATTACTATTTTACCTTTTCCTAGACAATTTTGCTTAAAAAGCAAAGTCAGATTATTCTTAGTTCTATCCCAATCTTTCTTTTGGACTACTACCCAGTTACTAATGTCAATCTTAGACATATGGTTTACATTTCCATATATAAAACATAAGCAGTTTGTCATTATTGAATCTTTTAAAATTAGTCTTTGATATTGGCTCTTAGATGTTAAATTTTTCTATTGAGTTCAATTTGGTTGAGACAAAATCTTTAAAATCTGTAAGTTCATTGAATGTCCTTTTTTCCCCCATTCAATATTATGCTTAATTTTGGTGGATACAATACTTTTGGCCACTGGCCTAACTTTTTAGGACATATATATCATTTCAGGACTTGCAGGGTTTGTGTGTGTGTGTGTGTGTGTGTGTGTGTGTGTGTGTGTGTATGTGTGTAATGATAAAACCTGTTCTATTTTATTTGCATTTCCAGCATTTTTGAACTGTCTTTTGCAGCTGTTTCTTATAGAATTTTTTCTTTGATCTGGGGTTTCAAAATTTAATATTACTATTTCTATGTGCTTTCCTTATTGGATCTATTTGAGGTAATGATTGATCTTTTCTGTTCCTAATTTCTTCTTGTGTTCTATCACTCTTGGAAAGTTTTCTTTAATTATTTCTTGCATTATTTTGTCATTCTTTTTTTTTTTTTTTTGGTCACAGCTTTCAGGTATTATTCTTAGTTTTCTCTTCTTGATCTGTTCTCTAGATCTGTTATTTTTCTTAGATATTTCACATTCTGTTCATATTTTGTTTTTATTTCTTGGTTTCTTATAGTTTCATTGGATTTCTCTTGTCCAATTCAAATTTTTAAAGAATTATATTTTGTTTAAGATTCTGTGTTTTGATTATTCTTAAGGACTTATGATGAAAAATCCTAACCATACTCAGAGAAGGAACTGATGGTGTATGAATACAGATTGAAGCATTTTCTTTTTCTCTCTCTCATTTTTTTAGCTTAATTTTTTTAGGATTTTTATTTTCATTTAGGGTGGGAGACATATGTTTTCTTTCACAGTTTGACTTTTATGGAAATATTTTGCATAACTTCACATGTGATCTCTTATATATTGGTGGGAATAAGGGAGAAAATTTGGAACACAAAAAATTTTTAAAAATAAATGTAAAAAAATGTTCTGAATATACTTGGGGAAAATATTAAATAAAATAAATCTCAAAAAATAAACAATCAAAACAACCAAAAAAAAAAAAAAGACTTTGTCTCCTTTTCTGGTTTGTTAACTTGTTTTTATTTTTTTTCTTAAATGATTCTCATTTTATTTTTTAATTTTTTTTTAGTTTTTCCTCACATTTGATTTTGGGAGTCAAAATTTTTTGAGTTCTTTTATAAATTCTTTCTGAGCAGGTAGCCATTTAAGAGCCTTTTTTACTTCACTCTTCTTCTCTGAAGATGAACCTTGGTCTTCCCATTCCTCACAGAAAGTTTCTAAGATTGAATTCTTTCTTGTTTATTTTTTTTTAAATGAGAACTATTAGTTTAAGCACTTCTAATTCTGGGTGAGGATGATGCCTCTAGCTTCACTTCAGCTCTCCCTTCTACCCTGAAATTCCAAAATTTCACTCCACTTTCCTGAAAGTGCCTGCAACCTTTAATTTCCCTGTCCCACTGGTTTTGCACTCACAGGGAATGCTGACTCCTTCTAGTCCAAGGGCAGCACACCCCGATCTAGTGTTCCTAATCAGCTGAGGTTCCCTCAGTCTCCTGGGTCTCAGACTCCCTGAATCTCTACTTTGTCTGGGAGGTTAAAAGTTCCTGTGGTTTAGGCTGAAGTTTCAATCCAGATTTCTGCAGAGCTAATCAGGAAGTGTTTAACCTCAGTCCTTGGGTTTTCCTTCAGATCTTCTCTAGTTGTCCTAGGAGGATTCCTGTTCTGCTCCCATTCTTACTTGTTTTTCACTGGTCTATGTTTACCCTGAGGCACCATTTTGTGGTGTTTGTGTGAGAAATCTGGAGAAGTTGGAATTTTCTGACCCACTATGCCATCTTCTCAGAAGCTTCCAATTTTTGGAATCTTCTGATATATCTTCTACTTTGCAGAAAACTAGTGGGTGATAATTGGAAGCATCCAAAGAGAAATATTTTGTCACCATACATAGGACTATAAACATATTCTAAACCTAAACAATTGTGGCTGCAGTTACAACTACAGTTAAACACAAACGAAATTTAATGATTGAAATTTTAAAACAAAAACTATATTATTAATTCAAGTCCCAGTAATTCAGAATTTGTGATATATCTAGAAAAATATAATTGATGTCTATCATTGCTATGTTTGTGGAAAAAAATTCTTAAAGTCACTATTTGGGTGCATGATTACAACAGATTATTTTTAAACTAGTTATTAGAATAAGCTTTTTGAAAATTTTTATAAACAATAGATTTGCTCATTAAATTATCATTGCAGGTGATATAAGGGTTTCTTTTAGGAAATATTTTATTACTTTTTTTGAAATTTCTTTTCATTTTAAAAGAAATCAGTCACTGATTTTTTAGAAATTATAATTTAGTCTTTTAATTTTCTCCTTAAATTTAACTACCTAACTCATAGGATTAATCTCATGATTAAGGCCAATACTAACATTTTTTCTTCATAATCATTCTACTTCCCTCAACCCTTTCTATCACAAGCCACCCAAGGATAAGCTTCCAAAAATCTAATTATAATAGTATTTTTGTCTTTAAACTTTTCAATTAATAAATTTTGCTTTGATCTATCACATGACCCCTATTGAGTTAACCAATCACCATGTAATCTTCAGTAATGATTTTGGAGTAGATTCCAATATGTGGATACTTTATATTGTAAATAAAGATGAAATTGTTAATAAATTGAAATAGGTCTAAGGTATGGGGACAAATCATTTACATATGTAAGAAATCTAGTTGGCAGAGGAAGAAATATTGAAAGATTTAAGGAATTATTTTATAAACCAATTTTAGGAGGAAGGTTACCAAAAAGAATAGAGACTTTGACTCAAAAAGCAATCCAGGATAAATCAATAGTTATATTTTTGGAAAATATTTTTGAAATTCAGTTACATACATATAAAAATATACATGGTGATAATGACTGGAAAACTGACAGAATTTTATAAATTATTCTTTATAATAATCATGTTTTTATGTCTCAAAATTGATCCAAACATGTAGATCACAAAAGATCTCAAAGTGTTGTTCATTGATAACAAAAAGGAAACAAAAGATGCTAAAAATTATTACTTAGGTACCACAAAATGTAGCACTAAAGGTATTTCTGCAAAATAGTCTCTCAAGAATTTATTAACATCACAGAACATTTTTTGAGAAAAGCAATCATAGAAATAACTCTGTTCAATCTTCCTTTAATTAGTAATATCTACCGAGGCATAAAATTGGCTTGCCACAGGTGTTCTTTGCTATCATAAAATACATTCTGTAAAAATGCCAAGAACAAGAAAGAATACACACACACACACACACACACACACACACACACGTGTAGAAGGAAAAAGAAGGGTGGAGGGACTTTAGTTAACTTCTTACAATTAAGCAGTCTTCAAATCTGCAGCTTTCTGTTCTGGAGTCTTATATGCAGAATTTCGATATGATCTATCTCTTGGTTAATACTGTTTGGGATAAGAGTAGGTATCAAAATATATTCCCCCTCACATTCAGCATATAGAAAACCTGTGGGAGTGAGTGGACAAAAATATAAAAGATTAATCAGTACGAATGGCTTGCCACCTAAGCCAATAATAAGAACATCTACATTTATGCCATTGAAAATCAATTGAAGTATTGATCTAAATGCCATTAGAAGTCAAAGGAGTCAAAAGCATCTCTGTCTTAATGATGGATGAGATCTGGATAGGTGGAGAAAATAGGAGAAATGATTCAAGTTATGTGGAAAAGTACAAAGGTAAAAAAAAAATTATTTGTAGCCATGTTCACAAGGATCATTTTTATTACCTATATTTGCCCACTTTAAATTTTGTTCTCAGGAGTTAATAGTTCTTGATGACTGGTCTCGTGATTTTAGAGCCATTTGCTCATGCTCAGCATATGATGAGTTTTGCTGGCAGAATTTAATTTGGATACACCAACTTAAAAATCTCTATTTACTTGAAGATATTTAATAGGTACATCTCATTCAATAAACAAGTATTTGTTAAGCACTTGCTATGTGTCAGGCACAGTGTTAGATATTGGTGATACAAATAAAGAATGAACCATTCTCTACTATCAAGGAGCTTACAATAAAATAGGAAAAATAAATATATATGATGTATAGACATATATACATATATGTCTTTGTACATTTATTATATATGTATACTATAAAGAAAATACATAAATATAAATAAATATTTAAAATAAGTAAAATAGAAAACAAGTAAAAATAAATAAAAATAGAGTATATCAAAAGAAATAAGTCCCTTTGTGGCTAGGAAAAGTAATTATTTCCATAATATTAATCCACTTCTGCTTTTCTGATATAAACAGGAAAACTTGCCAACAGTGACCATGGGTTTCTTTTTGGGTGAATTTTATCCCTTAATCATTTGAATATGTTTTAACATCTTACTAATGATCAAGTAATTGAGTTATTTCTTCATTGTTTGTAAAAATTTGTATAAATGTTTTCTCTTGATTTAGAAAATGCTGTTTTTCTTTCATGCTACCTATATACTCACATTTAATAGAAAATTTTCTTTTAGTTAATTTTAAACTTAATGTTCTTCATTTAAGTGTTTGCGGTTAGAAATCTGCTAATCCAGTTTCAGCTTTAAATCCCTCCTCTCTTTCTCTGTCTGTGTCTTTCTGTATCTCTGTCTTTCTCTCTCTTCCCCCTCTCTCTTGTCTGTCTGTTTCATACAAATACTCACCCATCACAAAGTGATTCACATAAAATGCACAAATGTAATAATTTGTTATTTCTTGAATTCAGCACTCAATCTCTCATAACCATGCCATTGTAGGTCTGCTCTCCAACCTGGGATGTTTATATTTTTTTATTTCTTCTATTTATAATCCATTGCTTTCTTCAGGGATCTGTTCATACATTATATCCAATGAAAAATTTGCCTAATCTCCTTAGATGTTAGTACTTTACTTCTCTCCTCAAATTTTCTTTTATCTATTACTGCTTATGAACATGCTGTACTCTTCCAGGAACTTGCATAAATTGTTCAGTGAGATTTTTTTGCTAGCTCCCTTATAGGATCACATTGTTGTTGAACTGGACTTTAGAGTACACAGTGTGTTTCTAAAGAATATATATATATATACACACACTTTCCTTCTTGTTTCCACCTTTCACAACTTTAATTTTTCATTCAAATCTGACTCTAATGCCAACTTTTCCATGAAGCCATTCTTGAGTCTCCCATTTATTAGCATTCTCTTACTCCTCACATTACCTTTTATGTAATTACCTGTTTGTTTGTTATATTCCCTAGTAGGTTGCAAGCTTATCAAAGGAGAGTGTTAGTTTTTAAAAATTTGTATTCTTAGTACCTTTCACACAATGGGTAAATAACAAATGTGAACAGAATTGTACTTTTCTAATGCAATATACCTCACATTATAAAACAAAAATATTTTTTGCTATTATTTTTTTCCCCTAGGTGTGGCTTTCAACTGATGGGGGCAACAGTTTTGTGGTGGTAGGCTATATGTCAGATGACCCCATCCAGCGCACCTACCATTCTTTTTATAGTGCAGATATTATCTTTCTTTCTGTGTCTTCAACAATTCATCTTTCAAAGGCAGGTAAGGAATTCAGATGCAGTCATTAAAAATGGGGCAAATACTATAAGCAATTATATCATCCATTGAAAGGGATGACTTTCTACTCTTCCAGTTCTGCTTTTGCTGGGGGAGTGTTGTTTTTTAATGTATTTATTTATTTAAAAGTTAAATTCAAAATAAGAAAAAAAAGACAGAAAAAAGAAAAAATAAACATTGTCATGTGCCCAGCAGAACATCGGGGAGGAATCAAAATATGAAACAATGTATTTCCATTTCAAGAAAGCATAGGTAAATAGTTGATAGTTGGAGCCAAGATAGCAGAGTGAAACCAGGAAGCCACTCAAGCTATCTGTTTCCCTTGTTTTACCAAAGTAAACTTCTGAATAGTAGGACAGAATAAAAATGTTCTCTAAATCAAGATAGATTGGAAAAACTTCAAGAAAGGTCAGTCTCATTGGAGTGAAAAGGGTGTTCAGCCCAGCTCACAGACTGTAGGAAAGCTGGTAAGAAGGTCTTAATCACAACAAATAAGCAACTAAAACAGTCCTGGCTCAGTAGAGGAGCAGATCAGTGGGGCAGCCTTGTGTCCCCACTCAGAAGAGAAATTTTGGGAAATCAGGCAGTTTCCTGAAAAGAACACTACAACACTACCCACTGCAAAAAAGGGAATCCTATGTTCAAAGCCAAGGCTCAGAGCTGCCTAGGAAGTTTGGGACAGTACCCTTTACTTGAGAAACTGAGCTAAATTTTAAATGTAAAAAAAAGAAGAAATACTAAAAGAAACGGAAAGAAAATAAGAAACAGAAAAGAATCTTGACCATAGAAAGCTACTATGGTGACAGGAAAGACTAAAACAAAACTCAAATGAGGACATTTTGTCCACAGAAGAAATCTTAGAGTGTTATGAATTGGTCTGGAGACCAAAGAGGCTTCTTGGAAGTGCTCATAAAAGACTTTAAAAGGAAAATAAGAGTGTGGGATGGTGGAGGCAGCAGCTATGAGGGAATGAAGGTGCTGATTAAGAAATTCTGTGTTATCTTACTATATTCAGTTCAAGAATACTAGGTTAGACAACTTTACTTGTGGCTAAATCCAGTAAAAAATGAAACAGGAAATGAAGGCATTGAAGTCTTAACAAAAGAACATTCTGAAAAGGATGGAGAGAAGGAGCAGTACACACAAAAGATTTACCATTTAAAGAATAAAGTTCCTGAGTTGTCAAGATGATTGCTCCTGAGGGCTCTTTGGTATTTTGTGAAGAATCCTGGAATGCATATTTCTACTGTAGAACATCTACATGAAGAATGGATATAGGAAGTTGATTTTTCACAAAGATTGATCAGGCACAAACCAGACTTTGGAACAACAGAAAATGTACTTAATTTAGATCCTAACATATGGAAGATGGTTGAAATTGTTCATATTGATATTGCAAATCAAAGTCAGATATGTACTTAATTTAGATCCCAACACATGGAAGATGTTTGAAATTGTCCATATTGATATTGCAAACTAAAATCAGATAAAATTTGCATATTACAAATTGGATGAAGACTTAGCTCTATACCAATCAGTCAAGACCAAGAAAGGACCCAATTGGAAGAAAGACCTGGCAAATAACCAAGACTCTCCTCAAATGTGTGACTATAAGATGGTAACCATCAAATTCAAGTGGTGGGGTCTTCAGAGTAAAGTAGAAAACTTTATTCAAAAATAATAAAAAATAATATTAACTTTCACTACCACCTTTTTTGTTGAATTGACAAGTGGATTGCTCTATCGAATACATTTGAAAAGCGCAAATTGAGATCCAGAAAAAGCTTGAAGCTCTATGTAATCAACATCAAGTGAGGGGAACCAAGGAATACCCATGGCAAATGAAGAAAGATCTGACCAGTTGTTGTTTCACAGACATGTGCATGTGACAATCTATACATATGTACTGCTATCCAAACACATGTATATATATATATATATATATATATATATATATATATGTGTGTGTGTGTGTGTGTGTGTGTGTATACATATATATGTATATATATATGTGTGTGTGTGTGTATGTATATCTGTAACTGTATAGAAATTGCATGCATAGCTACAGATACTGATGCACAAACTTATGTGTGTATATATATAATATATATATATATATATTATATATATACATATATGCATCTATTTGGGGGTATTAGTATAATTTCTCCAGAGTATTGTACCTACAGGAAAAATGCAAGGGAAAATAGTTTTACTATATATACCTGAAGCTGATTTTAATAATTATTAGAGTAAGGCCCTTAGTGGATGAATTGACTACAATGTAATGCTAGCTGGCATGTTTCATGGATATCAAGTTGTGGACTAATATATTCTTTTTTGTCATTCCCTCAAATGTTTGTTATAGCTTTCTATTTGAATCTCATGAGTAAACAGACTCGCAAAGAAAAGAAAGGCAAATAAGAGGGGTAAATAAGAAAAGAAATGAGAGATATGTAAGAGAAAGGCAATAGCTTAGAAAAGAAAGGTAATTCCTTTAAAAATGCAATTGGCTAAAGGCAAAAAAAAAATCCACTAAAGAAAATAAGACTGCAAAAATGGAGTTAATCAAATGGAAAAAGAGGTAAAAAAGCTAACTAATGAAAAACACACATTAAGAACTAGAATAGATCAAATGGAAGCTAATAATAACTCTGGGACACAGAATCAGTCAAACAAAGTAAAAAGAATGAAAAAATGGAAGAAAATGTGAAATACCTCATTAGAAAAACAGCTGACCTGGAAGACAGATCAAGAAGGGACAATTTAAAAATTATCAGTCTACCTGAAGGCCATGACCAAAAATAGAACTTAGATAACATTCTTCAAGAAATCTTCAAAGAAAACTGATTTGATATTCCAGAAACAGAGGGGGATTGAAAGAATCCATCAATCACCTTTGGAAAGAGATCCCACAAGCAAAATTACAAAACTCCAAAACTCCAATACTCCAAAACTAAATTACTGCAATACGTCAGATAAAAAACAACTTAAATATCAAAGAGCAATAGTCAGGATCACCCAGATTCTGACACCTTCCATAATAAAAGATCAATGAGCCTGGAATACCATCTTCTGGAAAGCAAAGGCTTTATGTTAAATCAAGAATTAACTACCCAGCTAAACTTAGCATCATCTTTCAGGGGGGCAATGGAACTTCAATGAAGTAAGAGACTTTCAATCATTTCTATTGAAAAAAAAATTCTAAAACATATATTTAAAAGTTAAGTTGTTTGCAACCCAAATGGGAAAATGATATCTCTAATTCTTGAGGACTGTAACTGTTATTGGGGCAGACAAATGGAACATCATATGAATAGAGAGTTGTGAATGGACTCTGATGCAATGATATCAAAGAAAAAGACATTAAGGGTTAAAAAAAAAGGATTACACTGGAAGAGGAAAGGGGAGGTATAATAGAAAAAATTAGATTACATGAAGAGGCACAAAAATCCTATTTTATTCCAGAGAAAGAAGGGAGGGGCATAAGCCTTGTCCAAAGCTTAATATTATCAGTTTTGGCTCTAAGAGGGAATAATTTAACCATTCAGTTGGGTATGGAAATTTATCTAATCTTAAGTAAGAGAAGAGGAAAGAAAAAAGAGGAGCTGGGTAAAAGAGAGAGCAGAAACACTAGGGAAAAAAAGATAAAGAGAAGGAGGGGTGGGAGATAGGAGATAAGTAGTGGATAGAATGGGTAACAAAAAAAACACTACTAAGGACATGGCAGAATGGGAGAACAAAAGGGCATATGGGGGAGAAAATAGGATGGAGGGAAATAAAGAGCTAGTGATCATAACTAGGAATGTGAATGGGATGAACTCTCCTATAAAACAGAAACATTTTAGAAAAAGAAATTGCAAAAGCCTTTAATGAACTCCCTAAGAAAAAATCTCCAGGGACAGATGGATTCACAAATGAATTCTACTAAACATTTGCAGAACATTTAATTCCAATTACTAAATAATCTATTTGGGAAAATAGGTAAATAAGGAGTACTGTAAAATTCCTTCTATGACACAAATACAGTACTGCTACCTAAACCAGGAAGAGCCAAAATAGATAAAGAAAAATAACAGAGTAATTTCTCTAATGAGTATCGATGCAAAATTTAAAATAAAATCTTAGTGAAGAGATTATAGCAGGATAATACACTATAACCAAATGGAATTTATACCAGGGATGCAGGGCTAGTTCAGTATCAGGAAAACTATTATCATAATTGACTACATCAATAACAAAACCAAGATAAATCATTTGATAATCTCAATAGATCCAGAAAAAAGCATTTGACAAAATATAGCATAAAAAATAGAGAACATAGGTATAAAGGAAGCTTTACTTAAAATAATAAGCAGTATCTATCTAAAACCCACAGCAAGCATTGTTTGTAATGGAGAAAAGCAGAAAGCATTCCCAGTAAGATCAGGGATAAAACAAGGATGTCTGTTGTCACTACTATTATTCAATGTACAAGACATGAAGGCTTTAGCAATAAGAAAAGAAAAAAAGAAATTAAAGGAATTAGCACAGGCAATGAGGAGATAAAACTATCACTTTTTGTAAAGGATATGATATACTTGGAGAATCTTAGAAAATTATCTAAAAACCTACTAAAAACAATTAACAGCTTTAGCAAAGTTGCTGCACATGAATCCACACAAAATCATTACCATTTCTATATTTTTATTGACAAAGCCCATCACCAAGACAGAGAAATTTCATTTAAAGTAACTGTAGAAAAAAATAAAATATTTGGGTATCTATCACTTTCAAGACAAACTCAGGAACTATATGAACACAATTACAAAACACTTCTTACACAAATATTGTCAGATCAAATCAAGTGGAAAAATATCGATTGCTCATGAGTAGGCCTAGACTAATATAATAAAAATGACAATTCTACCTAAATTGATCTACTTGTTCACTGCCATACCAATCAAACTGCCAAAAAAAACCTTAGAACTAGGAAAAAAGTAAAACCAGAAAAAATAATAAAATTTATCTGGAAGAACAAAAAATCAAGAATACCAAAGGAATTAATGGAAATAAATACAAAGGATGGTGCCTAGCAGGACCAGATCTAAAACTATATTATAAAGCAGCAGTCATCAAAACCATTTCCATTTGAAAATAAGAGTGGTGGATCAATGGAATTGATTAGATACACATGACACAATATTTAATTATATACAATAATCTAGGATTTGATAAACCCCCAAACTCCAATTTCTGGAATAAGAACTCACTGACAAAAATCAGAGCCAAAGGGAAAAACTATGGGAGACATTAAAAAAAAAAAACAGAAAAAAGAAATGAAACTAGCATGTGTTGATTTACAGTCAATCTCCATAGTTCTTTTTCTGGACACAGATGCTATTTCCTGTCTAAAATCTGTTAGGATTGCTTTGGATCATTGAAACACTGAAAAGAACCAAGTCTTTCATAGTTGATCATTGTACAATAACAGCATTACTATTATTGTGTACAATATATTTCTGGTTCTGCTTGGTTTTTTAGTTTTTTTTTTTTTTGTTGGTTTAGTTTTTGTTTTGTTTTGTTTTGTTTTGTTTTTTGCTGAGGCAATTGGGGTTAAATGACTTGCCCAGGATCACATAGCTAGGAAGTGTTAATTATCTGAGAAAAGATTTGAATTGAGTGGTTCTGCTTGTTTTGATTAGCATCAGCTGCTGTACAATTTCCAGTCATTTCTAAAAGCAGCTTTTCATCATTTTTTATAGAAGAATAACATTCCATTACCTTCATATAACACAACTAATTCAACCATTCACCAATTGATGAACATCTGCTCATTTTCCAATTCTTTGCTACCACAAAAAGAGCTGCTATAAACATTTTTGCATATGTGGGTCCCTTTTGCTTTTTTATGATCTTTTTGGAATACAAGCCCAGTAATGGCAATGTTGGGTCAAAGAGTATGCACAAAATTTATAGCCCTTTGGCTATAGTTCCAGATTGCTCTCTAGGATGGTTGGACCATTTTACAACTACACCAACAATGCATTAGTATCCCAGTTTTCCCACATCCCCTCCAATATTTATCATTATTTTTCCTGTCATCTTAGTCAATCTAAGAGGTGTGAGGTGGTACTTCAGAGTTGTTTTAATTTGCATTTCCCTAATCAATAGTGATTTAGAGCATTTTTATGTGACTAAAAATTGATGGCTTTAATTGTTCATTTTTTTGACCTTTGATCAATTGGGGAATAATTTATGTTCTTATAAATTTGACACAGTTCTTTATATATTTTAGAAATGAGACTTTCATCAGAGACACGGGCTATAAATTTTCTTCCTTCTCCAAATATCTAATTGATAAATTATCTCTTGCTCTCCTAATTTGTTTATGGCATCATTCTTTTTGCCCAAATCATGTACCCCTTTTGACCTTATTTTGGTATGGGGTGTGAGACTTAAATCTATGTCAACTTTCTGACATATTATTTTCCAGTTTTTCCATCAATTTCTGTCAAATAGTTCTTATTTGAGAAAATGGAGATTGGACATTTATCAAATACTAGATTACTATAGGCCTTGACTATTGTATAATATACAAATTAAAGGAATACATACAAGTTTTGTCTTAAAGGAAAAGTTTGGAGGAAAAGGAAAAGAAAGAAATATAAGATAAAATTATGCTAATGGGGGACCTCAACTTTTCCATCTCAGAACTAAATAAACCTGACCACAAAATAAATAACGAAAAAAGTTGAGAAGATAAATAGAATTGTAGAAAAGGTAGACATGACACACCTTTAGAAAAAATTGAATAGGAATAGAAACTAGAGAATAAAAAAAAAGATAACTTTTTCTTAGCTATACATGGCACTTTTACAAAAATTAGCCATATATTAAGGCATAAAAATATCATCATCAAATGTAGTAAAGTAGATTTTTTGGTGTGAAAGTCCTCTTTCATTAAATATCTATTTCCCCCTTGAAAGGATTATTCTTATTTTTTCTAGGTAGGTTATTCTTGGTTCTAATTCTACCTTTTTACCTTCTAGAATATGATATTTTAAGCCTTCTGATCTTTTAATGTGATAGGTGCTATATTTTGTGTTACCTTGACTGTATTTTATCATGTTATCATAGCTACATGATATTTTAATGTATTTTCTCACTGCTTTTGAAGTATGTTGATGTTTTAACAGGTGGCATATGTATTTAGTTAGTATATCAAAATATTATATGCACTGTCATGTGTTGCATAGGACTTATAGTCTGATATGTGAAGTTTTCTTGTATTGAGATTATATATTCTAATGTATCATGAGGGAGTCTTGAATTCAGGGATATACAAGTTATGATCTTTCAATTGTCTTATGTATGAAACATTATGTGTATGCATGTGACTTGCATCAAACCTTGCATCAAACTGTACCAGCTGGGCTCTGCTCTGTTTGTATGTTCACAGACATTTTAGTGCATCCTACATATCAGAACCTCTTAACCTGAAAGTCCATGCCCAATTAAAGGGTCAATGGATAGATTTCAGTGAGTTTATGAATTTTGTTGGGGAAAAAATACACTTCTATTTCTACCAAATGATCTTGTTATTGTATCCATTCTTATTTTATTTTTTAAAAGACAAGGCTTCTTTTTAAAAATTCTTCTCTCTTTTGCCTCTATTAGGATTAAGAACTTATACTCAATATGGAAAAATCAAAACAACAACTTTTGAAATATACTATGACCATGTAGGCATTGGAATTTTAGTCACTCTTAAAAGTAATACATATAATGGCGTAAATAAAGAGCCTCTGTTATCTACATCAGCACTAACATCGGTCAGTGATAATACATGTTGAAACTGCTCATTCTTTTAAAACAATGTTTAAAATCACTTCACAGTAGCACAGAACTAGCATGCCTTATAGATGTATTGTTATGCTGCCTTTCAGAAACACCAATTTTAAATTAGTATTGTCTCCATTAATGCATAGCACATAATGATGGTCTAATATACCATTTTTAAAGTTAGCACTTCCCTCTGATTCAAAAAACAAATGATTTCTTGACTAGAAAATGTACATGAGCCTTCAAGAAAATTGGGGGAAGTATGATCCTAATAAAACAAATCAAATTCAACTTGACTTCCTGAAATGGTTGATTCTCTCTTTCTGTTTCCGTGTGTGTGTGTGTAGGTATGTATATACATATATATATATATACATATGTATACATATTATAAATGCATATATATGGATATAGGCATATGTATACACAGTGCACACATATATACACATAATTAGGTATATGTTTTCATACTTATAGGTATATATCTATGTAGTGTCTATGTAGTGTAGAGTAGTCACTCTAAATACATAAAACAGAAGAGTGTGTGTGTGTGTGTGTGTGTGTGTGTATGTGTGTACATATTGTGTACAACTGTTTTATGGATCTAGAGTTATATAGATTGATGTCTCAATTTTTCCATCTGGTATTCCAAATATAGAGATAATCTTCGTGTTCCATGTATTTTCCAACCAAGGTAAATCAGTGATACAATACATACATTTTATTGTTTCTGACAAAATTCCAAGAATTCCATGTTATTGGCCCCAGCAACATTATTTGTCCTCTTGTTGGTTATGGAATAAAGCACATATCCTTAATATATGCATGCTTTTCAATTTTACTATCCTAACCCATATGTATTTCTTGTGAGATGACACTTTGTAACTATTAAAAGGCCCAAACTATCAACTGTCAATGTTTCATTTTCTGTATCCTTTCTACTTATTAGTGATTGGCAGAGAAAGAAGGCATTAGTATTGGGGGCTGGAATCAGGGGGCTGAATATTCTGAGTGGTATAAGTGAAAACAATTTCAAGGTGTTATAGTAATATGGCTAGCAGATTTTAATCAATAATGCACACAACAAACATTTATTAAGTCCCTGCTTTGTGCCAACTACTATGATAAGTGCAGAGAATACAAAAAAGTCAAGATAGTCCTTGCCTCAGGAACTTGCTGCCTTATGAAGGAGACAACATGCAAACAAATATATAGAAAGAAAGTGATATTCTGGACAAATGGGAAATAATCAACAGAGGGAATGTAGTAGAAATAAGGGTTGGGAAAATCCTCCTTTAAAAGGTGTCCTTTTAAATTAGGATTTAAAAAATCTAGAGAAGTCAGAGTTGAGGAGGGAAAACATTCAAAGCATGAAGGACAGACAAAGAAAAGATCCAGAAGATACCTAAAGTTAGAGTGACTTCTTTGTGGAACAGCTTGGAGGCCGACGTCACTAGACCAAAGAGTATGTGGTGGGGAGTAAGATGTAAAAAGATTGAAAAAAGAGATGAAAAAGAGCTTTGAATACCAAACAGAAAATTTTGTATTTGGTCCTGGTTGTAATAGGAGTCACTGGAATTTATTGTGTGGGAGATAGGAGTGACATGGTTGGATATGCATTTAAAAAAAATTGTCTTAGTAGATAAATGTAGATTGGATTGAAGGGAACTAAATGGAGTGAGAAGAGATTTGAGGCACACATACCCACGAGCAATAGTCTAGGCATGAGATGATGGGAGTTTATGCTAGAGTGATGGCATTTTCAAAAGGGAAAAGCAGGTGTATGTGAGATAAAATCAAAAGGTCTAGGTACAGGGTGGCTTGGTTCAGTCGTCCTGGAATAGTGTCTGCTTTTAACCCTAGAGAAGAGACAGTTCATGTGTGGGGTATATTCTCTAATGAGATTAACATTCGAATTGGAAGTTCTATGGGAAGTACTACTCGGTTATCTACCTCTAGAAGTCGGAATTGTCAGGGGATCAAATCTTGGGTAGTATACAAGTCAAATGAAAGATCTCCGTAGTCAGTGTATTTGTAGCTTCAGTATCATTGATGAACCATAGCTTTGACTGTGAGGTATGGATTAAAGATTTCATCTATTATATAAAGAATTGGATTTGGTGCATGAGAAATAGTGTATCCTAGACTGCAAGCCTGACACACTGGGAGGATGGTAGTGCCCTAGTGAATTTTATTTTGGATTTTTAAGCTAGTATATGGGCTCTGAGCTGTCTCTCCTAATATATCCAAGGTGATTGATCTTTTCAAGATAAATCACTGAATAAAATGATAGACCTGTAAGTTGGAAAACGTATTCTGAAAATATAAAGATTTTTTTCTATGTATTTATCAGCTATAGAAGAACAAAATTTGTTTTCTCATCTTAAAGTAGTAGAGAGACTCAATTACTTTTTCTCTACAAATTTCTCAGAGGAAGAATAGGATAGTTTGGGAACTGGATGTACTTTCTAAGCTCCTTTAGATATTAAAGCTGTTTTCACAGTTAATTTTATAAAATGTATGTGTGTTTAAAAATTGTCACTTAATTGTTTCAGACTAATAAACATACCAGAGCAAGTTGACCAACTTTTTTGCCATATCTGTGTTAAAAAATCTTAAAAGAGATTTTTGGGGAAGTAGAATGAAATATTTTTCCTCAGTCAATCACAGTCCCTTATATATAGGAGAAATCAGGAAGACCATACACACATGTGAGGTATCTATATATTTATATTAAAATAATGTAATAATTATTACTTGAAGAGAAAATAAATTTAAAGAATATTTTTCTGAATTAGCATAAAATTAGAAGTGTTAATGTTTTTTTATATTGAATAATAATTTGTATTTTTGTATTATTCAAACTCAAGAGAAAAATATTTAAATATGACATTTTAAAAATTCTCTTTCCAGATGGATGGAAATGTGGCATTTAATACTTCACTAGCTCCACAGTATCTCACTGAAACTGAAATTATCTTCTTTGCCTATGAACCCATTGCTGCCACTGGGAAATATGATATGGACTTGAGATTTAGCCATATTCATCTTGGAAAACAGTTAAGATCAAAGTATGTTATGATTTATTCCAGATAATTAAATTTTGTATTCTAAAGCTGAATGTTAGAACATTTTAGTTTAAATTAAGGCCTTTGAGATCTGTTTGATGAATATGAAGTTAAGAGAATCCATCACAGTCTTGGCTGATAAATAGTCACAGTAATATGATTAAAAGGCTAATGAAGAGATATGTTTAAATGAAATGTGAACTATAAGCCCTAAGACCTGAAGAGTAAATTGACAGAAAATAAATTGGCAATTCTAATACAGCTGATGATAGAATCAAAATATTTAAAAAAATGAGACAAGCGAGGATATTGGAACAAATCTATTAAGATTAAATCTAGATAAATATCTGGTATATCCAGCTCCTCAATCAACTTTGATGGAGAGATAGAACTAGATAACATTTTTTTTAACTGAAATTCTGATTTTTGTTGATTGCAAGGTCTATTTCTCATTTTTTGTTTCTTTCAAATTACAAGTGAAAACAATTTTAACAGTCTTTTAAAAAAATTGAGTTGCTAATCCTGTTTCATCTTCCCTTCCTCCCCCTCCTTTTTTCCCTGAGATGGCAAACACTTAGATATACATTAAAATGTACAATCCTGCAAAAAAAAAAATTTCCACATTGATCATGTGATGAAAGAAAACACAACCCCCCTCAAATGAACATGAAAAAATGTATAGTGAAAAATAGTATGCATCCATCTGCATTCAAACTCCATTAGTTCTTTCTCTGGAGGTGAATGGCAATTTTTCATGAGTCCTTAGAAATTGTCTTTAATCATTGTATTTCTGAGAATAGTTAAGTCATTTACAATTGATCATCAAACAATATTGCTGCTACTGTGCCTAGTGTTCTGGTACTGTTCATTTCACCCTATATCAGTTCATCACATTTATAAGCTTTCTCTTTTGCAGACTAATAACCTCCAAGGGCCACTTAATTACTTCTAACAAGTCAGAATTTTCAGACTCTTACCAATTACTCCTCTGGTGGTTCTTCCCTAAGTCAACAACTTTCCAGTAGTGTCCAAAACTGTACACAATAGCATCTTGTCATAGCAGAATGCAATTTTGTAAAGATTTCTATTTCTATTTCTGAGTGAAGACAGGTGTTTAACAAATGTATCCTATATTGGAAAAAGAAATACGATGAAATAGGCAATAATATTCTAATTTGGGGGCAAAATTGGCCCAATGGATAATGTACTGTTCAAATCCAGCCTTACAAATATACTAGCATGTGACCCTATGCAAATAACTTAAGTTTGATTTGCCTCAGTTCCTCAAATGTAAAAATGAGCTGAAAAAGAAAGTGGCAAACCACTTCAGTATTTTTTACCAAGAAAACTCCAAATAGGGTTTTGAAGAATTAGACTCAATTGAAAATAACAAATTTAATTTTTAATAGAATAATGTGATAATAAGTCTGCATTTCGGCAAGTGATTCAACAAAGTCTTTCAAAATATTCTTGTGGACCAAATAAAGAAAACTTTAAATTAAATCCGTGAAAGTTTGATCTCTTTATGAATAAGTAGGAGAGATGAGGTTACAAGTGTCAGGCTAATAAAATTGACAACAAAATCAGGACAGCCGACACACATAGACAACAGAAATGAGAACCAAGAAAATCAGTAGATGAGACAAATAGGCTAAATTTATTAAGATTGAATCTAATAGGAAAAAATATCAAGTTATAAATCTGGATTTTAAAAAAAATCAACTATACAATGAAGGAGAAAAAGCACTGTTAAAAGTTTAACTGAAAAAAAAAACCTGGGTGCTTTGAGCCTGTAATAATTGCTGTACCTTAAATATATAATGTGCTTTATAGACACACCCACACATGCACCCCATCCAAAACACATATTATTTAAAGCATGTTACTATTATTCCAACCATTGCATATATCATTTTCAGGTCTTTGATTGTAAATAGCAAAGTTACTGTTTTTTCCCTCCCAGATTGGTTCTTTTCTTAATAATTAAAAAAGGCCATCATTTATCTCAATTCTTACCTGCACCTTACCTTAGTCAAAGTGAGACCTGTTAAAGACCTTAACTTAAAAAGGTGATGTCTCCCACAACATCCAAAGCCATTTCTATCTATCTGGCCATTGATAGCTGATAGCTCTGAAGAAGAAAGCAAGACTGGGAACTTTGAACAGTCTTCCTTCACTGAAATCCAAATCACTTGCATGTCATGGCATCACCTCCCTGATGTGATGGTCCTTTTCAAGTATGAAGGAGAAGAAGCAATGAAACTGCTTGAGCTCTCCCAGTTTCCCTTGAAAAATATATGAAACCAAGTGTTTGAACAGAGTTTGATGGAATGAAATCACTTTTTCAGTTAGATTGATTGGAAGGACTTCACTGGGGTGAAAGGAATGTTCAGACCATCTCAGATGGAGTTTGGGAAATCCAGTGAGAGGGTCTTAAACTTAGCAGATCAGCAACTGAGACTCTTAGTCCTGGCTCAGTAGTGAAGTAGACTAGTGGGGCAGCCTCCAATCCCAGCTCAGAAGGGTAATTTTGGAAAAACAAGTTGTTTTCTGGAAAGAGCAGGAAAAGCAACCCCTGCTGCAAGCAAGCTAGCAAATACAAGGAACTCTTGTGCTCAAAGCCAAGATTCAGAGCTGCACAGGAAACTCAGTATAGCACCACTTTTACCTCAAGAGCAGAGCCCAATTTCAAAAATCACAGAAGAAATATAAAAAGAAAAGGAAAGAAAATGAGCAAGAAACAGAAAAGAACTTAGACTATAGAAAGCTACCACTATGTTGATAGGAAAGACCAAAGATGAAAACAAAATGTCCACAGAAGAAATCTTAGGAAAAAATATGAATTGGTCTGAAGAGCAAAGAGGCTTCATGGAAGTGCTCATTAAAAAATTTTTAAGTGGCAAATAAGAGTCATAGAAGAAAAATGAGAAAAGAAAGAAGATGTATGCAAGAGAGGGCTAACAGCTTGGAAAAGGAAGGCAATTCCTTAAAAAAAATACAATTGTCCAAATGCAAAAAAAAAAAAAAATTACTGAAGAAATCAGCACCTTGAAATGTAGAATTAAGTGGAAAGAGATACAAAAGCTAACTGAAGAAAATGACACATTAAAAACTAGAATAGATCAAATAGAAGATTCTATGAGACATCAAGAATCTGTCAAACAAATTAAAAAGGATGAAAAATGGAAGAAATATAAAATACTCCTTGGAAAACCACTCGACTTGTTAAATAGACCCAGGAGAGACAATTTAAAAATTATTGATCTATCTGAAGACCATGACTTAAAAAAAGAGTTTGGATAGCATTATTCAAGAGATCACCAAGGTAAACTGCCCTGATAGCCCTGAAAAGGATGGAGAAATACTCAATGAAAGAATTCATCAATCACCTTTAGAAAGAGATCCCACAAGAAAAACCCCAAGAAAAGTTATTGCAAAACTCCAGAACTATAATCTCAAGGAAATAATACTGCAAGCTACCAGACAAAAGCAATTCAAGTATTAAAGAGCAACAGTCAGGATTACCCAGGATCTGGCAGTGTCTATAATAAAGGATCAGAGGATCTGGAATACTATATTCCAGAAAGTAAAGGACCTGGGATTACTGCCAAGAATTGGATCTTCAATGAAGTAAGATTTTCAATCATTTCTATTGAAAAAAATCCACATAACTAAACAAAAGATTTGATCTTCACAAATAGGACTCAAGAGAAACATAGAAAGGTAAAAGGGGATACACACACACACACACACACACACACACACACACACATACACACACACACACACACACACACACATACACACACACACACACACACACACACACACACATATATATATAATTTTAAAGTTAAATTGTTTACATCCCTAGATAAAAAAAATGAGATCTATAACTCCTGAGAACTATATTGGGGCAGTTAGAGGGGGCATACTTGTACAGAGAGTGTGAATATGAATGGACTCTGATGTTATTTCAAAGAAAATAGACATTAAGAGGTGGAAAAAGGACTGTCCTGGGAGAAAAGGAAAGAGGAGGTATAACAGGACAAATTAGATCACATGAAGAGGCACAAAGGACTTATTACAATAGAGGGGAAAAAGGAGAGGGATGAGAATTATATGAAGCTTGTTCTCATCAGTTTTGCATCAAAGAAGGAATAATTCAATCATTCAATTGGGTACAGAAATTTATCTTACCCTATAAAGAAGTAGGAGGAGAAAAGAGAAAGAAAAGGAGGGGAGCAGCCGGATAGAAGAAAGGGAAGAAACTCTAGAAGGGAAAAGGAGTGAGGGAAGGTAAGGCAGGTAGAAGACAGGGTAAGCTAAAAAGGAAAGACTACTAAAGTACAGAATGAAAAGAAAGAACAAAAGTAAATGCAGGGGAGAAAATAGGATGAAAATAAATACAGTCCTAATAATCATAACTGTGAATGTGAATGAGATGAACTCTCCCATAAAATGGAAGTGAAGAGTAGATTGGAACTTAAAAAAAAAAACCCATAACATGTTGTTTACAAGAAATACATTTGAAACACAGAGATATAGGCAGAATAAGGATAAAAGGTTGGAACCAAATTTATTAAGCTTCAGCTGAAGCAAAAAAAAAACAAAACAAAACAATTTTGATCTCAGATAAAGCAAAAGGAAAACTACATATAAGTAAAAGAGATAAGGAAGGAAACTACATTTTGTTAAAGTGTACCATAAACAATGAAGGTAGTAATAATAGTAAATATAGTAAATGTATATGCACCAAGTGATAGAGCATCCAAATGCTGAGAGAAGATACTAAGCCAGTTATAGGAAGAAGTAGACAGCAAAATTAGATTAGTGTGGGATCTCAACCTTTCCCTCTCAGAATCAGACAGATCTAATCACAAAATAAACAAGAAATAAACTAAGGAGCTTAAGAGAATCCTAGAAAACTTAGATATGATAGATCTCTGGAGAAAATTGAAAAGGGACAGAAAGGAAGATACCTTTTTCTTGGGAGTACATGGCATCTACAGAAAAATGAATTAGGACAAAAAAATCTCATAATCAAATGCACAAAGACAGAAATAATTAATGCTTCCTTTTCAGAACATGATGAAATGAAAAATATATTCAATAAAGAGACAGGGAAAGATAGACTAAAAATCAATTGGAAATTAAATAATCTAATTCCAACTAATGAGTCACAGAAACAATTTCCTTCAAGAGAATAACAATAATGAGACAACATTTCAAAACCTATGGGATGCAGCCAAAGCAAATCTTAGGGGAAATTTTATATCTCTAAATAGTTGACATGAATTAAATTAGAGAAAGAGGAGATCAATGAATGGGGCATGCAACTAAAAAAGGTAGAAAAAGAACAAATTAACACCCCAGAAATTCCAAAACTCAAAGAAGAGATTAATAAAATTGAAATTAAGAAAACTACTAAACTAATAAAAACTGAGTTGCTTTTTGAAAAAATCAACAAAAAGATAAACTTTTCTTTATTTGTTTAGAAAAAAGAAAGAAAGAAAAAACCAAATAACCAGTATCAAAAACGAAATGGCCAAACAGCACCAATGAAAAATAAATTAAAATAATAATAATAAAGGCAACTATTTTGCCTACTTGTATACTAGAAAGTATGATGATTTAATCAAAATGGGTGAATATTTACAAAAATATAAATTACCCAGATTAACAGAAGATGAAATAAATTGCATAAATATTTTCCTTTTAGAAAAAAAAGAAATTGAAAAAGCTATCATTACAGTATTATTTAAATTATCTGAAAAATAGATAAAGAAGGAGTCCTGCCAAATTCCTTCAATGACACAAATATGGTACTGATACCTAAATCAGGAAGAGCCAAAACAGAGAAAGAAAATTACAGACCAATCTCCCTAAAGAATATTGATGCATAAATTTTAAAGAAAATGTTAGCAAAAAGATGACAGCAATTTAATACATTATGATGAAATATAATATGATGAAATTATGCCAGGCATTCAGGGCTGGTGCAAAATCAGGAAAACTATTGCTATAATTGACCATATCAATAACAAAACCAACAGAAATCATATAATAATTTCATTAGAAGCAGAAATTTTGCATCTGTGTACAAAACCAGCATCAATTCCTATTTAAAAAAAACTTGAGAACATAGAAATGGAGTTTCCCCTAAAATAATAAGCAGCATCTATCTAAAACTCAAAGCAAGCATTATTTGTAATAGAGAGACACTGGACACATTCCCAATAAGATCAAGGGTGAAACAAGGTTGCCCATCATCACCCCTATTATTTAACTTTGAAGTAGAAATCTTGTCTGTAGCAATAAGAAAACAAGAAATTAAAAGAATTAGAATAGGCAATGATTCATAAAGAAATGTCTATTAAAAAGTTAATACACATGAAAAAAGAATTGGGCATATTTGAAAAAAAAAAAAAAGAATGAAGGACAAATAACACCAACAGCAGTTTACATAAACATTTCCAAGGTTTTTCTGATACCTGCTTTCTTAAAGCATACTGTCTATCATTTCTTATAGCAGACGGAGTATTCCATCACAATTATAGACTACATGATCAACCATTCCCTAAGTGATAGGCATTCCCTTAATAACCAATTCTTGCAACAACCAAAAAAAGTTGGATTAATTTTTTTTTAATAAATAGGCCTTTTTTTTCCTATAGGATACCGACCTAGTAAGGTTATTATTCCTAGATAAAAGTTATGCACAGAACAGCCTTGTGGGGTTCAAATTGCTTTCCAGAATGGCTAGATAACTATACAATTACACCAAATATGTTAGTGTCCTGATTTAACCACAACCCTTCCAGTAGTTATAATTTTCCTTTTTTGTCATAATAGCCAATATAATGTGTGAGTTGTTACCTCAAAAATTTAAACAATAAATAATAAAATAAATTATTTTAATTTCTTTATCACCATAATGGATTTTTATTATAAGGTCAGGTTTTTTTTATAGTTTCATAATTTTTAGCTTATTTCTTTATTTCATAGCTGGGCTCTGCTCATCTTAAGGTAAGGATTCATTGACTTAATCCTTAGGCTTTGTTACACTGTGTTTTCATTGTTTTAAGTGTTTGTGAGTTTCAGTAATTCCATAGTGGTGTGATCTAGGGAGAGGTCATTAATGCTCTTCTGTTATCATCTTGGGTTTCTTATATCCTAGAACAGCAAGTGCTGGCATTCCTGTCTGCTCTGAAAGTTTGTATGGACAATTAAGTTGTCAAATATCATTCAATTCTGTGCCCAGAATCAGCTCAAGGTCCCTTATCTCTAGAGATTGTCTATGAATTGTGAGTTCCCAAAGACCTACTGTAGATGTTGCCACTGTCTATACTTGGGAATGGTCTCTACCACAGTTTCACAGATTTCTCCTATCAAGCTGCCTTGGACCAGAAAAATATCTTATTTCAATCTCTCTTTTTTTTTGTCTATGCTGCTTCAAAAAGAATTTGTTTTAACATATTATTTTAAGTCATTTGAAAGGGAATGTGGGGAAAACATAGCTGGAGTCCTAACTCTGTTCAGCCATCATAGCTCCACTTTTTAGTGCACATATTAATAACTGAAATTAATTATGTGCAGTATCTTTCAGCATGATAAGTGTATCTCTTTTAATCAAATCTATATTCACTTTTGCCTTACCTGAGATCAGATTTGCAACTCTTGATTTTTTTAACTTATTTGATTCACAATAGTTATTGGATCTAATTTTAACTAATATGAGACTTTATGGTGTATCTTGTAAGCAACATATTGTTGTATTCTGTTTTATATTCTAGTCTGCTAAGCTCTTTCATTTTGAGTAAATTTGTTTATTTCTCTACATTTTATAATCTTATACTGTTTTCTCTTCTCGATCTCCCATCTTTACAAAGAAAAGGATTCAAGAAAAAATGTATAGTCAGAAAAAATGCTCTTATGTTTGATATAGTTCACTCTTGCAGCCCCACTACTTTTCTCTTATCCTCATTCAGACCTCCAAACATAGGTTCTTGTGCTTACTTTTGAACCCTTCTACATAAGCATACCTCTGAAGTTAAATTTTGTGGATTAGTGTTATAGTGGCATAGATTAGGTACAAATTACACTGCAGTGAATGACTACAATAATCTATGATAGACCCAGCAATTTTGAACTATGTCCAAAAGTAAAACTCTGCATAGTCATTGATTCAGCAATACTGATAGCTAGCTTTTTATTATATATATATAAACATATTTGTCTAAAAGTATTTATAGCAATGGTTCTTTTGTGGTGACTAAGAATTGGAAATCAAAAAGATGTCCATCAATTAAGAATGGCTAAAAAAGCTGTGTTACATGCTTGTAATGGAATATTATTGTGCCATAAGAAACAATAAGCAGATTGATTTCAGAAAAACCTGGAAAGATTTAATGTGAATTGATGAACAAGAAGATGAATGAGCCAGGATAATGTTGTACACAGTAATAGCAATATTGTTTGATGAAAACCTGTGAATGACTTAGCGATTCTCAATACCACATTGATGCAAGACATTTTCAAGAGATTAAAGTTGAAATCTACCATCTGCCTCTAGAGAAAGAACTGATATTTGAATGAATTTGATTGAAGCATTCCATTTTTCACTTTATTTTTTTCTTTTATTAAAGACTTCTTATGTAAATTGATTAATATGGAAATATTTTACATAATTGCACATATATCAGCTATATCTGATTGCTTACTGCCTTAACTTTCCCCACTAATCCTTCCTATCCCTTCCCTGATTGAGGGACACCTTACACCATTCTACCTATTGACTTTGTCTGCTCCTGTGCCCTAACTTTTTGTTCTCTAGTGATATTTGAGATTTTGCTGATTATTTTAAAAAGTGATAATTTTGCAGCATAATCCCATTGTTTTTAGCATTCTAATTCACTCTTTTATATTATGACATTTTCATTTCTGAAAATAAAGTTTTAGATTACAAAAATCTATTACCAAATATTTCTTTTTCATGCATTTTGTAAAATTGCAGCATTTTAGGTCAAAATATAAAAACAGGCCACATGCAAAAATAAATCTAATTTAGTTCTTAGAGATTGATGGACAAGAGTGGGCTAGAGAAAAAAACAAAAATTTACTTACTATGTTCACATAGCTACCAGAATATTCTAACACAACCCACCTCCTTCAAACATTATATGGACACCTTTTGTGTTCTTAGAGATCTTGCTTAATTGTATCCCTTCCAATGACCTAAAAGAAAAAAAAATTAACTTTGTGTTTATGATCATTTAAATAACATGAAATTTATTTTTGTTTAGCTCAGCTGGGTTTGCTCACATAATGAAGATTATGAAACATGATCATCTAATAGGTTTTCCTACGTCAGCTTTTACAGAAGTGTTGAAACCTTTTAAAATGGAACTTACAATAGATAGTCCTTGTTTATGGAGTTTCATGATCATTGAAAAAGCTCGAGATCCATTTTATAGAATTAAGCTTCTTTTAAATGGTAAGTTTAGATTTAAGTATTCGATATTTGATAGCTGGAAAGTGAGAAGTTAACTTTTGGAAACGACATTAATATTGAGAAGTGAGTTTCAGAGTGGGTTCTGTGAATCGTTGGTTGACTACTAAAATCCAACAGGTATTTCATGGACTGAAATCTTTACTACTTAGGATTATTAGCTAAAGAATTGGAAATAACAAAATTGAACATGATATAGCTTCTTGAAGCCACAAGACACTAAAGTGAAAGGTGGACACCAAAGTGGATGAGTGGCCCTAAAAAGAGCTTGGCAAACTTTCTCACCAGAGGTGCTAGTTCCTTCCTGAACACTACATATATCCCAAATGTCCATATACAAATACAAAAAGAGACATAGATATAGATTTATGTATGTATACAAATAAAGAAGATGAACTTGAGACTCTAAAGCTATGAAGCACATTGCCTGGATAAGGATTTCTGATAATATAGATAGGATCTATGGAATGGATATAATTATGGAAGAATACATTGCATTCAAACAGAAAGGATTAAGTAAAGGGAGTGAGGAGGTGTCACATGTCATGAACACACCCTCAAGTGAAGAAATCTGGACAGCAGGTATAACCAGGCTTTGGTGCATGACCAACTCACCACATTGAGGCAATCTTGTGGGAAACACCAAACACTTGTTTCTGGAAGAAAACATTTCTGTATTCTCCTACCACATGAAACTTCTTTTCGTTGACACTGTAGTCAGATATGAATGTATCATTTTCATTTAAATCTAACTGATGGAGGCTTTTTTATTCTCTTTTGTATGGATCATCTCCAAAGTACAGGTATTCCTCATCCATGGCTTAAGCAACATTGTTACACGTAGTATAGAAGAGTAAACCAATAAATGCAATGACAAAGAAATGGAATAAAAGAGAAAATTTGGACTTAGTACAATTTGGTACTGTGTAATTGGTACACTATCATAAGTGACAGTTATTTGGTGCTCCTGGGAATTTGACTTTATGTTGTTCAATAATGCTTTCTTACAATATTTTATTTTTCCCAATTACATGTAAAATAATTTTTCCACTCATTTTAAACGTTTGAGTTCCAGATTGTCTCTCTTCTCTTCACATTGAGAAGACACATGTGAAGTTATGCTAAATATTTCTATAAAAGTCATGTTATGAAAGAAAATATAAATTTAATCCCCCAAAAAATCCTTAAGACAAATAAAGTTAAAAAAAGTATGTTTCAATAAGTTCTTTCTCTGGATATAGAGAGTATTTTTCATTTTAAGTCCTTCAGTGTATTCTTGGTTCATTGTATTTCTAAGAATAGTGAGGTCATTTTACAGCTGATTATACCACAACATTGCTATTATTTACCAGTACATTTCACTTTGCATGACCTCTTATAGGACTTTCCAGGTTTTTCTGAGAGCATTCTGCTCATCATTTCTTATAGAAAAATAGGTATAATTACATACCACAATTTATTTAGTCATTCCCCAATTGATGCACATCCTTTCAAATTCCTGAGAGAAGAGCTATTATAAATATTTTTGTGTCTATAGATCCTTTTCCCTTGTTGAAAAAGTCTCTTTTGAGATATAAGCCATTTAATGGTGGTATGTGAATGATATAGAATCCTTTGGGCATAGGTCATCTTTTGATCACTTATCAATTGTTGAATGAGTTATTTGACTCAGTTTCCTATACATTTGAAAAATGAGGCCTTCATCAGAGAAACTTGTTCCAAAATTCTTTTCAAAATTACTGTTGCTAATTATATTCAGCAACCGTTTATTTTGTTATTTTTCTCCTTTTACTCTGTTCCCTCATCAAAAGTGCTTTATATTTGACCACTCATATGGGGTAATATAGATTTCAATAACCATATTGTGTGTATGTTATGTTCTTGTTGAGTCAATTTTGATGATAGTAAGGTTCATTCACTCTCCTTTCTTTCCTCCTCTTTTCTTTCACTACAAAAATGTTTTCCCCTCTTTTTGTGGCAGATAATTTATGCAAATCCACTTTTCTCTTTTCTTTTCTCCCAATATACTCCCTTCTACTCTTTAATTTTGATTTTTTTATATTACTCTTTCATATTGAACTCACAACTGTCCCCTTTGTCTCCCTCTAACTGCCTAACAATGAGAAAATAAACAATCTATATTAAGTCTCTTATGATTTCCCTTTTCTGATTATCCCCTTATGCTTCTCCTGAGTTCTATATTTTGAAAGTCAAATTTTCTATTCAGCTCTGATCTTTTCATCAAATATAATTGAAAGTCCTTTAATTCATTGAATATTCATCCCCCATCCCCAAAGAATATACTTAGTTTCATTGGGTAGATGATTCTTAGTTGTAATCTTACTCCTTTGCTCTCCAGAATATCAAATTTTAAGTCTTCTGATTCGTTAATGTAGAAGCTGCTAAATTTTATCCTGACCGTGACTCCATAATACTTGAACTGTTTCTTTCTGAATGTTTTCAATATTTTCTCCTTTACCTGGGAGTTCTAGAATTCGACTATAATGTACCTGGATTTTTTTCAGAAGGTGATGGATGGAGTCTTTCAATTTCTAATATACCTACTGATTCTAGAATATCACATAATTTCTTGAAGATGTTATCTGGGCACTTTTTTGGTCATGGCTTTCAGGTAAACCAATAATTTTAAAATTATCTCTCCTGGATCTATTTTTCACATTTTTCTAGTGAGATATTCCACCTTGTTTTCTATTATTTCATTCTTTTGGTTTTGTTTTATTATTTCTTACAAAGTCATTAGCATCCATTTGCTTAAATTTAAATTTTAAGGAATGATTTTCCTCAGGGAGCTTTTATCTTTCCTTTTCCATTCAGCAACTTTTGCTTTTTAAGGTCTTCTTCTACTCATTAACTTTCTGTATTTTCTTTTACATCACTCTCATTTCTCTTCCCAACTTATCCTTTACTTCTCTTACTTGATTTTCAAAATCCCTTTTTAGCTTTTCCATGGCCTGAACCCAATTCTTATTTTTCTTGGAGGCTTCAGTTGTAGACTCTTTGATGTTGTTATCTTATTCTGAGTGGGTATTTTGATCTTCCTTATCATATGGTAACTTTCTGTAATCAGAATCTTTTTTATTCTTTGCTCATTTTCCCAATCTTTTATTTGGTTTTTAATCTTTTGTTAATGTAAGGCTCTGCTTCCAGGGTGAAGGATGCACTATCCCAAACTGCAGGGATTTTGTGCATCTGTTTTCAAAGATACTTCTAGGGATCCGCATTGTTAGCCAACATTGCTACTCAAATCGGAATATGGGCAAGGGAATAATGTTTTGCCTCAGAGCTAACAAAGAGACCCCTGTAGTCTTCTGAGCAGTTTTCATCTTCTTACCTTTGGGCCGAGCCCTCTAGAGGGAAGCTGCTACTGTTGCTTTCACTGCCACTACCATTGCTGCTGCTACCTGTTTGAATCAGTGGCTCCCAAAGCCCACTCCTTGTTTGCTGGACCTCCCCTCACACTCCAGTATTATCAGTTTCCTGATAACCTTCTAAGTTATTCTTGGCATTTGTGGGTTGAGAGATCTAGATTGCCATCTCAGATTTAAAGTATCCAATCCCTGCTCCTTGTTTGCTGGGGCCCAGGTTCAGTTGGCATGGCCTACACTGGGATTACATTTCCAGTCTTGTACAACCATTCTTGCTCACCTAAGTTGTCTTTTGCTGGAAAACTGTTACACTACATTGGTTTAGAGTCATTATTAAAAGATATTTGGAGGGGTTTGATGCAGAGCTTGGGTAAGTCCCAGCTTTTACTCCACCATTTTGGCTCTACCTCTTCAATAATACTTTTAAGAATAAAACTATCATAAAAGACACCATAACCATATTAAAATTATACATATAGGGGCAGCTAGGTGGTACAGTGGATAGAGTACTAGCCCTAAAGTCAGGAGGACCTGAGTTCAAAATCTGGTCTCAGACAATTAACTTGCTGTGTGACCTTGGTCAAGTCATTTAACCTCAATTTCCTTGGGGGGGGGAGGAATATATGTCAAATCTCAATATGACATGCTCCTTAAGAAGTGTCTTTTTTTAAAAAAAAATGATAATGATACACACTACAAAATAACTTTGAATAGTTGCATAATTTTTATATGAACCAGGTTTTGGGGGAAGACCTATTCTTTATAATGTCAAGCAGAAGGAAAAATTGAGAGCAGTGAGTGGAGGAAGAAGATTGAAGCTCAATAAATGATCAGAACTCACTATAATATAGAAGATTTAACATTATAGATGTCTAAATGGAATTAGCCCACTTGAGTAGTAAATTCCCAGTCACTGGAAAGGAGGATAAAAGATCATTTATTTGGAAAAGCATTGAGAACAATAATAAAATGGACATAGGTTTTGCCAACTGACTTTTATGATCCCTTTCTACTCAGGTTCTAGGGTAATGTATTAAGACTCTATTTTGGAACTTACAATTATGATATGAAATAATTTAGCCTCAGGTTTAGCCCATATTTATATGTGTAAAAGTATCTATCTACTCTTATAAAAATAATTTTTATATTTTCTTTAGATTTAGGAACCATGTTTTTATTTAGACGTTCTGACATTCTGAAGACTATAGTGATTCCTGGTTATAGCAGCTTCCTTCTTATTAAGTTCCCTGATTATAAGTCAGCTCTGGCTCTTGCTACAATGCCTACAAGAGTTCCTTTGAATAAGACTTTTAAAACTAATGAATGGTTTGTATATGACTTTTCAATGCAATTTGATTCTACATGGTCTATTTCTCCCACCATTTGTAACCATTGGATTCAACATGATGCTACCCAAACATCAAAAAGTATTGTTAAATACATGGATCTAGGGGCTTCCTACACTTTTAAAATTAAGATAATTCCAAAGATAAGTAAAGGTGAGCTTAATTCTTTTTCTTAAAATCTGTAAATAATAGCCAGAATATAAAGAGATATTTTCCTTTTCTTGAATGTGAAATGTGGTTTTGACATCTGAGATATTCTGTATTATAGTCACTATTTCAGAATCTAAAATTCCTCCCTCCTTATTTTCCTGAAAATTTGTCATTTCATTTGGTTATCTAATATTTGCAATCAACCAACTTAAAAACATAATTATGTTGGAATATATTTTTTTCTCAAAAAAGAATATATCTATAACTTTTTGGTATATTTGTCATTTCAAATACTTTGTGATCATAATTCTGTCAGTCTTCTTTTTTAATCAGTCAGAGACCTAAAAGACTTCTTCACAATACAGTATAATGGTATCCTCATTTTTAACAAGGAAGTACAATTATAAGCATAAAAGTAAATATCTTGGAAAGCAAATTTCCATGTATGACAAGTATCTTTCATTCCATACCTAGGTTACTGCATTTTAGTCAAGAGAGGCAAGATTTATTTCACTTAATTAATTAGTATTTATTATACTACTTATGTTTTTCAAATTTTGTTTCTCTTAAAATATTGCAATAGTTGTATAAATTTGTTGTGTCATATTCAAATGGAAACTGATCCCTACAGCCACATATTGACTTAGAAAATCACAATTTAATATTGTCTACATTATTTCTATTTTTCATTGATTTTGTTTAAAGTTTGCCAAATACATTTTAGTCTAGTCCACATAGCAATTGGAAGTTTTGCAGACTAAGAGTTAGATACTTATGATGTAAATTTTTTCCACCAGTTTTGCCTATTTCTATTTGTTTCACTTGCTATAAAATTTCTTGAATTTCTTTTAATTTTTCATATTCCTTCTTGTGGTATAATAATATTGCATATTTTGTACAACCATTTGCCAATTGATGAGCTTTACTTTGCTTCCAATTATTTACTAGCTCAATTTTTTAAAAGACATAAATATACATACACATTGAGCTAGTAAATAAATTGATATATGTACATATGTACAATATAATATAATAAAATAAATGTATACATACATATAAATGAAGTTTCTGCATTTCATTTCTTTGAAATACATTTTCCAATAGCATATGTAAAACATTTTTATGAGAACATTTTAGTGTTATAGAGCTTAAAAATAAAGTTTACTTAAAAATAGAATTATTGAACTACAAAGTCAAATGAATAATCAGAAGAAACTTTCATAAGGATGAACTGTTTAAATCCCAACCAAGGGGCAAGTAGGTGGTAGAACAGATAGAATAATAATGCTGGAGTCAAGAAGATCTGGATTCAAATCCATCCTCAGATACTTATTAGCTGTGTGAGACTCTGAGCAAATTATTCAGTCCCTGATTCCCTTCAAAAAAAATATACAAAAACATTCTAATCAAGACAAATTATGTTAAAGGAAATCTTGTTGAATTGTATTGTCATAAGAGGCCATTGAGTTAGACATTTTAGAAAAAGATATCAAAAAGTGTAAATAGTTTTCTTGATATAGAAATGTTTAAAAAAAGAAAGATAGAGGGAGGAAAAGACACATTAAGGAAAAAGATAGGGAAGCTTTTTAAGACACAGGTTGCTAAGTCAAATTTTATGCCAATATGGAAGAATTGTTAGGAATGTGCATCACTTGAATCTCACTTTCATTTCAACTGGTCAAAGGAACTAGAAATACACACAAATTGGATGTTGAAATATTGTAGTGTTCCTTCTATCAAAAACTATCTTTGCTATTTTAGAGTTAGCTGTGTTAACGTGGGCTCTGTAATGACTCTACCAGCCTGCCAGAATTACACAAGCCAATCAGAACGGTTTCTGAACATCCAAACTGCTTCACATACCACTGATTCTTTGTGGAAGAACCTAACAAAATTTGGAGACACCTGTGACAACATAAAAAACCAAACATAAAACCAATCTTGACAAAGGCAACCTTGAGTAGCAGCTATTGGCTCAAGACCTTGTGTAGGACTGTCTAAATATCCTGTTGTCTGACTTATTGTATCTATAGATGTTTTCTCCCTTACTTCTCCTGCTCCCCATCTGAAAACCTCTGGAAACTGTGTTACCTCATTCTTTTCCCATTCCTCTTTAAGCAACTGAGAACTCTATCTTCCCTTTGTTCCCTTGCAAGATCTCCTCTCTCTCCCATTCTATTTTTTCAAGCAATTTGCATCCTTGATAAGATTTTGTGCTCACTCTTCATAACCCTTTATTCAAAATATTTCCTCTAGAGCTTTAATTGTCCTCTCATATCTTCTTCCTTTTTTCCATTTCTCTTTTTTCTGAATTTGGAAATATTTTATAAAACAAATAAAAATACAATATAATTTAGTTAATGTTAATTTGTGGTTTTCTACATTTTTAATGTGGCTTGCACAAATTAGGTGCTATTTGAGTTTGACACCAAATATATGAGTCAACCTATCTGCTACTAGTGTACCTTTTCCCAGGTAGTTGTCCTATTTTGAGGAACCTGTGCCATATGACATATATAAGACATTCTGGCTGTAATTAAAATCTCTCTAATTATTTAAAACAGCTAATTAATATCAACACACCTTTCTTTTGTTGTGATCTCTTGAACTCCAATTCTACATTACCAACTGCCAATTGAACATTTCAATCTGCATCTTTTGATAATAATTTTTTATTTTTCAAAATACATGAAAAGATAGTTTTCAACATTCACCTCATAATTCACCTTTGTGTTCCAATTTTTTCTCTCTCCCTCCCTGCCTTCTTGCCTTTCAATACTTAGTCTGGAATCAACCTGAGAAGTCCAGATGATAAAGTTGCATTTTCTGGACCTTCTTCCCATCCATCTGCTAATTGGAATTGGGGTCTATGATCCCTTCTTCCCATCATCTTAGATAGAAAGGTACCCCTGGGGAGCATATGCTCTGGGGCCTGCCTCACTACTTCACTACCTAACTACTTCAAAATTAATCAAGTTAAAATTAAATAAATGTAGAGGTATAAAATACCTATCACACACCCAAAATGAAAATATGAATGGAGAGAGAAAAGAAAGAAAATTGAAAATAAATGAACGAATTGTCTCTAACTTTAGATTTTAACCAAAAAAAAATTGATTAGCCAAATAAGTAGTGTTTGGATAAACCTCTTTGCAATTGCTTTCCTTCAAATTAGACACACATTAACTTTGGTAGATTTAATTTTGAAATGCTATTCAACTGATGGCTAATCCCTTGAACAAATTCAGTACCTGGTGAATCGCGATTCTCTATTCCACAGGTGCACAGTTATTTCAAATGCCACATGTAGAAGTATTTGCTGGACGTCCTAATTTGATGGAGATAAAGTCTCTTGGCTATTGGGATGACACTGACAGTTACATAATTGAAATTACAACTATCAATAGATATTTACGACAAGTAAGATAAAATTTCCCCCATAACACGTTTTTAAAAACTCTTTTGTTTCATATGGCTATTTCACATTGGAGAAAAAGGTGCCAATACTTTTTTATCATGGAATACAAATCTCCCTTTTCTTGGTATATCCATTTCTAGACCCATTTCAGGCACTTATTTCTAACTCTATTTGTACAGATAGCTACATTTCTCCATTTTCTCTTTTTTTAGAGGTGATCTGTGAATCAGTTCCAGGGACATCTTAATGAGTAAGAAATCTAAGAAAAGATAGGGAATATTCAAACACAAACTAGAAGGACTGAGATCATTACTCTGGAGTCAGAGACCTAAGTGTAGGTATTGCTAGACAAGTGAAAAACATACCCTCTTGATAATGGGGGTTAGTACCTCATCAGCATTTAAAATTGGAGACAGACTTTTTTTGGTATGTGAGAAGAATAAAGTGAATTTCCATGGTTTTTCTCCTTGCACAACCTCAATAAATCTGAATTTCAAATTCAATATAATTTGTCATATCTAGGAAGCTCAGTGCATAGAACTAATCCTGGAGGGAAATCTGAGTGAAAATCATTTTTAGGCACTTAACTAGCTGTCATTTGGCTTTGTTTCTCCATTTACAAAATGAAAAAAATAGTAGCACTGACCTTGTAGGATAATTGTGAGAATCAAGCAATTTAAAATATATAACACCCTTTGGAAATTTTTTATTACTTTTGTAGCTAATATTATTATTAAAAATTTAAAAGGAATATTAATAAGCCTGTCAGCAGGGGCATATTTTAAGGATTTGTTATATCTCTAAAAGTTTTTGTTAAAATAAAATCTACCTGTTATTAGTAATTTTTCACTACTTATAAACTGTTAATAGCTATTTTCCCCCTAAAAGGAATAGATAATGCTTTTAAAAAAAAAAAAACTTATTCTTTATTTCTGTTAAAGTTACTTTGTTAATATTCAAATTTTAACCTTTTTCTTCTTTTGGGTTCATTAATTGGACATAAATTATATGACTCTCTCCTAGGGTATGACTTCAATTTCGTTCGTAGTTTGGCAAGCATCAACATTTTGCTATACAACAACAATTATATTAACACTGAAGAGCAGCTGTAGTTATATCAAAAGCATGTATCTTATTCCTAATCAGAAAATTTCCATGTCTGACTGGGAAACGGGAATACATAAAAATCAATATGGTTTCAATATGATCAAAACCTTGCCGGTAAGGATAGATTATACTAAGAGCAACAATACTTTTTTTTACTAATACATAACCAGCTATTTTTAGGCATATTTCTGAGATGTTCAAACCCCTTTTAATAGTTTTGTTTCAATGGTATTATTTAGAAAAGGAGCTAATGACTTTTGATAGAAACCTGGAATAAATAAATTTTCTAGAATGGTAATTTTCAAATGAGAAATGTTTTACTCAGTCAGAATTAACTGTTCACATAATGAGGATGAGCAACAAAAACATTATTTCAAATAGACTTTTTAGTTTTCATTGTGAAAATAATACAGAACATAATTAAAACTTGTATTAAATGGGAGGATATATTTCAGGACCCTATTTGGATTGCAGGTGGTCCAGGTTAAAGGGAAGCTCATCTCCTGTCACCTCCTGACTCACTGGGGGAGGAAAAGAATCACCTGGAAGCTTCTGAGTTCTGAATTGAAAGTACTTTCAATCAGTAAATATAGTAAACTTTAAAATTTGATTATCTTTGGCAATCGCCATTACATTTTTTCAGTCTCCAAATGTTTATTTCCTGCTTTATAACCCTGAACTCTCAGTGCTAACTATGACTAGTTTTATTCATTTGAATTCAAACATGCACAATGAATATTGATTTCTATCAAAAATTCTCCTAAACTTGATGTATTCTTATTAACTCAATAAGAAATCTATACTCATTGACAAAGTTTTCAGATTTATGTTTGCAATGGAGAGAATTTGTCAAAGTATGTTTTCAGATATTTCACCCCTATCCCAAACACTGCAATTTTGCAAGTTTCAATTAGTATATGCTTTGAGTTATTAAGTTAGAGACTTATTTAAATTTACTTTTGATGGTTACTTTATATAAGGTTCAGTCTAAAGAGAAGCTGATAAGAAAAACATAAATCATCACATAGAAAGATAAAGCTTCAACTCTAAATTGAAACAGATGATCTGTGGTCTAATAGGTCTTATGAATTGTCTTTAACTTCACTCTCATCCTGCAACCTTATAAAATACAATAGTTATCTAAAAATATAATGAATGTTTACCTTTTTGGCAAATCTTTTATTTTTCTTTCAAATACAAATTAATAAATATAGAAGTGCCAACTATATACAAAAAATAATAATTTACTATTAGAAATAGAGATGAAAAGTAGCACAGAGCCAGTCTCAGAGGAGCTTAGAATCTTCAGAGAAATAATGTGTTTACAGGAAAAACAAGTGTTAAATAAAGGATAGGTCCAGAAGAAGATGTTTATAAAATGTACTAGTACTATTCATAGTCTTTGCTATAGCCTTTTAGACATTATTTAATATTTTCAAGATGACTAGGCATAATTACTATGAATATCCTTTGCCATTTATTCATTTTAAAAAATAATTATTAGATATCTATAATATGCACTGTTCAACACCAGACATTGGGAGCATACAAAAATAATAACTAGGATATGTTTTTAAGAAACTATAATTTTTATTGTTTTTGGTAATAGTACAGTAAGGATTTAAGAGGACATCTACAGATGAGTATGGCTGCTAGTCCTTAAATGTAATGACTTCTACTGGCAGTATTTTATTAGTTTTTCCCTTGCCTCTTCTTAGTTGTCATTGTTTTTTCTCTTGCCTTCATGCCAGGCTGACTGCTGACTTTTGGTTTTACTTGTAGTTTGCTACAAGGCACCAGTATGCATTATTACTAAACATCAGGTTTTGAGTAGAAATGTATGTGCTCCATAAGTTTTATTAAATATCTTTTAATATTAACTAATTCATCCTCCTAAGAAATTATTTTTACTTCATGTTAGCAGCCATATTCCGAAACACAGAAGTGGTGAGCAGTCTTGATAAATAGATCATTCCTGTACTATGGACAATTAATGCTTCTCTTTTCAATAATGCATTTCTTGACTATCATATACCATTAAAAGGACATAATAACAATATGACCAAGCATATAGGACATACCAGTAAACAACTACACACTAAAATTGGAATTGATCTAATAGTGCAAACAAATCCCTAAATAATTACATTTACTCATACTTTGTAGAAAGCTGTACATTGTAAGTCTGTTTTGTAGCAAAAGACTGAGCAAAACAGAAATGTTAAGTGGATGAAGAGTGAAAATCTTGGCAAATATGATACTTTATAGACTTGTATAATTTAAAATAAATTGTTGGACTTAACTGGTATGAAACAAGCTCATTTTTACAAATTCATTTTTCTTTATACTAAATGAGAAAAGCAGTTGCAAAAATGATCCCAAATTATATATAATTCCCAATAGAATTTCTATTTGACTTTGGAATGCACATTTTGAATAGGGGATACTTATAGTGCTAGACATCTTCTTTAAAGGAATGAATGGAACTACACTATGAAGACCTTTCTCAGAAAAAGCTGGCAAATGCTCTATGACTAGAATGGACAACTTTCTCCAACTAATAAAAAGTTTGCCCTCTGTCAGCTCTTCCCGACACCATTGTTAATCCATGTGAGATTGTTGTTGTTGTTGTTGTTTTTAAGATCAATAATTTAATTCTTAAGACAGAATTAAATAATATATTTCAATTTAATTGAAACACATTTGCCAACAGTAATTTACATTTTCATCAACAAGCACAATGTCTTATACCTGTTATGTGAAAAGCTCAAAATAGGTTTGTTGCTCAACCTATTTAAAACAAAATGAGACAAAATGAAATAAACAGAAGAAACTATCTCTGTCCTTGAAGTTCTTTATATTTGATTGGAACAGCTAGATCAATGAAAAGTAATTATGTTTGCAATATCAAGAAATTTCATATCAAAGATTTTATTTTATCAAGCAACAATTCATTAATCTCATGAATAATAAAACAATGACTAAATTAAACTCATAAACTTACATTTAATTAATTTAAATTAATTTAATTTTCATTAATAGCAAACATGTTAATAACTCCTATGCTTAAAATTTATATCTGAGATAATTTTTTTTTATCCTTTTACTCTTATTCCTATTGTTCACTTATTTTGAAATAAATTCTTTCAACAATTTCTAAATAGTACTCCTACTTGGGACTCTTGGAAATTTAGGCTCTCTAGGTTCTATGTTTCAAGTCCAGTTGGATCCTAACCTTTTCTTATTTCAAGTGCAAGTGCACAGAAACCTCAATCCTAGTGTATTCCTAATAAAAGAACAAATCATGTATACTATACTTAGATTTCCTACATCTATCTAACTCAACATGTGACCTAATTAAAAAAAAAAAATGTAGGCCCACAGAATAGAGTTAAGGAAGCCTAGAAGATAGAGCTAAAAATAGTAATAACAGTTCCTGGATAGAGAAAGTAAGAACATTTAAGTAAGCCTAATAAAAATGTTGTCCAGGTGACATTAGTATATACTTACTTACTAAGTACATTTGTATGATTATGTTTAATTCCATCTAGGAAAACTATAGACCTCCGTCCCAGTTGGGAATAGCTATTCCACTCACAGACAATTTTTATAATGCTGATCCCAGCAAACCCAAGCCAAGAAATTTATTTCCTGAATCAAAAGTAAGTTATTTTCAATGATCATATAAGGTTTTTATGTACTCTAGACTACAGTCATTGTAATAATAAAAAGATTCTCTATAGTTACTTTTGAGTATCCTTAAAATCAACACTACATTATTGATGATGTATTCCCTTGAAACTTTTTTCACTGACATTTTATTTCAAAAAGAAAGAATAAAGCACAAATGGAATAAAGGCAAAATTTATAATCTTGTTATTTTAATTTTTCTTAGTCCACAATATTCTGTATGTCTTTGGTCCAAGAAAGGAAGAAATTAAAAACAAAACTCAAGTATATAATAACACGTACTACTCTTATTTTCCCTGTGATTTATCTTGTTCCCAATGTAACATCACTCCCCAGATGTTACATTTCTTCTCTCATTTATGATTTTTTATATCATCTTTCAATATGCTCTTTCTCTTCTATATTCCTTACTTCCCTTCGTCCTTCCCTCTCTCCCTTCTTTCTTGCTTTCCTTCTCTTCTTCATTCCTTCCTTCTAGCCATCCATTTTTCCTTCTTTACTTTATTCCTTCCTTTTTCCTTTCCAGCCCAAGTCTGTCTTGCTCATTTTGGGGGTTTTGATGGCTCAGGATTCATATGTAAACCTAAGAATGCTGAAATAAAAAAAAAAAATCAAAAACCTTTTAGAAAAAGATGTAATTAGGTTCTTAGTATTGCCACAGAAAAAGGCAGTTAAGTACAGTACTAAAAATCAGTAGTGAACAGAAGAGTGAGGTTAAATGTAGAACATGAAAGCAAAAAAATAAAAATTTAAATTTATTAGGCATAAGAAACAAGAAAAGGAAAATAATAATGGACATTTCAAGGATACGTGTTTCATATAAAGTCCTTTTCTTGCAGAAATATTATAAGGTAGGTACCTAGTTCAAGAATTATTTCTATTTTCATATGAAGAAACTGAACCTCAGACTTGCCAGGTAGCTTTATCAGATTTATCATGATGCTAGTAAATGTTAGAAAGGGGATCCTTCACTCTCTATACTGCACTACATGTTTTTTTTTAAATTATATATGTGTATATATGTGTGTGTATGTATGTATATATGTGCAATGTCTGGACTAACTCTCTGGAACATCTCTGGATGAGCCACCAGGAGGATCTCTGTTTCTGTTTCCGTCTTCTGTATCTCCTCTCTGTCTGAGTCCTCTATGTCTGTGTCTGTGTCTGTATCTGAGTCTGAGATCGAGCTCAAGCATATGCTCCAGCTTTAGGTTTTGTTTTTGTCTCCAGTCCTCTCAGCCCTTAAATGCCTCAGTCTGATTATATCATTATATCACACTAAGTATATATGCCAACTAGAGTGATTTTATCATTATATCACACCAAGAGTATGTGAACTAGAAAACCATTATCTCATCAATTACACTGAGAAAATATCCTGCTGTAAGTATCCTTGCTTCAAGTATGCCTTTCCCAGAGTTCCCCTATTATCTGTTGCCCTCTACATATATGTATATTTATTTCCAATTGCATGTAAAGACAATCTTTAATCCTTGTTTTTTTTTAATTAAATTTTGAGTTCTAATTTCTCTTCCTTTCATCCTCCTCTTCCCTCTCTGAGATGATAAGCAATTTGACTTGTTATATATGTAGAATCTTATAAAACATATTTCCATATTAGTCATATTCTGAAAAAAACATCGATCACTCTCTATCTCCAACAAAGAAAAAAAGGAATGAAAAGTAGTATGCTTTGTATTGCATTCAGTTTTTATCAATAGTTTTTCTGGAGGTAGGCAGCATTTTTCATCCTGAATCCTTTAGAATTTTCTTGGTGTTGAAAGTCATTAGCAGTTGACCATTGTACAATGTTACTGTTATTGTTATATATAATGAATATATATATATATATGTATATTCCCAAAAAAAGGTATAATCTTAAAATTTATTAGTTTGCATCAATATGTGGGAAAGAGGAATAAAATAGTGGCAAATTTGAATTGGTAACATCATATGGTAGTTAAAGGCAGCTAGATGGGGCAATAGCTAAAATACTGAATCTGCATCTTAATTCAAATTCAATTTCAGACACTTACTATGTATGACCATGGGCAAATCGTTTAACCAGTCTGCCTCAAGGTTCTTATCTATAAAATGGGGATGATAATAGAAGCTTCTACTTCTCAGCTTCATTGTAAAGATCAAAGGAGTTCATATTTGTAAAGCTCTTTGCAAACCTTAAAGGGCTATGTAAAAGCTACCTATTATTATATGATAGAGGTGATGATGTAACAGGATGAAGTTTCCAAAGCCAAACAAGATACTGATGACATGTTTCCTGAGGTTTTCTTTATTGTCAGAACTAAGATATGGTCTTCCAACAGAAAGTGTTCTCTCATCCTTTTTGTTTGTTTTCTAGGTAACTGGAAAGTACAAGCAGTGTTTGAATAAGTCCTCTCGAGCAGACTGTAATTGTTCCATTGTTGAGAAGTTTTCTTACAGTACTGATTTCTCAGATTGCAGGGAAAAGGTAAAAGAATCTGCTACCCTGAAAACTAATGATTTAAATCCAAGATATTAAAAAAAAATTTTTTTACAAAAATAAAACATAAGAAAATAAGATTCACTGCTTATAATTTATAGAACAAGCAACAAAAATATTAATTATTAAAAGTTATGACTTGGTCTATAGAGAAAATAAATTTCTATGGGACAGGGAGACTATAGATAAGAATAAATAAATGAGAATCATTTTACACAGGTATTTGAAGTATAAAGCATATAGCCATACTAGGTTCAGAAATGGTCTGCTATTAACAATGGTGTAGGTTATTGTGTTCCCTCAGAGAGAGTAGAATCTTATCTATTAATCCATCATTAACCTTGGGGCTGATGGAGATAGACTGAATTCTTTCATTTGGATGGCCTTTCATTATACATTAAGAAATGGAAAACAAAAACCTGAGGAGGTGAATTAACTGCTCATTTACCCTAAAATGGAAGCTTATTCTAAAACAATGTTACTCTTGTCCAGAGTGAACAAAAAGGGGCCCTTTTATCAATGGGAAAATCTATTTCTTCCTTCCTTCCTTTCTTTTCTCTTGCCTTTCCTCTCCCTTTTTATCCTTTCTCCCCTTCCTCTTCCCTTTCCCTCCCTTTATTCTTTTCTTTGTTCCTTCCTTCCTTGGTAACAGATTCGATATGGTCAATAAAAGGTGAGGTGTTAAGGATGGAATTTTAGCTGTAACTTGAAGTCAGGAAGCCAGGGAAAGAAGAAGGTAGAGATGAAGAGAAATAGAATTCCAGGAATGGGATATAGCAAATGAAAATGCACGGATGGGGGGGAGTCTTTCAAGGAAAAAAAAGAGCAAAAAAGCTAGAATCACTGGAACACAAAATGTATATGGAAAGGAATAAGACAAAGATGAGAAAGGTGAAAGGGAGTTAAATTATGAAGGATTTTGAAGATCAAATAAGTTTATATTTGATCCTGGAGGCAATACAGAGGCAGTGCAATTTTATTACAAAGGGCAGAATTGCGGGGAGAAGAAGTGACATGGTCAGACCTGGACTTTGAAAAAAGCAATTTGACAACTAAATGGAAGGTGGGTTTGAATGGAGAGATATTTGAAGCAGGGAAAACAACCAGAAGGCTATTCCAAGAGTTTAGATGTGAAGTGATGCAGGCCTGCACTAGACTGATGGGAATAACAGATGAAGGAAGGGAGCATGCATATGTCATGAAGATAAATGACAGAACTTGGTAACAGATTAGACATGGGGAAGAGTAGATGAGAGAGTGAAAAGCTGAAGTGAAGAAGACCCTAAATTGCGGTCATAGGTGAATAGAAAACTTAAGAACATGGAAGAATTAATATTAATAACACATTAACAAAATTAATTTTATTAGTTTTATTTTTCAATTTTTTGCCTATCTATCTATCACTAGTCATGATTTCCCCTCCATGTTATGGCACAGTTCTCTTTAACTGTCCTGACTCAGTTTCTCTGTACCAGTTTCCCTTGTCTCAGTTTCCTTAACTGTTCTGTCTCAATCTCTTTAGTTGTAAATCCCCCTCTGACCCAGTAAGACTGGGGACTATTTGTTCAAAAGTTATAAATTAGCAAGATAAACAAGAGAATAGACCTCCTGACTCTTCACTGTCCTCAAGGACTTACAATATCCCTCTAAAATATTCCAAGATATCTCACTGATATCTTTATTTCTTTGTATTCAGACATCCTGTCTCTGGGTTCTTAGAATTTGTGGCCTCCCCCATCTTGATAGAGGTTTTCCCTCACTTCTTACCCCTTCCTTTGTTTAGAGAAAAGGTATTTAAGAAGTTGGGGTTCCTCCATTCATTGCTGGAGGCTGGTGGCTGGCAGCTGTATGCTGGATGCTGGATTCTTTGGATGACAGTCTCCTCCAGCCCTGGGAGCAACATGGATTCCTTGGTCCCAGTATATCTTTATCTCTGTCTGACTGGATAATTTGAGACAAAAGTCCTGTCCAGTCAATCTTACTCTCCCATTAATAAAATATTAAAAACTCTCTAATCTCTCTCCTGCCTCAGTTTCTCTGGCATTACATCCAGAAGTCTTCCATTATGATAAATTAACAAAACATACCACATAAATAATAAAATAGAAAATTTTAAAATAAGCCAAAAAAAAAAAAAAAAAAAGCAAAATTGATCATGTTTTAGAATTTCTTTAGTCTATCATACCTCTGCCAAGATGTTAGGAGGTATCAGTCTTTAAAATTGTGAATGATTTCCCTTCATTATTTCATGCAAGTCTTTCCATGTTTTTGTAAAATCATTAAGCTTGTTATTTCTTATAACCTGATTTAGGAAGAGAATTCTAAAGTCTTTCTGACTTTTCATTCTTTATCATGTGAATTGTTCTCCAAGTTCTGCTCATTTCACTCTGCATCAGTTCACATATATCTTTCCATGCTTCCTTGAATTCATCATTTGCTTTTTTTTTCCCTGGTACAATTTTATTCCATTAATAACCATAACTTATTTAATCACAACCCAAATGATGGACATTTATTTTTGTTTCCAGTTCTTTGCTGCAATAAGAAATACTGGTGTAGAATTTTTAGCATATTCAGATCTTTCCCTTCTCTCTGACCACTAGAAGGCATATGCCAAGTAATATTATTACTAGGTCAGAGTTAGATTAAGGGATTTTTTGATATACTTTGAAAATGTTTTCCAAAATCCTTATCTCTACCTACAATACATTGCAATGCCAAATAAGAGGTATCCCCAGGACTCAAATCTAGCTTTACTAACTATATATTATTTTAGTATTATAGCATAATGTATAACCCTGACTGTGATTCTTTGGTACTTAAAATTGTACAAATGTAGCTACCATTATTTTAAAGGAATATGAGTGATTTTTTATCTAGATTAAACATCCCTCCTTTAATGTTTATTTTAGGTCCCTCGGTATAAGTTTCCAGTTAGACAATATCCCATCTCTTTGAACATCCTCAGTGAAGATCATAAAGAACTCAGGATGGAACCTCCATTTTTGGTTACTGTAACTGAAGTGAATCAAAGAGGAAACTGGAAAATCAGTAAGATTCACTTATTTCTGGACAATTTACACTTGATCATAAAATATTGAATCATTTAGACCAGTAGGTTACAAATGGAGGTCCACAAAGGAATCTTTATGGATCTATAAGAGAAAATAGTTAGGAAAGGCCAGCATGTTTATGCTTGTCTTCTACATACCTTGTTCTATCAGTAATTCAGAAGTGGATTCTATTACTTAAAAACATTTCAGGATTTCAGCTCCACAAAATTTGGAGACTACCTTTCTTGGTGTCATGAGCATATATTTAGTACTCTGCTCTCCCATGATAGGAATATAACTCTTATCCTGCCTTGGCATGGTAGACTCATTCCCTAAATTCTTTCAAAACTTATTTCAGATGCAGTCTGCTACATAAGGTCATTTTTTATTTTAATTAAAAATATATTATTTATTTTTAACCTTTTTCCAAAACGTTTCCCTCTCTGTCACTCACTGAGGAAGCAAGCATTATATATAAAATCATATAAAGCATATTTCCATATTAACCATATTTCCAAAAAATCAAGTAAAAGATAGTAAGAAAAGTATACTTCAATTTTTATTTAGAGTTTTTTAGTTCTCTCTGGAAATGGATAGCATTTTTCCATCATAATGCCCATCACATACAATAACAGTAAAAATAACAATCAGTGCAGGGAACACAAATAGAAGAGGAAGAAGAGGAAGAGGAGGAAAAAAGGGGGGAGAAAAAGATAATGATAATATAAAAAAGAATAGGAAATTTTCTGAGGTGAATATAAAACATTCCTTTGAGGGAAAACAAAAAACTCTAAAATATACATTAATAGAATTAAAAAGGGAAAATTAATGAATTAAACATGCAGTTAAAATTAGAAAGCCAGATCTAAAATAACACAAAAGAAGAGCTATTCAAGTAGAGAAAAAAAGAATATGAAAAAGAAAACTTATAGGAATGTGCAATTAAAATCTGGCTCTTTAAAAAAGATGGATAAAATGATAGCCTATTTGACTAAAAAACAGAAAAATCAAATCAACAAAAAAATTGAGCAAGGTGAAATAAGAATATCAGAAGAAATTAAAAGAATCATACTATCTAAAAACCTGAGAACAGAAGAGAAATGGATTTTGAATATAGTGGAACCACTGTTAGAATCACACAAGACCTAGCGATGACTATATTAAAAGACTATAGATCATGAAAATTTTATATTAAATAGCTAAATAACTAAAATTCCAGCCAAAAAATACATTAAGCAGAATTAAACATTGTTGGAATCCTTACTAACTGCTAACTAATTAGAGTTGATCTAATCTTACAAGAAAATGTTTTGGGCAGAACCTGAAACAAGGTACTAAGTAGAACTAATTAATACAAGGCTTGTGTTCACACCTTTACTCATTGGAGCTCAATGAGTTCACACCTCCCTTGAAGCTCTTTGGGCCAGAGAGCACTATGGAAGAAAACCCACAATCCCTCTCTTGAAGGAGCATAAATAGAGCTTCAATGGGCCAGTCAAAGAAGTTCTTCAGAGTGAAGAAGCTACAAGTCAAGATTTCACCGGAATGACATGAAGAGTGGAGCTGGCTGGAGACTGAAGAAAGCAGAGGCAGAGGCTGAAGGACCAGACCTTTGGATTTGGTGACATTTGGAGAGAGCTCTTGGAACCAAGCAGAGACATAGGCCTCTAAGCTAACCGGGCTATATTGGAGATAATAAAAGATCTGAACTTTTATCACCTGGCTGCGTTTTGAGAAGAAAAAGCTCACCAACTTTTTGGCGCCTGAACAGGGACCGATTCAGATCCATCTGAACTAGATCACAACAAAACATATTCCTCAGTGGGAAAAAAAATAATCTGACAGTTCAATGAATAGCCAGACTTTGGGAATTTTACCACAAAATGACTTGAACTTGACAGAAAATTTGACACATAAATTCTATGAGAAATATAAGGTAAATATCAGGAACTAACTTCTAGGGGCTCAAATTTTTTATTTTTTGGTTCTTTTTTGTTTGTTTTGCTGCTGAGGCAATTGGGGTTAAGTGACTTGTCTAGGGTCACACAGCCAGGAAGTGTTGTGCCTAAGGTCAGATTTGAACTCCGGACCTCCTGACTTCAGGGCTGGTGCTTTATCCACTGCGCCACCTGGCTGCCCCAGTGTTAATGTTTTATACATGAAAATGTAAATCATATGTCTAAAATGGTCATTAATATTTGGGTAGCTCAAAAAATATTGGGATAGAGCTGAATATGATATGATGATGTGATCCACCTTAGGAAAGAAATGGAGGACAAAGATAGTACAACCTTATATAAATTATATGAATGCATATGTATATTTATGTTTATAATTGTAGATATTCACATGTGTATGAATGAATATTTAAACATATCCATGCTTCATTGTAGCTGTCTGGGAAAAGGAAAGTAAATAAAAAAGAATAAAGTAAAAAGTGCACAGCAGAAAAATCAAGGAAAAGCTGCAAAAAAACAAAAAAAGAAAAAGATAGACAGCTCTAATCACAATGTGTAGTGTTATAGTTTTTCTTAAAATAAAAATCTATTATTTTATATTTTATATTCTCTTATGTTCTCATGACAACCTTCTTTCCCTGTGGTTTTTTTTCCTATTTTGTGTTTAGGTTTTAAAAAAAAAAATTTAAAAAAAAAGAAAGGAAAAAAAAAGTGATGGAAAAGCCAGCATAACATGTTCCAAAATCTTTGGTTGGGTTGCTTGCATGGGCCTGAATTTATGATCTTGGATGATGGTTCCTACTTGGATTTCTGAATCATTACTTGTTGTCATGTTTTCCTTAGATATTTAGTGGGGTAGTTTTGCTTTAGTGCTGGGATATTCCACATTATTTTGCTTACTTCAGATAATTTCCCCAAATTCTATCAGATATAAAATTATAATGCAGTGGCACCTGAAGGTATTAGTACAGTACTAGTATACATGAGTAGAAATCAGAATTCTTATAGAAAATAAAATATGGCAATTTTATAGAGGATATTTATGTAAATATATTTGCAATTCACAGTTCTTCTCCATGATTTAGTTTTCTCATTTGTAAATTGGTGGGGTAAGAGAACAGATTCTTAAAGTTCCTGCAATTTTATGATTTCATGATACTTAAAGATAATCTTGTGAGTTACTCTCATTATTCTTGTTAGGTTTACAGCCCTATTCTTTGAATTTTAGTATGCTATATCTTCTACAATTTCTCAGATTTAGAAGTGATAGTTTAGCCATATTTGAACACAAGTGCAAGAGACCTTAATTTTGATCATTCATGTATTGGTTGGTTGGGACTTGGAACATATTTCCTCACAAAGACATTATTGACACTTGTCATATTTTCAAGCTAGTCAATAGATCTATTCAATCTGCAATTTCTTGAAACAGAGCACTGAATTAATAATACTGTGTGACTTTGTAAGTGTATAAACTTTTAACTCATTGACCACACTCACTTATCTGTAACTTGAAAACAACTTCTCTTGCATGGAAAGTACTTTTTTACTTTACATAAATATGAACTCTTATAGAACATAAGCACCATTTTGTTTTTATGGGAAAACATATGAATGAAAAATGTTTTGTATATTATAGAACAACATGTTCCAGAAACCATGATGAAACTGAAGAAATATGTAGAAAATAAGATTTTTCTTCCCGTATATAATCCAAAGAACCTCAACCTAAGCATAACTGTAAGTTCATATTTTTTTTTTTACTCAAAGGAAATTGTCAACTCCAATGTGTATAACCTCATATGGACCACCATCACTTTGTATAGTTAACCTCATATGACCACCACCACTTTTTATAATTATCTCAAGGAGAAGTTATCAGAGACTCACTGAAAATTAGCCTATGCTCTTGAATCCCTCAAATATGAACAGTAAGGGACTTAGTGTGGTGGAACATGCCTTTGTGTCTTGACAGGGAGCTGAGGCTGATATATCACTTGAATTTTGAAGTTCTGAGCTGTGGTAGGGTTAAAGCTATTCAAGTAACCATATTAATTTCTCTACAAATATTCTGAATTGGCAGCCAATGGCCATCAGATTGCCTAATATGAGATAAGATTTTATTTTTTTTTAATTTATAAAAAAAAAAATCACACCTTCTGAGCCAATCAGTATTGGGATAAGCCCTTGAATAGTCATAAAACTTCTTTGATGAGATAGCTTACACTTATCCTTAAAAACTATTTTAAATGAAAGAAAGAAAGATGAGAGAAAGCAAGAGAAGGTAAGGAAGAAAGGAGGAAGAAAGGAAAGATGACAGAAAGGAAAGCAAAAAGGAAGGAGGGAAGAAGGGAAGAAAGTAGTGAGCAAGAAGGAAAAAGAAAGAGAAAGAAAAAGAGGAAAAAAAGAGAAAAAAAAGAAGTAAAAAGACAAAAAAAACCCAAAAAGCAGTCCCATTTTTATTTCTCTTAAAATTTTCTGAATCTTAAGGCCCTCCCCCCAAAAAAAGTTAAAAAGGAGAAATTACATTGTTCTCTGTCATCAATAATTCATTCTCTATTTAATTTCCCTTTTCTTCATGAAACAACCCAAACTTATTTTTTTTTCCTGAAATTGCCACAATTTCCCTTTCTCTTTTCATTGTTATCTATGACTTTTCTCATGCTTCATGACTGGCAGTCAAGTCCTCTTCCTTGACATTTTCTGATACTTTAAAACCATTATTAAGAATAATTGTTTAGAACTGATGCAAATTAAAGTTAGAGGTGGGGAATCATTTGTGCACAGTAACAGTAATGTTATAATGAAGATCAACAGGGAAAGACTTGACTACTTTGATCAAAATAGTTATCAAAGGCAACTGCAAAGGATTCACAATGAAAAAAATCCTCCATACCTCCAGGGAGAGAGCTGATGAATTCTGAATGCAAATTTAAGTATATTTTTCTTGTTTAAAATTATTTTTGCTTTTTTGATGATGTCTTTAGGAAATATATTTTATATAATTTTACATAAAAAAGAAGTTATTAGTTCTATATAAGTTATTAAATATGTACCAGAAATCTATATTGCATTGTAAAGTTCTCAAAAAGCTTTATAGCCATTATCTCATTTTAATATTGGAGAACAATTTAGTAAAATAATTTGCTGGGATTCATGGAATAAATATAGTATTATCTACAAAAAAAAGAATATTGTTTAAACTCTTCTTCCTTTGTAGTTCATGTAAATATTTATATCATTGCTATATAATGATCTCTAAGATAACTTCCATTTTCCTGTGACTTCAGCTTGATTTTGTACTACCTTAATCTTTTCTACATCTTCAGTGATTTCAATCTTTAGGTTGGTTCTTCCATCTTCATTTTATCATTATTCTTGATTTGCATAGTTTCCATAGCTATCCTATCTCAGTAACCTCTATACAGATTTATTATTACCTAAAGTTACTCCACTTCCAGGAGCCCAAATTCCTCAAATCAGTTCTCAGTCTTCCATTCATTCTTCTCTCCTACTGCTTCATGCTTCCAGAACATTTCTAATCCTTCACTATTTATTATGTCACTCATATACCCTTGCTTCAAACAATCAGTTCTTTTTATTATTTGATTTTACAGCTAACTATTCCATATTACACTGTCCTCCACTTATGAATCCATGTCTTCTTTTCCATCCAAAAAGTCCCAGGCTCTCCTTATCCAATCTCTGTTCTTAACCCCTCCCTTCCTTGTTTCTACTATTCGATATAACTACAGAAAATCACAACATGGTACTTAGAAAGATTTACTCAATTGAGTATATACTCTGTGATTTTCAAAATTTTAAAATACTTCACTGTGGCATGGCCATATTTTGATTCTACTCTGAATATCATTAATATTTCTTAATTTCTCATCTCTATTCCTACCCTATCTATTTCAGGAATGACCTCATTTTTTTCTTTGTGGAAATTAAAATGATTTCTTATGAATTTTTTCATTTCCTTTCTTGCCACTTCAAAACCTTCCCCTTTAAAATTTCAACCTTGCCTCTATCCTTCCCAGTCTTATTTCATTAGATGTAAGAATTGTCTGTTTTTTGTCTTAAAAATATTTAGTCCTTAGCACAATTCTTGACACATAGCCAATTTATAATAAATGCTTTGTCTAATTTGTGATCTCTAATCTAGTCTCAGAAGACATTCAATCCCTCTATTTCTGCCCAATGTATAATTCTTTTTCATCTCATTCAAAAATTTTTCTCTATCCCACATTTCCATTTTCTTTAGAAGTTAATCTCTCCTTCTTCCAGCTTCTCTTAACTCTCCTAACACCTTCAAATTACTGATCCATCCTTTTGTTTCATTCTCACTTTCCTTCTTGGCTACTTTTGACCCATTTCAACAATGGATTTTCCCTTACTACATATTCTTCTGTGTTCCTAATTTACCAATCCCAAATGCTGCCACCTATCTGGAGCCACTCAATGCTAGCTACAATGAGTCAAAAAACAAACTTTGATACTACTATTATTGCTGTATGAACTTGGACGAGCCATCTAACTTCTCTGAGTCTCAGTTTCTTTATCAATAAAATGGTGTTAGACTTGTGACACTTAAAAAGCTTATATGCACTTGGAAGTATGGGTATTCCTGAGGGTGCTAATCAAGTCTTATTAGTTAACAATTGATAGAATGAATATTACAATGAGAAATGGGGTCATTCCAGTGAGGGGCTGAGAGTGTGATCATTCTCAGACAGAGACCATTTCTCCAGCCAGACTACCTTCAGCCTTGGGTAATCTAGACAAAAGATCTCCATGTAAACTTGCTTGAGTAGAACACATGGATAGGAATCTACTTTAGGTAAAATGGTCTAGGGAGAGTGAATTTTTGCCAGAGTTCAGTAATGTCCTTCAAAATCTAAACTTCAAACAAGGAAAGATGACAGTGGGGAAAAACCTGGATGGATCTCCCCCATAATTTCTTATTAATAAACATCTCTCTCAGAGTAGATAATTTCTGCCATCCTTCTCAGCTCCTAAACCATTCTGTGAAAATGCACTGACTGGTTCCACTATAAATATATTCTGTTTTAGATCAACTTGGCTTTCCTAGTAGCTACACAATTACCCTTCTAGATATCCTTGATTAAATCCTTACTAAAACCTCATGATGGATTTTTCTTGTCTCTAATTACATCTCTCTCAAAATAGGACACATTTTTTTTCCAGTTTTAGTGTAGCCATCGAAGCATCCAACAATTTTCCATTGTCCAATGTTCATTGTCCAATAAAGGAGGTAGCTCTCTCAACCCTGACATCACCAGCAGAAAACACCAATGTATGGCAAGCCAGCCTTGAAAAAACAAGGCACTCTGAGGGTGATGTAAGAAGTGGCATTTGTCAGATCTGTCAGATCAGTGCCATCTTCTCTATAACACCCATGGAAGCAGCCCAGGATTCTGTGTCCAAAACTCCTCAAAAGAGAAGAGCACTTCTTCTTCATTCTGATTTTATCTCTCTGCCATCTCCCATCCAGCTATCATGGGGGCATACAATAGAAAATGTGCTTGAAACTGCTTGGTGCAGGAGTTACTATAGCTCCCTTTTTCTTGGCAGTTCTAGCTTCTGAAAGACCAGGAAATAATCATTTGTTTACCAAAGTCCTAGGTAGGCACTGTCAGTTCAATATTAGAAACAAATATTGTAATATTAAGGTAGGGCTCTACCAATTGCACCATTCTATAGTGAAAGTATTTCGCTTTATTAAAGTAAAAAAAAGTCTCATTTGAATTAATCAGAACAGAGTGAGAACAGAGCTCATCAACCTCATTAAATCAATTAAACCTTTTTGTGAACTCTGGGAAACTTTTAGAAATAATAGGATCCATCTCAAAGACAGAAATATAATTTAAATGTTGGAAAGCAGAGAAGGAGTGGATTAATACAAACTGATACAGAAACAACCATCATACCAGAAACAACCAGTGAAATAGGAGAGAGAAAACTAAACTATGGCAGAGAAAAAAAAAGAAAAAGATAAATTAACCTTGCAGGCATTTCAGAACAGAAGATGCCACCAAATATAACCATTTACTTGAGAATTGAGGGAAGTTCCAAGAAAAATATCTATTCTTTCCCTTATTTCCCATTTCATTGCTTATCTATTTTTTGGTGGATAGGGCGGTGTTATCCAAATGTGTCCAGCAACTTGAATCTTTCTTGAATAAGTAAATAAATCAAAAAGCATTTATTAAGTTCCTGTATCCCAGGTACTGTGATAAGGGACTGGAATACAAATATAAAAAAGTAAGACATTCCCTTACCTCAATCTTACAATCTAAGGAGGTGAAAACAACACAGAAAACAAAACTGAAAGGGATTTATAGTATAGGAAGGTACCTACTCGAGATATGATGAAGTCCAGAGGAGTGCAACTAAATGGTAAAAATGCTAAGGATTAACTATAAAGCTAAGAACAAATGTAAATTAAGCCAATACCAAACTTCTGCTTAAATATAAGGTATTTTTCTATCTAGGAACCAAATTTCACTTTTCCCCAGCCATCATCTAAGAGCCTGATGGTAGAGAATATACTTAGCGAACATTAGTGATGGCTTGATTGTGTTGGAACTATTCCTCTAAAATCAAAAGCCACAGAGTGAACCAGAGTGCTTCTCCTCGGCTTATAGCAATCTAATTATTGTAACAAGGTACTATAATTTATTAATGGAAATAAAACAAAAGAAAATTGATTTCTCTTAGTCTTGCCACATCACCTCAGGACCACTAGACCACTATATCTGGCCTCAAGTGGGTCCTATATATGTAATGTTTCTATCTATTAGGCTGTAAGATGTTTGAGTGCAAGAATATTTTTCTTTTCTATAAGAGATAAAAGTAGTGTTTCTACTTAATGTTCAGTCTCCTTAATGTCCAACTCTTTGTGATGCCCTTTGGGATTTTCTTGGCAAAGACACTGTAGTGATTTCACCATTGTTCCACCCAGCTTCCCCTCAAAACACTGAACTGATCCTTTGTCACCATTACAAATCTCTCTAGTTACACAAACATATTTGCATAACTCACAATTTATTTCACTATTCTTTGTCTATATAATACGGACTGAATTTATGAGGTTATTCAATCATACTCTTGGATCTTAATTGTTCCATATTATTAATTTAGGAATAAGTCACTTTCAGTTAAACAAATCCAGTGGCATACACTTGTTTGCAGTCTGTGCAATTGCTCAGTGAAGAATCATTCTGCTTATTTTAAAAGTATATTTGTACACTTTTAATTTATTTGTCATATGTCCTAAAAATGTTCATTAATTATCCTTTTGGGTGAAATAAGTGTTCATATTTCTATAGCTTCCTTTGCTGTGGTCATTCCCATGATTATTAATATCATATGAACTTTAACATTATACATTGTATATTCAAAAGATCTGAGTAGTTATTTTCTACTATGTTCTATGTTGTGGTATTTTAAAGTGTGTTATTTTGGGGGATGTTCTTTTGTTTTGGGAGGACTGCACATCTTTTCTAAAAGAACAATCACTTGGCTTTCTATAATTATGTATTTTTTAAAATGTTGCCATTTCTTTATGTTCTGCTATATTTCCTTCCACATTTGATGTATTTGGATTTCACACCAGTTATTCCACTTTCCTCATCTTTGTGTTTTCATGGGGAGAGGGTGTTGAGAAAACTCTTTAAGGAATAGTATTCTTTGTGTTAATTCATAAGGATTTTTACCTTACAAGAATTCTCTAATTCATACAATGAATTTGGTTGTAATCATTTTACATTTAACATATAATTTCTTTTTTTTTTTTTTTTGGAGAGTTTGAGCATTAAAAAAAAGTGAGCAATCTGCCATCTTGCTGATCACAAGGCTAATAAATCCAAAGTGAAGATTATTAATGCTGTCACCATATCTGTATTTTTTTTCTTCAATAGATTTCATTAGCTCATTTTTATCTCTCATTTTGTCTATTCTAGGGTAACAAAATTGTTTTTGTAAAGAGTTGTTGTGTGTTGTTTAGCAATAATACATAGCAGTATGACTTGGAGCTGAGATGCTTGACTGGTAACATGAAATTTTTTTGTAGTTTTGTCATGTTATACTATTATGCTTATCGAAAGTATTTGTGCCTTTGCTCAATTTCACATGTATTTATAGTGTGCCCATCTTATGTGGTAATGCCACCTGTAATGAAAAATTTCCACCAGGTAAGGTACTGGTGTGTCTATATTGTTCTGATGTACTTTGCCCTTCCTATGGTATCTGAACATAAGGGTCATCTGTGATCCTCAGTGTCATCTTGATCATCACAATGCTTTCAAGAAAAATCTGCAATCTCTAATCATTCTAAGTAGTCTTAGACTAATATGAATAGCTTAATTGCATAGTCTGAAGAGATAATGCAGTATGCAGTAGGTAGCCAGAACCCAATTGACTAGTGTATGAGGATTCTTCCAGACCTTCACAGACTCCTACACAGCTTTTACTCTTCTTTGCTATTTTTAGGACTGTTCAGCAATATCCTGAAGTATGATTTAAAGATGAGATCCTCATTGATCATTAATTGTTATTATTGTTATACAACAAAAGCTCTGCATTTGTAGATTCTAAAGTCAGGTTTTCCTTTAGCATTTAGAATATTTAGTGAAATAATTCAATGCTTGGATTATTACTAAATATTTGATTTTCATTGCAAATGTATTTAAATGCTGGTGATGCAACTTATTACTAATTATTCTGTGTATTTTTCTTTAGGGTTCTGAACTCTTCCATTTCAGAGTGGTAGTTATTCCTGGAGTCACTTTTTGCAACTTTTATGATGAGTTTCAGGTATGATACTGATTCTGGTTTTTGTTGGGGTATGGATTGCATATCACATTAAATTTAATAAGAATACTGACATGAGTTCCTTTACTCCTTTTAAGAAAGAGATAAAATAATAATAACTGTGATTCTGGACACTGGGAAAATGATGGTCTCTTTGTTCAGAAATGATCACAAAACAACAACCAAAAAAAGATACATAAATTACTTCTCATAATTGTGTGCAATAATGCATGATTAGTCATATAGAATTTTAAGATTCATAAGGTAATTGTCATCTATTTTTAAAGAAGACCATAAAAATTTTATATCATAAATTTAAAGACAAGAAAATTGAGACTCAAAGACATGATGCCACTTCCCTATGGTCACCTAACTAGCTAGTATCAGAGCCAAAAGTCTCAGTCTTTTAATTACAAATCATATTCTTTTTATAAGTTAATTTGCTTCTGCTCCCAACTTTCTCTTCACCATTGTCTCTTCTTCCCCAAAGGATCATTATGGTATCTTTAAATGATTATGATATTTTAATGGAAAACAGAAGTACAATATTCTACATGTTTATGACAGAGTTACTATATAATGGTACTATTCCTAGACATGGATAATATGTTAGGGCAGCCTAAGATCATGTTCATTTTGGGGATTTGCTCTGCAATGCTTTTGATTTGTGTCATGCCTGCAATTTATTAAAATCCCAGATTTTTGCAAAGGAAAATTATTTCTTAAAGCCAAGAATAGTATGTTTTATAAAAATACAACTAACATTTATTCAGAATCTAGTATTAATAAAACAGTTTTTTTCATGTGATAGAGAAGATATATGCTTAGATGAAATTTTATGAATTTCTATTACATTTCATCTTAATATATTTGATCTACTAGTCTGGTCATTTAAGATCTTTTGGAACTCTGATGCAAGGCTTTATATTATGTATTTATTTAATAAACATGGCATATATACTTTTATATGTCATTAATAGAAACATGGAAGAAATAGAAATAAAGACTTGCCCTAGGGACATTTCAGCACAAATCTTTCTTCAGATTGTAATAAATTCATTAAATTTGTTTTTGACCCTGTTTAAAATACACCTCTATCAGCTTCAGTGGCATCAAATTCAAATAGAAAAAGGTACTACTAATAAGGGAATATGTAAGGATTCCTCTAAGGCTACTTTGAATCACAACATCATATGTTTTAGAAATAAGTTTTCTAGTTTGAGCCACACTCAAGAACTTTGTGGGCCAGTCTACTAGCCACACGATTGACACTTCTATATCTTCCCACTTTTTTCACTATTATTAGGTCTTTGGTCAGGCAACCCATAAAATAAAGAAAAACACAAAATTCATGAAGCATATATTCTACTTCTCCTATTTACAATTTATTTTAATGTGTTTTCATTAAATATTTGCAATATATTTAAATAGATCCTAATTTTAATGAAGGTCAATGCCAAAGAATGTTCAAATTACTAAATAATTGAGTTCATGCCACGTGCCATCAAGGTTATCTTTAAGATCTTGCAAGGCAAGATACAGGAATATACGAATGAGACTTATCAGAAAAGGAATTTCATTTTTTGAAGTAGAAGAGCTATTAACCCTATTGAACTATTGAGAAAGTAAAGGAATTTGAGAAGAACCTCTATTTCTGTTTCTTTGACTACACTAAAGTCTTCAACTGTGAATCAAGAAATATTTTGATAAGGATTAAAGACAAATGTGTAAAAGCTCACTTGAAACAATATAAAAAATTTTTTAAAAAAACTACGATCTTGGCAACTGCTCAAAGATCACTGCAGATGGTGACTGCCTAGACATCACCTATAGTCAAAGATATGATTATTCCAGTAGCAATAATTGGCTGGGAGATTTCAAATATAAGGAAAACTGAATACCACAAACTCTTCACTTTCAAATTGTAGTTCTGGAGAAGACTCTTGGAAAGCAAGAATGCATATCACTCAATACTTAAAGAAATATTCAGGCTATTCACTGGAAAGTTACATACTGAAACTGAAGCATGAATTCTTTGGCTATATATCGAGAAGATAGGTCTCATTGGAAAAGATCCTGATATTGGAAAAGATTGGAGGAAAAAAGAAAAAGGGATGGCAGAGAATGCGATGTAGAGATGTGTCATGAAAACAAACACGAGCTTGGACAGATTTTGAAAGATACTGAAGAATAGAAGAGCTTGGGATGCTAGTATCCATGGGATCAGTTGGACATGACTGAATGCCTGAAAAACAGCCGCACTTAAATCACTCCTTTTGACTCCTACAGACTTCCTGTGAGATATGTGCTACAAGCATCATAATCCCATATTTTCATTTTCAGGCAGCTAGGTGGTGAGTTCAAATCCAGCATCAGATACTTGCTAGTTATATGACCCTGGACAAGTCACTTAACTCTGCTTCTACAATTTCTTCATCTGTAAAAGGAGCTGCAGAAGAAAATGGCAAAATATTCTAGTGTCTTTTCCAAGAAAACCCCAAATAAGATCACAATGAGTCAGATAAGACTAATCCACAAAAATAGCAACTTTTTACCAATGAACAGCTTGAAAAATGTCTTTAATAGGATTTGAACATAATTCCAAATCTAACATTCTATCCATTAAACCACATCAAAATAAAAGCAAACATCAAGAACTTATATCTCTAGTTGACATAGCCATGTAATAAACATAATATGTATAACAAATATTTGACCTGCCTTCCTCTCCTATTTTAAGTTGCTCCCCTTTTTTTCCTCCCCCCACCATACGACACTATAAAACTGAAAAATAGAAATGAAATTCTTATTTGAGAAGACTAAGTCAAATCTTTTGCTAACTCTACCAAAAAGGGAAGGAAATCAAATTATCAAAATAAAAACTGAACATGGGGCAAGGGGGAAAATGGAAAGATACAGGAAAGATTTCTTACAGAAGTTGGATTTGATTTTGAGTTTTGACAGAAGCCACAGAAATTTAACATCAAGGGACAAGGAGGAAAAAGCATTCAAGAGACAATAGACATGGGGCAGCTAGGTGGTACAGTGGATAGAGCACCAGCCCTGAAGTCAGGAAGACCCACGTTCAAATCTGGCCTCAGACATTTAACACATTCTAGTTATGTGACCCCAGGCAATTGCCTTAGCAAAAAAAAAAAAAAAAAAAAGTGGGGGGGAGGGGGAGTACAAATGCACAGAGGTACACAAGATTGTTGTATTAGAGGAATTTCAAGTGGAGCAATCTGGCTGGAGTGTAAAATATGTGGGGAAAACTACGATGTTAGAAGGAGGAAACAATCATACTACAAAGCATAAATATTAAAAAGAAGATAATGGCACCGAAAGACTGAAACCTTATTAAAAATAAACAAATAATATATTTATATCTATATATCTATTTAGACTTAGTTCTATACTATTTGTATATACATAGATAAATATACATATATCTATATCTATATAGAGACATCTATATGTTTATGTATCAGTATAACTTGACAACTGAATAGAGGATATAACACTATACAGGAAAGTATGAGCCTGAGAATCTGAGATAATGGTGGTTCCCTTTGCAGTAATAGAAAAGTTCCAAAGTGGAGAGAGTTTAAAGGAAAAAATACCACAAGAGGGTAATCTAAGATTACAAATGATTGAGCTGTTTTCCTACCAATGGTTCCAACTTTATGCTTGCCTTGTTCTTGTAGTTGGTGGTGTCCTTCATAATCAGAGAAGACAAATGACATCATGAGGGTGATTAAAATTATATGGCTCAGAAATAGCCCAAATCCTAGTCCAGGATTCAATATGAAAAATGGAAGTTACTATATTTTGATACTACCTCTATCCTTCCTTATATAGTAAGTCTTCCTCTCTTTCCCTCTCCGTCTTCCTCTCCCTCTTCTCCCCCTTTTCTTTTCTCTCTCTGTTTCTCTTCTTGTCTCTGTCTTTCTGTCTCTGCCTTGGTTTCTTAGGTAGTGTCTTTTTCTCTCTTTCTATCTCTCTGTCTCACATGCACACCTTTTTCTCTTCCTGAGATTTCTTGTGGATGGAAAAATTCCTCCCTTCTCCCCTTTCTCTCTAGAATGCACAAGGCTCCTGAAAAGGAAAGGAAAGAGACAATAAGATTTCAACATTTCACTGCATAATAGAGAAATGTGAGAATATCCTTGCCCTCCTTAGACAGGGCACGCCCAAAACCCATAATTGTACCTGAGGAGTATCTGTTGTTTGGTTCTGTTTCCAGGTCTCTCAACCACCAAATACAGTTTCTTTGTAGATCTTAGAAGCGGCCAGAAAACACAAATCTTGTCCTTAATACCTAGTCTCATATAGCAGACAGATTTATGTGAATCTAGGGTTAATATTGTAGACCTAAAGTCCATAGAGTTATTTGAAGCTCAAATGAAATTGTTTATAAATATTTAAAAAAAACAAACTTACAAGCTATATCAGTGTCATCTATTATTATTACATCAAGTAAGTGGGACCTTAGAGGAAGGTAGTGACTTTAACAATTAGAGATAATGATCTTAAAGGCCTTTTCTTTTTGTTTCAGATTTACGTAGATGAGGTACCATTGCCATTTCCAGGAAGAATTCTTATTGCTACTACAACTGCTGTAGTTCTGGGGGCAATCATTTATTTGGCATTTATGCTGGAATTATATAATATCAAAGTGTGGAAGCCATTTAAAAATATGATAACTAAAAAGAAAGGATCAATTCAGCCTATTAGAATAGTTTCAGTGGACTGAACATGTTAAGAGGAATGGCTAATGTCAAATATAAATTAGCGCAAGTTCCCTTTTTAGTCTCTTTTAAGTTTTATCTTATATGATGTGCCATATAAGAATGAGAACATATTTAAATATATTAACTAAATGGTAGTCTCAAAAGATTATAATTTCCTGTAGAATTAAAATCATTCTTTGAAAATATTTGTTTTTTATGAATTTAACTCTCAAACATTTGTGAGTATTGGATTAAAATTATTCTTTTTAAAATTTTTTCCTTTACATCAGTTTTGAAATGTCCTCATTTGTTTCATTCAATTTTATTTATTTTAATCATATTTTAATAGTTTATTATTTTTCCAATTGCATGTAAAGATGGTTTTCAAAACTCATTTTTGTAAGATTCTAAGTTTAAAATTTTTTTCTTTTCTCTCTAAGACAAAAAGCAATGTGATATAGGTTATACATGTGTAGCTATTTTTTAAAACATTTCCATATGTGTTATGTTGGGAAAGAAAAATTACAACAAAAGTCAAAAACCATGAAAAACAAAACAAAAAACAAAAAAAGGTGAAAATAATATGCTTCAATCTGCCCTTCAGTCTCCATAGTTTTTTTCTCTAGAGGCAGATGATATCATTCAGTATTTTGAATTGAATTCCTTGGATATTACCACTCTAGTTTATTTTTATTAGAACTCATATAGTATATGATAGGTAAATCTCAAAAATTTTGATCATGTTAAACATTATTGAATCAAAATTTTCTGAAAGCAATATACAGGAGTAAGAGATCATTGTAATCTAGTGTTTGATAAATGTAAAAATCCAAACTTTTGGGACAAGAACTTACTATTTGACAAAAATTACTAGGAAAACTGAAAAGCAGTTTGTCAGAAACTTGGCATAGACAAGCATCTTATCAAGAGAAAATCCAAATAGGTACATGATTTAGGAATAGTGATATCAAGCAAATTAGGGAAGCATGAAATATTTTTGTCATAACTAGGTATAAAGGAACAATTTGGGACAAAAGGAGTGTTCTACAGGATAGAAAATAATTTTAATACATTAAATTTAAAAGATTTTGCACAATGAGCCAAGATTACAAAAAACCCAGAAAACTATGGGGAGGAAATTAGAGCAAATTCCTCTAAAAAAGGGCTCATTTCTCAAATATATAGAAAACAAAATCAAATTTATAAGAATATATCATTCTCCATTTGAAAAATGGTCAAAGAATATGAATAGGCAGTATTCTAGCTCTAGGCATTTGAAAAATGCTCTAAATCACTATCAGCTAGAGAAATGCAAATACAAACAATTCAGAGGTTGCACTTCAAACCTATCAGATTGACTAATATGACAGAAAAGGAAAATGACAAATGTTGGAAGGGATGTGAATAATTAAAGCACTAAAACACTTTTGGTGGAGTTGTGAACAAATCTAATTCTGGGGAACAATTTGGAACTATGCCCAAAAAACTAGTTAAACTATTAAAAAAAAATAAGCTCAATTTTATTAATTAGATCAATAGTTTTCTTAGTTTCAATTTCATTTACCTCTCTTTTGATTTTTCAAAATTTCTAACTTGGTATTTAATTGGGGGGGGGCTAATTTGTTTTTTCTAAGCTTTTTTAGTTTAATGGCCAATTCATTGATGATCTCTTTCTCTGTTTTATTCATGTAGCTATTTAGAGATTTAAAAAAAAAAAAAAACTACTTTGGCTGCATTCCATGTCTCACTATTGTCATTCTCTTGGATAAAATTATGGATTGTTTCTCATTCTTTAAAATTAGATTATTAATTTCCAATTGTTTTTAATCTATTTTTTTTCCTGTAACTCATTTAATATCTTCTTTAGGTATCTGGGTGCTCTGCCACTTGGTGCATACACATGTAGTATCTTTACTACTTCATTGTTTACAGTACCTTTTATCAAGATGTACTTTCCTTATCTCTTTTAATAAGATCTATTTTTACTTTATCTGACATCAGAATTGCTACCCCTATTTTTGTTTTTGTTTTTTACTTCAGCTGAAGCATAGTAAAGTCTGTTCCAGCCTTTTAGCTTTACTCTGTGTCTGTGTCAAATGTGTTTCTTGTAAAAAACACATTGTAGGATTCTGTTTTTTAATCCACTGGGCTATTCACTTCTGTTTCATGGGAGAGTTCTCATTTACATTCATAGTTATGATTACCAGCTCTGTATTTCCCTTAATTCTAATTCCTGCCTTGCATATACTTTTGTTCTCTTTTTCTACCCTCTCCTTAATAGTGTTTTTTTAAACCTATCCCATCCACTACCTTATCTCCTGTCACCCCTTCCCTCCTTCTCTTACCTTTTTTCCTAATGTTTCTGACCTCCCTTCTATCCTGCCTCTCCCGTTTCTTTCCTCTTACTCCTCCTACTTCTTTATAGGGTTAAATAAATTTCTATCCCTAACTGAATAACTAAATTATTACCTCATAAAGCCAAAACTGATGAGATCAACTTAAGACAATGCTTGTTCCCCTCCCCTCTTTCACTGTATTACAATAGGTTCTTTGTGCCTCTTCATGTAATCCAATTTGTCCCATTATACTTTCCCTTTCCTATTCTTCCAGTACAGATCCTTTTCTACCCCTTAATGACTTTTTCTTTCCTATTATCACATCAGAGTCAATTCTCCACTACACCCTCCATCCATGTGATGCTCCATACTATTACCCCAGTGACAGATACAATTGTCAAAGAGAGTTTTCTCATCTATGAAGATAAACAGTTTAATCCTTAAGTTATATATATTTCCCCTTTTTACCTTTCTATGCTTCTCTTGAATCCTCTATAGAAAAAATTTCTGTTTAGTTGTTTTTTCAATAAAAATGATTGAAAGTCTCTTAACTTCATTGAAGATCCATCACCTCCCCTAAAAGATGATGCTCAGTGTCACCAGGTAGTTAATTATTTGCTGTAAGCCCAGGTCCTTTGCCTTCCAGAATATGATTTTCCAGGTTGTCTGACCCTTTATTGCAGAAACTTCCAGCTCCTTGGCAATCCTGATTGTTGCTCCTTTATATTTGAATTTTTTTTCTGGCAACTTGCAATATTTTTTCCTTGAGATTGTAGTTGTGGGATATCTTCCCAAAGGTGATTGATGGATTCTTTCAATGACTATTTCCCCCTCTGTTTCTAGAATATCATGATAGGTTTTCTTAATGACCTTTTGAAGAATCCTATCAGGTTCTTTTTTTTTTTTTTTTTTTTTTTTTTTTTTGGCTATGGCCTTCAGGTAGCCAATTTTTAAATTTATTTCTTCTGGATCTATTTTCCAGATTGGCTGTTTTTCCAATGAGGTAGTTCACATATTCTTCCATTTTTTCATTCTTTTTAGGTTGTTTCATTGATTTTCTTTATTTCGTAAAATCATTAGCTTCCATTTGCCCCATTCTGATTTTTAATGTGTGATTTTTTTCAGTTAATTTTTACATCTCTTTTTCCATTTGGTTAATTATACTTTTGAAGATATTGTTTTCTTCAGTGTATATTTTATATTTTTTTTATTTTTTGCATTTGGCCCATTGTATTTTTTTAAGGAGTTGTTTTCTTCAGCCAAATTTTTCCCTTCTTTTCCCAAACTATTGATTCTTTCTTGCATCTCTCTCATTTCTTTTCTCATTTTTTTTTCTTGGACCTCTCTTGTTTGTCTTTTAAAGTTTTATGAGCACTTCCAAGAAACCTCTTTGGGCTCCAGATCAATTCATACTACTCTTTGAGATTTCCTCTGTGGGCATTTTGCCCTTGCCTGAGTTGGTGTTTTGGTACCATAGTAGCTTTCTATGCATCAAAGTTCTTTACTCTTTCTTGCTCATATTCTATTCTTTTTTGGTATTTCCTCTTTTTTAAAAAAAAACTTTTTTAAACTGTGGTCCAGCTCTATTCCTGAGATAAAAGGGGTACTGTCCCAAGATTACTGTGGAGCTCTGAGTCTTGGCTTTAACCACAGGGGTCCCTTGTGTTTGCAGGGGGTAGCTTTGCCTACAGAACATAGTCTCAGTGTGGGCAGCATCAGCATACTCCAGCCTGGCTTCAGCCAGCAACAAAGCAGGACCGCACTCAGAGACCTTGGAATCGTCATCAGCACTAGTGGTTTCTAAACCTCTCAGTTCAGATTCACCAAAAATGACTTGGAAGGTCAACAGGAAAGGTTTGTTAGTAGGATGACAGAGTCTTGGAAAACCAGCATACCAGGAGTTGGACATGGGCAGTGGTGACCATTGCAACTTCCAGAGGCCTCAGCTCAGGGGAGGTCTCTTTACTAGCACTGAGGAAAGAAACTGTTGCTTTAGCATATTAGAAATTACAAAAGGGTGAAGACACACTTTACGACTCCATGGCAGAAAAGAGTGATTGTGGTTAGTTACCTAGAAATATCTCTGAAAACAACTGCACAAAACCCTGGGACAGTGTATCCTTCAACCTAGAAATAGAGCTCTCCTTTAACAATTAATTAAAAGTTGAGTAATAGGCTAGGAAAATGGACAACAATGTTCTAATTGTAGGAAGTTACTATGGTGACAAGATCAAAACACACACTTAGAAGATAACAAAATCAAAGGTCCCAAATCCAAAGCCTCCAAAAAAAAATAACAATTGAGCTCAGGCCATGTAAGAACTTGAAAAGAATTTTAAAAAATCAAGTCAGAGAGAAAAAATTAGGAAAAGAATTGAGAGTGGTGTAAAAGAAAATTGACAAAACTAAGAATGCTTTAAAAAGCAAAATTGTTTAATTGGAAAAGGATGTACAAAAGCTTACTGAGGAAAATCATTAAAAATTAGAATTGAGCAAATGGAAGCTAATGACTTTATGAGAAATTGAGATGCAATAAAGCAAAACTAAAAGAATGAAAAAAGTAGGAAAAAACAACTGACCTGGAAAATACATCCAAGAGACATAATTTAAAAATTATTGGTCGACCTGAAAGTCACAATCAAAGATGTCTTTCAAGAAATTATCAGGGAAAACTCTCCTCATAGTCTAGAACTAGTTGGTAAATTAGAATTAGAATCCACCAATATCCTGAAAGAGATCCCAAAATGAAAACTCCCAGGAATATTATAGCCAAATTCTTGGACTAAGTCAAGAAGAATATGTTGCAAACATCCAGAAAGAAACGATTGAAGTATAGTGGAGCCACATACAGGATAACACAAGATTTAGCAACTTCTACATTAAGGGATCAAAGAGCTTAGAATGTGATATTCCAGGGAACAATGGAGCTAGGATTACAATCAATAATAACCTTCTCAGTAAAACTGAGTTTAATATTTCAAGGGAAAATTGAATGAAATAGAGGATTTTTCAAGCATTCAAGCAAGAGGATTCAAGCATTCAAGCATGAATGATGAAAAGACTAAGGCTGAATAGAAAAACTGATTTTCAAACACAAGACTCAAGAGAAGCATAAGAAGGTAATTAGGAAAGTGATATAAGAAGCTTAATAAGGTTTATCTGTTTAACATTCCTACATAGGTGGATACTTGTAATTAGAACTTTCTCATTATCATGGCAGTATACATGGAGGGCATAGATATGGCTTGTATATGAAGGGATATTTTTTATGATGAAATTAAGGGGGGAGAGAAGAATGTACTGGGAGAATGGAGAAAGGAAAAGTGGAATAATGTAATTTATCTGCCATAATAGAGGCAAGAAAAAAGCTTTTACAGTAGAGTCAAAGAGGGAATGAAGGGAGGAATGAGTGAATCTTACTCTCATCAGAATTGACTTACACACAATACCTGTGGGCATAGTATATATATGTATGTATATATATACATATATACATACATATATATACACTTTTGAAGAGAGGGTGAAAGGAGAAAGAATAGAATAAATGAGGGGAAATACAGTTAACAATAGTAATTGTATAAGGAATTTGAAGCAAGTTTCCTAAACATATAGGGAGTTGAATTAAATATATAAAAAATTAGAGCCATGCTCCTAATGATAAGGATCAAAAGATGGCCCAAAGGACTATAAAAACATAAGTATCCTTTGACCTACAATACCACAACAGCTAGAAACTGGAAAATGAATGGATGCCCATCAATTGGAGAATGGTTGGATAAATTGTGGTATATGAATGTTATGGAATATTATTGTTCTGTAAGGAATGACCAGGATGAATACAGAGAGGCTTGGAAAGACATACATGAACTGATGCTGAGTAAAATGAGCAGAACCAGGAGATCATTATACACTTCAACAACAATACTGTATGAGGATGTATTCTGATGGAAGTAGATATCTTCAACAAAGAGAAGATCTAATTCAGTTCCAAATGATCAATGATGGACAGAATCAGCTACACCCTGAGAAGGAACACTGGGAAATGAGTGTGAACTGTTTGCATGTTTGTTTTTCTTCTCAGGTTATTTTTACCTTCTGAATCCAATTCTTCCTGTGCAACAAGAGAAATGTTAGGTTCTGCAAACATATATTGTATCTAGAATATACTATAACATATTTAACATGTATAAGACTGCCTGCCATCTAGGGGAAGGGGTGGAAGGAGGGAAGGGAAAAGTTATAACAGAAGTGAGTGCAAGGGATAATGTTGTAAAACATTATCCATGCGTATGTACTGTCAATAAAAAGTTATAATAATAATAATAATAATAATAATAATACCATTACCAGGCATGAATCCCTAAAGAGATTTTTTTTTAAAAAAAGAAAAGGACCTCTATGTACAAAAGTATAGCAGCATTCTTCTTAGGATAAAAACAAAATCAGAAACTGCGGGTTCCCATCAACTGGGGAATGATAGAATAAATAGTGGTATGTGATTATGATGGGATTCTGTAAGAAATGATGAACAGGATCCTCTCAGAAAAACCTGGAAAGTCCTCCATGAGATCAAGCAAAGTAAAATTTATCGTATACAAAGTAATAATGTTGTGGGATGACTGGCTGTGAATGACTGCTGTTCTCAGTAGAACAATAACCCACAGCTTCTCTGAAGAACTTAAAAGTCAAAAATTCTATCCATACCCAGAGAAAATCATTCAAGTAGATTATGTTTGAATACAGATTGAAGTATATGCTTATGGTTTTTTTTTTGTTGTTGTTGTTGTTGTTGTTTTTTTTTTTTTTAAGAGGGGGAGATATATATTTTCTTTCACAACTTTTTTTTTTTTTAATGGAAATGCTTTGCATAACTTCACATATGCTTTCTTGATGGGGTATGAAGTTTGGGAATAAGGATAAGAATCTGGAATTCAAAGTTTTTTGTTTTTTTTTTTTAATGTAAAAAGTATTTAAAGGTAACTAGGGAAAATAAAATTATTTAATAAAAAAAATAACTCATAGAAAAAAGGTAAGGAAAATAAAAACAAGAACTGATGTTCATTGACTCCCCTTCACAACACTCCTTCTCCCCCTTCCCCTCCCCAGTCTATTAGTAGCAAGGAAATATTAGAAGATTCAAGGACATGGGATTATAACAAATTATTTTGGGTAAAAAAGAATTACTTTCCTTGCTACTCTTGTCACTTCAGAAAAGCTGTAAGTTTTGTCTCCAGGTCCCCAGATCTACCTATTTTCCTTACAGCTCTAAGAGAAAGTAACTGCCATTACAAAAATACGGTAAAGCCAAGAGGTAAAGATTGACTGAAAGAAAACACAGACAACCAGGGATTCCGGACTGCCTGCAGGTTGGAACCTGGGCCTGCCTGGCTGCTGCCTGCATCTCCCTTCTGGCTATGCAGCTGGCATCCAGGAGCTGATCTCAGCTTGAAGAACCAGGTGCAAGATGGGAAAATGGTACCCGTTAGAGTTGGGAGGAAGCTATTGATATGGAATGAAACTTTAAAAGATACTAGAAATAGGTTATTTATTCTTTCAACTCTTCTTCAGAACTAGCAGGGTGCTAACCATATGCACTTCTAGCCTCAGAACAAGAGAAAACAACTTCCTAGGTCTGGGGTTGTCTTCTTGTTCCCCACCAGGCTTTTTGTCTGGGAAGAATCCATTTATATGTGGGCAAAAAGGCTATTTTTGGTATGATATCTCTTAGAGAGTTCTAGAGAGTTCCCTACCACCAAGGATTTTCCTTCATGGACTTTAAAAGCATCCCAAGTTTCTGCCTGGGAGTTATTACTTATTTTGGTTTATATTAAATTCTATTTGTCCAAATGTTTTGATGAAGTATAAACATATTCCCTTAGAGAGTAATACTAATTGACCCATTAACTTTCTAAAGCATTAATTTTGTTTGTTTGCTTGCTTGATTTAGATAAATTCCTGTCATATAGCATAAGACACTGGAATGCTGGAAAGTTAGTCAATTATTTCTAGATAGCCACTGTACTCAGAACTTGGTATACAAAAGCAAAAAGCAGTCACTACCCTCAAGGAACTCACATGGGGAATGTTATACAATGTTATATGAATGACTAAGTATATATGATAAGTATATACCCATATACATATATGTGTGTGTATGTATATAAATATATATATGTATATATGAGTATGTGTGTATGTGTATATATATATACATATATATGTGTATACACACACATACAGAGCGGGGAAGGGAAGGGAGAGAAGATCAAAAATAATGTGAGAAGGAAAGGTATCAGTGGCTAAGGAAATGGGAAAGGTCTCCTGGAGAAAATGGCATTTTAACAGAGACTTAAAGGAAGATGATTAGGGTGGCAAAGCATTCCAGGCTTAGGGGAGGGCAATGCAAAGTCAAGAAGATACAATATGGAGCAATGTGGCAAGGAATAACAATTAGAACATCTTGGCTTGACCACAGAATGTATACAAGTTATGATTCAGGGGAGATGTTCAAGATAGATCCAGAGCATGAGATATTGTCTAGTTATAGTTGAAATGGAGGGCCTTGAATATACAGAATAATAAAAGTACAACCCCAGAGAACATTGATTAAAGATCTACTATGTGCCAGTCACTGTTAGGTATTAAATAAACAAAGATTATATAAACATATTTCAGGGAGTTCAAAGGAAAATCAAGTAAAGTCAAGTAATTCTATGAATGGTTATTATGGGAAGCAAGATGGTGTGGTAGATAGAGCCCTGGTTATAGGGTAGGCTAGCTTCCTGGAAGACCTTAGGGTCAACCAGAATCAGGATAAATTAAAGTCCTTGGTCTTTAAGGGGAGAAGTGAAAGAGGCAGGCAAGCAGAATCCTGGATTTGGGAGTCCAGAATAACCAACTTCTCTCCTCATCCTGCCTATCTCCCTCTCCCTCCAATCCTTGCCCACTGATTACCTTAACACCAAACATTCAGCAAACACCAACAGTGAGAAAAGCCATTTATCCAAATATATGCTAATAGAGTCACTATCTCACATCAAATTCCAGAGGAGGGAGGAAAAAGGGACTTTAAAGGAAGGTATATGGAAGATGGAGGGAAGGAGGAATGAAAAAATATGGGAGGGGGAAAATGAGAGAGAAAGGAAGGGAAGGAAGAAATAAAGGAGAGAGGGAAAAATGAGAGAACAATGAAACTATAAAGGGATATGTACCTTTTGAAGAAATTATGTTAAGTTTTTTTTTTTTCTCATGTAAGAGATTTCAGATTATCCTGGTTAATAAGTATGAATATAAAGTGAAAAGTAGGACCAAGAGAACAATTCATACAAAAAATTCTGAAAACTTACAAACTCATGATCAAAATAAAACATATCACCTTGCACCAAAACACAATGAAGCCCATTACCATCTCTGAGAAAAAAATAATGGACATAATGTGTCATAATCATGGCAAAGTAGAAATCTTCTGCAAGCTTTCTTAGATTCTGAAAAAAATTATCATCCTGACTCTCAAAAGCCTGTAAAGCTGTGTTGTTTTAAATATGTGCTCTGCATTCATACTTTATGAATTTATGTTTTTCATTAAACTAATCATAATTGCACCAGCCCTCATGTCCCTGAACCTTGTCATATTTCCTTCTTCATCATCCTGATACTATTCTGACCCTTCAAGTTACAAAGTGGGAAAGGACTTTAAAAATCAGTCCAACCCAAGTCATTGCCCTAATAAAAGATCTTGAAATGGGTCTTTGTTGTCTCTAGGATGAAAAACAGACTCCTCATCCTGATATCTAATGTCCTCTACAATTGGAATACCATCTAGCTTTCCACTCCCATTCCATATCACTCTTAGTCCTAGTCATACTGGCTTGCTAGCTCACATCAGTGCTTTTACATAAGTACTTTGTCCCTCTACCCTGCCTTGTTCTTATCAAATCCCTAAGTTCCTTTAGATTCCATTTGAGTATTCTCTGCCAAATAAGCACTTCCCTGAACTCAATTATGAGCTATTTCCTTTACTTGAAATTAGAATTCATTATCTTGTGTATATTTTACATTTATTTGTGCTCATAGTGTATCTTCCTAGTATTAATGTAACTCTTTAGAACAAGGATTTTTTTTCATTTTTGTCTTCAGTCAACAGCACAGAGTAGACATGTAATGTTTGTTGAACTGAATTTGGTGAACCCCTATTCAAAGCATAAGCTCCATCTACAATGTGCAGACCTCAAGAGAATATATATCTCTCTCTACCCCACTTGACTCCCAACCTAAGGCAATCCACTCCATTTGAGACTAGTTGTAGTTGTGTGGGTCAGAAACCATTAATAAAACAACTGGATAGATCTCTAGAAGCAAAACAAATAATTTTTTCTTTATTATAGTTCTAGAGAACAGGCGTCCCACCCATCGAGCAGACAATGGAAGGGAGGAAGCACCGTAGGGGGCAGGGTTGATGCTTTTAATCCCTAAGGCAAATTCCCCTCCCACCACTGACTCCCATCCTTATTGGCTGAGGATCTTACATTCTAAACATGGGAACTATTCAAGAAATTGAACTTGACCAATAAGTACATAGGTGCCCATATTTGGCAGGTATAGGGATAGGGAGGATAACAAGAAGGGGACTTAAGTATGCCCTTAGGGGGATAACAGGGAGGGGATAGCAGGGAGGAGACTAACTATGTCCTTAAGATGGCAAGGAGGAGACTTTAAGTATGCCCTTAGGAAAATAGCAGGAAGGAGACACTTTAAGTATGCCCTTGACTTAATACTTAAAGTCCTTCAGGCCTACTCAAACTTTGAAATAGATGAAGCCTTACTCGATTTTCACAACTGTCTTGAAAGATCTCATTTTTTCTCGGTCATAGTGACGCTAAACTTTTGTTACATCTTGACTCAGAATCAGGTTCCCTATAACTGACTCACTGTGTTGTGCCACAATTCCCTTTTAAAGTCCTGACCCAATTTCTCTAATTGTCCTATTTAGTTACTCTGCCTCAGGTAATAACCTTTCCCTCTTAATGTTTGATGAGATAAAGATTTTATATCTTTAGGCTATAATCATTCCTTCTTAATGTTTGACAGGATAAAGGTCTATCCATCTTAGACATTAGAATATCAGTAACCTCTCCAGTACCTCCCTCCATTATGCCATCCTAGGTGCCACCCCCCATTAGGTTATCCCCATCTAGGTACCACCCCCATTATGTCATTGTTCTTGTTATCTTATAAAAGAGTCTTGCTGTCTGATATTCAGGGCTAGATTCTTTTAGACGATAGTCTCTTTTAGCCCTGGGAGCAAACATGGATCATTTGGTCCCAGTAAATCTCTCCATTTTATAAATTATTAAATTGTTCTCTAATCTCTGTCTTGCTCAGTTTCTCTGGCATTACAACTATTCCCATGCACAAGACCTCTCTTCTTCAGGTTAACATCATCAGTTCCTTGTCACCTGTGTTAACAATCTTCTAGACTAGTTATTCTCCATTGGTTTAATCCTCAATGTCTTTCCTTAAAGATGTCCAGAAATGAATTTTTAAATGATCCACATTTAAATTGATGCCATTACTCCTCTTGCACTAGACACTGTATTTTAAAAATCATATTAGCTTTTTTTTTTGCTGTTAAATCATCCTACTGATCTGTAATGAGAATGCATTCCTTTAGGCCCCATATGTCTTTTTTCTTGTGATTTCTTGTTACATGTTTCTCTTCTCTGTATTTCAGGCAAATTTTTTTTCTTAAACCCAAATATTGAACCTAACATTTATCACTATTAAAGTTCACATTGCCAGATCCAGTCCTTTATAGCAACCAGGTAAACCTTTTTTAAATTGTGATTTTGATAGTCAATGTATTAACATTTTGTTACTCTTAATGCTTATATTAAATTGCACTATGCCATTAAAATTATCAAGGATTAGTAAAAAAACAAGCATAAAGAGAAGTAATAGCAGAATGAGACAATTAGAGATGATTTAAATTTTTAATGTATATTTAATTTTTTTCCTGGATTACATATTAAGACAAATTTTAAAGTTTAAAAAATATTTTGGGCCTCAATTCTTCTCCTTCCTTACTCCCTGAACTGATAAGCAATCCAGAGTAGTTTATACAAGGTGATTTATTTTTTTAAACAATTTGTTGCGACACTTAGAAAATACTTTTTATATTCTTTAGAACTGAAATCTTGAAAGGTTTTAAGAAGCAGAATCTAGCTTACTAGGTTAATTCTAAAATGAACTAGGTAGAAGCAAGGGAGGTATAAACAATTTTTTCTTTTTTTCATTTTTTGTTATTTTCCAAAGGATCCTTAATAAGATCAGGTTTCCTTTGTGAACTCATAAGGTCTTATGGACCTCCATTTGTAACACAAAGACAAACCATTCAATTGCATGATATTACTTGGAAAATATACATTTTTCATCTAATTAGTTTTTCCTCTGCAGATTGTTGTAAGTTCCATATATTGTATTCTCTGGATCTTGAGTGATAACTAAAAGATCAAATTTAAAAGCTACCACTTATATGAAATTTTTCTCTTTCTGAATTGGAGTGCTTCCTTCCACTTTAAAAATACCTGGCATTTATATTGAATATGATCCATATCTACTTTTATGTTTTATATATGGCTCACCAATATAAGTTTTTTAAAGGCCAAAAACAGTTTTACTTAAGACTTTATATTCTTATCACCTAGGACATGGGAGGAATTAAAAACTTATTATAATTCATTGATTAATTTGAATTTGATATATCAAAATATAATTTATCAATTTTTTAATTTTATTTTTATTAAAGCTTTTTTATTTTTCAAAACATATGCAGGGATACTTCTTTGACATTAATCCTTACAAAACCTCATGTTCCAATTTCCCCCTCTCCCCCATCCCCTTCCCTAGATGGCAAATAGTCCAATATATGTTAAACAGGGTAGAAATATATGTTAAATCCAATATACAATTATTCTGCACAAGAAAAGTCAATCAAACCAGAAAAAAAATTAGAAAACAAATGCAAGCAAATAACAAAAAGAGTGAAAATGCTATGTTGTGAACCACACAGTTACCACAGTTCTCTCTCTGAGTATAGATGGCTCTCTTAATCACAAGATCATTGGAACTGGTCTGAATCATCTCATTGTTGAAGAGCCATGTCCATCAGAATTGATTATTGTATAATCTTGTTGTTGCCATGTACAATAATCTACTGGTTCTCATTTCACTTAGCATCTGTTCATGTAAATCTCTGCAGGCCTCTGAAATCATCCTGGTGATTGTTTCTTACATAACAATAATATTCCATAACATTCATATACCATAACTTATTCAGCCATTCTCCAACTGATGGGCATCCACTCAGTTTCCAGTTTCTTGAAACTACAAAAAGGGCTGTCACAAACATGTCCCTTTCCCTTCTTTAAAATCTTTTTAGAATATAAGCCCATTAGAAACATTGCTCCATCAAAAGGTATGCAGTTTAATAACATTTGAGGCATGGTTTCAAATTGCGCTCCAGAATGGTTGGATCTGTTCACAATTCCACCAACAATGTATTAATGTCCCATTTTTCTCACATCCCCTCCAACATTCATTATCTTTTCTTGTCATTTTTGCCAATCTGACAAGTGTGTAGTGGTATCTCAGAGTTATCTTAATTTGCATTTCTCTGATCAATAGTGATTTAGAGCATCTTTTCATATAACTAGAATTGGTTTCAATTTATTCATCTGAAAATTGCCTGTTCATATCCTTTGACCCTTTATCAATTGAAGAATGGATTGAATTCTTATAAATTTGAGTCAGTTCTCTATATATTTTAGAAATGTGGTCTTTATCAGAACCCTTGATTGTAAACATGTTTTCCCAGCTTATTGCTACCCTTCTAATCTTGTCTGCATTGCTTTTTTTTTGTACAAAACCTTTTTAACTTAATATAATTAAAATGATCTATTTTGTGATCATTAGTGGTCTCCAGTTTTTCTTTAGTCACAAATTCCTTCCTCCTCCACAGATCTGAGAGGTAAGCTATATTATGTTCTTCTAATTTCTTTATAATATCACTCTTTATGTCTAGATTATGAATCCATTTCAACCTTACCTTGGTATACAGTGTTAGGTGTGAGTCAGTTAGCAGTTTGTAAAGATTCCAACAGTCATTACTACCTTCTTCAAGGAATTACAGGATCACAATATTGTACTGTGGTGCCATAGTCCCTTTTGATGTCCTGACCTAGTTTCTCCAATTGTCCTATTTAGTTATTCTGCCTCAGGTTATAACCTTTCCCTCTTAATGTTTGTTGAGATTAAGGTTTTATATCTTTAGGCTATGATCATTCCTTCTTAATGTTTGACAGGATAAAGGTCTCTCCATTTTAGACATCATTAGAATATCAGTAACCTCTCTAGTACCTCTCTCCATTGTGTCATTCTAGGTGCTTCCCCCCATTAGATTACCCCCATCCAGATACTTCCCCCATCATGTCATTGTTATTGTTATTCTATAAAAATCTTGCTGTCTAATACTCAGTGCTGGATTCTTTGGGATGATAGTCTCGTCCAGCTCTGGGACCAACCAAGGATCCATTTGGTCCCAGTAAATCTCTCCATTTAATAAACTCTTAAATTGTTCTCTAATCTCTGTCTTGCTCAGTTTCTCTGGCATTACAGTACAACTAAAATGCACCTTAGACTCTACCTGATCTTATTCTCCCTCCCTCAACTTTTTTTTTAATTTTACAGATAACAAAACGGATACAGAGACGCTAAGTAATGTGTAGTCACAAAGCTGGTAACGGGTGTATTCAGCTTGACTTATTTCTAGAGAAGTAATTTGCTGCCCTCAAATGGCTGCTTTTGAGATGGCAATTCATTTTTTCAGGGCCTTCATAACAAGTCAGAAATGATTCTTTATATAGTAACATGCAGCTCTCAAGAGGCTAATTATGAAACAGCAGTTGAATTTTTTAAAGAGTATTCTTGGGATTCAAAGGCCATGATCCTTTGAAGCAGGAAATTTTGGCCTTGTGGTAATCCTAGAAAGGGTTTAAATGTGGGTTTTTTTGGGATACACAAAGAAAAATTAATTTCAATTTTCAATTTCAGTTTATTTTGGATGAGAGTTGTAAGATTTTAATTAACACCTGACTGGAATTAAATAAAGATTTTTAAAGTGTTTAGAGTAGACAAGTGATCACAAAACTTTCTGGTGGATTACTTTGTGGAAGGAAATCAGAGATGTATAGAACAGTTTAAAAGAATAGCAAAGAACAAGAAATCAGTGATATTTTAGAGGCTTGATGAAAAAAAAAAACAGAGAAAGGGAAGAAAAGGAAGGTGAAGGAAGGAATGAAAGAAGGAAAGGGGGAAGGAAGAAGGAAGGAAGATAGGAAGAACAAAGAAAGTAAAAAAAAAAAGATTTCATGAAATAAAATCAAGAATTATCTCTCAGAACCTTCACTCTCTACTCCTGTAGATACAATGAGTACAAACTCACAATCAAGCAATCAAGATTTAGCTATAGGTATATCACCCACCAACCTTCTTTCACCACAGAGAAGGCAGGACATTGATTCTGCTAAGCCATAAGAAAGGAAGAAGATGAACAGGAAGGTATTCTAATCCCAAGATATGTTATTATTGTTATTAAGTTATTTTAGTCATGTTTTCTAATCTGAGACTGAGTTTTTTTTTTCTGAGATTAAGAGACTTTCTTTGTGTCATATATTAAGTATAGTCTAAGATTGCATTCTTCTTATTCCAGGTCCTGCACTCCATCTGCTACACTATCCTCTTCCCAATTACATTTGCAAACTAGAATATGAGGGAATCATTTCCCTTGGAAATTTCTCTTGGAAAGCCCATTCTGCTTCACATTCTGAGCTTTCCCAAAAGTGTTCATATTAGTTTTCAAACAAGTAATGATACTGAAGTACTTTAAAAGAACTCTTTCTCTTTTTAGGACCTCCAGCACACATCTGGGTATAACTATTGTAATATTTGTAGTATTTGTCCATGCACTCATGCTCCTTTCTCACTGTTAACTCTACGTCCTGCAGTGTGTTTGATAATTTCTCCTCAAGGTTACTCCTCTAGCCTGCCAAAATGCATCTGTTTCCAGGCCTTGGAAGTCCTTCCTCCAGGGTAAGATAAATCTGTTCAGCTTGGCCTTCTTCTCCAGCTGTCACAGGGAGGAAGGGGATTCCAGGTCTCAGCAGCCCCCTTCCCAAGAGAGCATCCACAGAGCCAGTCTCCCCACCTCCCAGTGCTAGTAACCCACTAGAACCACAACTTCTTGGCTACTGAATAAAAAGATGAAGCAAGTGTGAGAAGATAGAAAAGTAGAAAGGGGATCAGAGAGGCTTTCCTTTCTGGTGATCCAGAGTATATATGTTCTAGAGGGGCTAATACAAAATATCATTATTGTAGGGCTAGTTTTTGTATTCTGGATGGGGAATAGTTCTGAGCACAGGAATCTTCTGCTGAGTCTTTTCTGGCTTCTTGAGGTGATATGCTTCCACAGTGACACTTATGGAACTACAAAGAAGATAAGAGAAATCACAGATATGAAATTCCTGGAAAATTCTCAGAGGAAAGGCAGTCTAGTGGTATGGAAAGAGTGATATCTGTACGCAAAGGATGCTAATGTTCATCCCAGTTCTGCAACTTCCTGACTTTGCCTAAGTCAGTAATCTCTGGGTATCAAGTTCTTCATCTGTCAAATGAAAAGGTTGGACTATATAGCCCCTAACTAGATAACTAGTTGGACTAGATATCCTTCCAGATCATCCACAGAGATGATCTTTGATCCCATGACCCTTAAACCTCCAGCACTCAGACTCAGAGCAAAAGAGACCAGGCAGCTGCCACCACCAAAGTAAGCCAGGTCCAGCAGGAAAGGACTGAAGTTGCAGTATTGAATATTCTTCCCCTTAAAAGTATTTCTGAGGAATAGCTAGTTGGTTCAGTGGATAGAGCACTAGCCCTGAAGTCAGCAGATCTGAATTCAAATGTGATTTCAGATTGTTAAACACTTCCTAGCTGTGTGACCCTAGGCAAATCACTTAATCCCAATTGCCTGAGCAAAAAAAAAAAAAAAAGTACCTCTGAGAAGCTTTGGAGACTCAATTTTCAGGATAATGGAGAGCCTAAGAAAAGTTTGGAAGTTGTCAAAATTTGACTGTTACATCACAAAACTAGATGCTGGTCCCAGAGAAAAGCTGGAGGGAAAGGGTCAGATTTGGATGTGCTTTCACCAAGCAGAGTCTTGTTTGCTTTTAGTGACTTTCAATAAATTCCCTAATATCGAGTCTAATTCATTACCCCTTTGTACCACAAATTTTCAATCAAAAATTAAAATACAAATGCAAATAGATGAACCTAAGCAGAATATCATGCTCTATGGAAGGTTAATCAGGCAGACGCTATATGAAACAGTGGATAGAGCATGGAGAAAGGAAAACTTTAGTTCAAATTGGACCTTCAATATTTATTAGCTATGTGACCCTGCATAAGTCTGCTTCATGAGAACACTATCTCATGAGAACACATTGTTATAAAATGAGGTTAAGAGCAGCTGCAGCCTCATAGCACACAGCACTTAAAAAAAAAAAAAAAAAAAAAAAAGCTTATTTCCTTTCTTCCTTCACCTCTGCCACATCTCCAGAGCAAAAGATTTCTTTAACAGTAGGATCCTCCCCAGGCTTTAAGACACCCATATAATGGACTACCTATTCATCTTCCAAAAAGAGCTGACTCTATTTGTAAGTGCCTCAGGTCAGAACTACAGGATGATGAGAAGTTGCCAGGTTAATCTCTGAAGGGCTCTTTGTGAAGGAATGGGAGTTTGGGGTCAAGAAGCATATACTTTGTAGGATCTCTCCTAGGCATCCCACTGTCCTCATTCAAAGCCTGCAGGTCTGTCAAAGACAAAGAGTAGGGCCCTGATCTGATGGTTCACCTTCCCCAGCAATGAGCTGCTGTAAGCAAAAATTCCTCTCGAACCAAGACAGTACTATATGTCTTCATTTTTGTTGATAGAAGTCAGATATGCCATTTATGGCCAGGATTGGGGCTTTGCCTCCTGGCCCCCAATGATCTCACCTATAGAAGAAATTCCTTTGTGAGTCTTAGAGGAGGGACTATTCCCATAATCAGGCATTCTCCAGTAAATTGGAACAAAATTGACAAATGATCTGGGGCTTGAAGAAGGCTTATAAAAGGGATGGAAGGTAGAATGTCAGATTCTATTGATCCTTCATTTCTCTGTCTTTGGGTTGATTTGAGTATTTCTGTTCCCTCCACAAGCCCCATATTTTTGCTTTAAATAGCAATTATTTGTCTAAACCAATGCTACTTCAAACACCCAAAGATTAAAAAAAAAAAAAAGAAAAAATAATTTTTCAGACAAAGGGTCAAAGATCTTTAGAAAATGCTCTCCCAACATTCCCTATTTTTTTTTCTGAGATAAATTCAGCATGGCTCTAGGAATGGCCTAAGACCAATACTAAACAGGGAAATTTGGAGGCCAAACATCTATAGTAGGTCTGGAAGGATTAGGCACTTTGCTGAGGAAGAAGTGGGATATTTTTGGACAAACTATTTAGGATGGGAAATAAAAGAATTCACCAGGAGATTGAAGCAAAATCATTAAGAGGGGAAATAAGGAACTCATCTTGCCAGAGAGGATATCCAAAGCAAGTCTCCAGAATTTGTGACCTCTACAAAGAGAAGGAGAGGAGGTACTATAGTGACTTCACAGCCCTCCTAATTAGGTCCATATATGTCAAAGATGTATACCAGTGCTCAGTCATAAAAACATTTAAATGATGCAATTCTGTGACTTAGAGAAAACAAAAATGATTGAAGAAACAAGGTTTCAATCACAACCTGAATAAGTCACTGTTGATCAGTGTTAATAGGATGCAGGGTCCTGGGAGAGGGAGACAAGAAAGAGTCCCAAGGTTAGAAATCCCTTGATGCAAAAAAAAATCCCTGTGTTTTACTCAGATTAGTGAATTGATAGCATCTAATACAGTATTTAATTTATACCTACCAGGTTTCTCAGGTCTTAAACGTCATTAATAATCCCAGTCCTCTTTCTTACCAAGAATATCCCTTTCACCTGTACCTTTGTCTTACTACCATTTTCATTTTTTCCATCTCCCTACTCTGTCCATCATGCTCACTACCTTCTTACTTTCTCTTTAATTACTTAAAATATATTTTAATAACTACATTATACATGTATAGCAAAATGACAAGATACTATATAGTAATAAAATGTGTAAGAACATTATATAGAGAAATGAAAATGTGAATTTTCTCATTGTTTACCACAATTTGATCTCAGAGAGCAAAACTAGCCATTATAAATTTAGTTTCTTTTGTTTTTCTTATCCATTTTCTAATGTGAGAATTAATAAATTGGCACTGTTAGATAAATAGCTATATATAGAAAACAGATAAGTGAAAGTCAAGATATATTTTAAAGAAAAACAAATTTCCAAACACTAATCATTCAAAATTAAAATTTGTGCTTTCTACTGCTAGAACTCCTTTTTTTTTTTTTTTTGGTTAAACATGTGTAAAATTTTTAGAGATATTCCCATATTTTTCATATTGTGTGAGAAAAAATAGACTACCTGTGGGAAAAAAAAAACATGAGAAAGAAAGACAAACAAATGAAAAAGGGTAAAAATACAATGCTTGGATCCACATTAAGTCTCCATAGTTTTCTCTCTGGATGTAAATGACATTTTCCATCCCAAATCTATTGGAACTGTCTTGAATAACCACATTAATGTTCTTATTAATAATCAATAGTCTCATTGATAGTCAAATCTATCACATATAAGCTTGCTATTCCTAATTAGTTCTCCTGATTTTGCTTACTTTCTTCTGCATCACTTCATTTAAGTCTTTCTAAGCTTTCCTGAAATCAGGTTACTCATCATTTCTAATAGAATGACAATATTCCATTACATTCATATACCATAACTCATTCAGCCATTACCCATGGGCACCTACTCAATTTCCAATTCCACAAACAGAACTACTACAAATATTTTTGCACATGTGGGTCCTCTAACCTCTTTTATTTTCTCTTTAGGATACAGACCTAGGAATGACAGGGATGGATCAAAGGATAGGCAGGTTTACAGCCCTTTGCATACAATTTCAAATTGCGCAACAGAATTGTTGGATAATTTTATAACTCTACCAAGATTACATTCTCACTACCTTTTACAAAAAAAAAAAAAAGTTTCTTAATTATTTATTGAGTTATGTACCCTATTGCCACTGTCTTAGACACTAAAGGTTATGAAGATTAAAAATTAAACAGTCCCTGCCCAAAGGAATTTAAATTTGATTAACCAAGCTCTACTTTCAATTTGTTTTTGTTCAGTCTTTTTGGTCATATCTGATGCTTCATGATATAATTTGGAGTTTTCTTGGCAAAGATATTGTAAAGCTTTGTCATTTCCTTTTCTAGGTCATTTCACAGATGAGGAAACTGAGGCAAACCAGGTTAAGTGACCTACTCAGGATCGCACAGCTAGTGTCTGAGACCAAATTTGAATTCAAGAAGATGAGCCTAAATCCAGGCCTGCCCACCCTCTCAATTGAACCCTATAGCTGACAAGAAGCATACATAACATTATTAATCAGAGAAATGCAAATTAAGACAACTCTGAGATGCCACTACACACCTGTCAGATTGGCTAGAGTGACAGGGAAAGATAATGTGGAATGTTGGAGGGGATATGGGAAAACAGGGACACTGATACATTGTTGGTGGAATTGTGAACACATCCAGCCATTCTGGAGAGCAATTTGGAGCTATGCTCAAAAAGTTATCAAACTGTGCATACCCTTTGATCCAGCAGTGTTTCTACTGGGCTTATACCCCAAAGAGACACTAAAGAAGGGAAAGGGACCTGTATGTGCCAAAATGTTTGTGGCAGCCCTGTTTGTAGTGGCCAGAAACTGGAAAATGAATGGATGCCCATCAATTGGAGAATGGTGGGTAAATTGTGGTATATGAATGTTATGGAATATTATTGTTCTGTAAGAAATGACCAGCAGGATGAATACAGAGAGGCTTAGAGAGACTTACATGAACTGATGCTAAGTGAAATGAGCAGAACCAGGAGATCATTATATACCTCAACAATGATACTGTTTGAGGATGTATTCTGATGGAAGTGGATCTCTTCAATAAAGAGAGCTAATTCAGTTTCAATTGATCAAAGATGGGCAGAAGCAGCTACACCCAAAGAAAGAACATTGGGAAATGAATATAAACTGCTTGCATTTTTGTTTTTCTTCCCGGGTTATTTACACCTTCTGAATCCAATTCTTCCTGTGCAACAAGAGAACTCTTCGGTTCTGCACACATATATTGTATCTAAGATATACTGTAACCTATTTAACATGTAAAGGACTGCTTGCCATCTGGGGGAGGGGATGGAGGGAGGGAGGGGAAAAATCAGAACAGAAGTGAGTGCAAGGGATAATGTTGTAAAAAAAAAAAAATTACCTAGTCATGGGCTCTGTCAATAAAAAGTTAAAAAATAAAAAATAAAAAGATGTGCTCATGATGAAAATCTTTGCTAAAAGATAAATAAATAAAAAATAAAGATGAATAATTATGAAAAAAGAAGCATATATAAACCATTACAAACTCTCTGGTATATTTTTTTAATTGTACACAAACATACACATGCACAAACACATACATATATACATAGATTAGTGTCCACACCATTTTCTGCATTCACACATTCATTTGGTATAAAAATGAGTTACATGACCATAAAAAGTTTAAGATTATAGCATTTAAAAATCTATCCAGCCTTTCAATTTCTTTTTTTTCTCTTAATATGTTTTTTTTCCAAATACGTATAAAGATAATTTTCAAGATTCATTTTTGTTAGCCTTTTATTCCAAATTTTTCTTCATCCCTCTTTTACTTCCCATTCCTCTAAGATAGCAAGTAATTTGACATACAGCCTTTCTTTTTCAAAAGAGGCCCATAAATGTTAAAAGGATTGCTCAAACAGCAATGGTGAGTAACAAAGTCATAATTTGAAATGAAGTCTAGGTCCTGTGCTTTTGGCCCTATGTCATGTTATCTTAGAACTTGTCTTGCTGTGATTCAAAGCATTCAAACTCCCTTTCTAGATAAGAGACTCATTCTGGTGAACTACTTTGGTGGAAGTGAAAATGATCTTCCTTTCCTTTCCCACAGAGAATGATTCCATACTCCATCATCTGGTCCTTGTTACTTGCTAATGTACTAATATTATAGAACAGCAGAGCAGGCAGGAGCTCAAGGTTCTCATTTTTCTCCTAAAGTTTTCTCCAGAGATGAAAAAGAAAATTTTCATGGTAATGGGAAGAGAATGGAAGGCTGATTGAAGTGTTTGAATTCTTTTTATCCCCTTTAAAGGCCTAGTATCGGGGTTGGATAAAACAATACAGCTGAATTTGCTTTACAAATGGAAGATTAGATCTCTTCTAGCCTCAATTTTCTCATGTGCATAGTACAGAGAATGAGAGTTCTGTGGATAGCATGGCAGTCTTAGAGCCAAAAAGGCCTTCTCTCACAAAGTAGTTGTTTGAGTCAAATAAAATAATTTATGTAGAAAAATTTTATTTTTTATTTTATTTTCTGCAAGGTATTATTATTATTCTCTTTTTTAAAAAATCAAGAAAAACCCATATTGAGCAAAGGCAGAGATCCTAACTATAGATATGTATTTCATTATCAGAAGCGTTTCCAGGTGTAGTCAAAGTAACTCAAATCCTGATGTTCTACCTCTCAGACAATGCTAAAGAAAATGAGGAGTCCTCAAACTTGAGCTATATTCAGATCTTGGGAAGCAGGGAAGAAAACTTCAGTAAGAAGGATAAATGGCCAGCTAGAAATTTGTGGAAAGATGGAGTGGGAAAGACTGAAAGACATACAGGTGGTTTTTGAGATGTCAGTTTTTATTAGTCTGTGATGAGTCAACTTAGACTAAGTTTTGTAATGTGGGTATGTTGGACATACTCTTGTCTCCAAATGGTTGCACTTTCCTTCCTGATCTTTTAATTCTTTTGAGGGTAAAAGAAGGGAGTAAGAATTTATATAGAAGTTATTATGGGTCTACTGTAGAGAGCAGTGTGTTAAGTACTTTAAAAACATGATTTCACTTGATCCTTTTTTCTTCTAAATACTTTGGGTTTTTAAGGACCACTGATTTTTTCCCTCATAACTCAACATCATTTAATTGAAGTTCATGAACTTTTAAAATGTTGATACCAATTGATAATTATTTCAAAACAATCACTTTTTTTAGTAATCTAATACAGATTGTTTATTTCATTTGAAAATATTATTCTAAGAAGGGATCTGTTCATATCTGTCTGTTCCTATTCTTTGACGATTTATAATTGGGGAATGACTTGTATTTTTATAAATTTGACACAGTTCTTTATATATTTTAGAAATGAGATCTTATCAGAAACACTGGCTATAAAGATTTTTTCTCAGCTTTGTTCTTCTGTTTTACTCTTCTTACTGGTTGTTTTATTTGTGCAAAAAGTTCTTAATTTAATATAATTAAAGTTGTCCATTTTATATTTCATAATGTTCTCTAGTTATTTTTTGGTCGTAAGTTCCTCCCTTCTACAAAGATGTCATAGGTAAATTTCCTTATTCTCCTAATTTGTTTATGGTATGATCTTTTATGCCCAAATCATGTACCCGTTTTGACTTTGTTTTGGTATGAGTTGTGAGATGTAGGTACATACCAAGTTTCTGACCAAGTTAATTTCTAGTTTTCTAAGAAATTTTGTTAAATAGTGAGTTCTTATTCCAGAAGCTGGAGTTTAGGGGTTTATCAAATATTAGATTACTCTAAGCCTTGATTATTGTGTAGTATGTATCCAATCAATTCCACTGATCCTCTACTCTATTTCTTAGTCACTACCAAATGGTTTTGATGACTGCTGTTTTGTAAAATACTTTTCGGTCTGGTCCTGCTAGGCCACCATCTTTTGCATTTTTAAAATTAATTCTTTTCATATTCTTGACCTTTTGTTTTTCCAGATGAATTTTGTTATCGTTTTTTGTACTTCAATTATTTTTCTAGTTCTAGATTTTTTTGTTTGTTTGTTTGTCTGTTTGTTTTTGGCAGTTTGATTGGTATGGCATGCAACAAGTAGATCAATTTAGAAAGAATTGTTATTTTTATTATATTAGCTCAGCCTACCCAAGAGCACTTGACATCTTTCCAGTTGTTTAGATTTGACTCAATTTGTGTGACAAACATTTTGTAATTGCCTTCATATCATTCTTGGATTTGCTTGGCAAGTAGATACCTGCAATGTTCTCTTCTCTAAAAATATAATAGTTCTCTGGGAGCAGGTTTCTTGGGGAGCTTCTGGAGGCAGCATTCCTTTCAGTTCAGAGTAATAATCACCTCAGATATAGTCAGCTGTTAAAGTCCAATGCTTTATTGTGTCTTCCAAACTAGTCTATCTCTCTCCTTAGTTCCGAGAGCTCTTATTGCTAGTCCTTTAGCCCTTCCAGCTTGTGCCTCTAGCTCAACTCTGACTCCAAAGCCTCCAGCCAGCACAAAGGTAATATATATTGAATGAATCTGATTCTGCCTCTGAGAGTGGGCTTGTGGGTTAGTGGGCTTGTCTTTCCTGACTTGTGAATCTCTGGGACTTCTCTCTGGCTTGTGAATCTCCTGGACTCCTGACTTGTGAATCTTGTAGAACTCCAATGAGTACTAAATACATTAGTGAGGTAGGGAACTGTTAAGTACCATGCTAAATTAGATAACTGACTTAGCACCTTCTAAGAATTCTAACAGACACCCAAATTTTTTTTTGTCTACAATAATTTTGAATGAAATTTCTCTCTATCTCTTGCTGATGGGCTTTGTCAGTAATATATAGAAATGCTGATGATTTGTGTGAGTTTATTTTATATCCTATAACTTTTCTAGAGATGTTTTGAGTAGATTTGTGGATGATTTTCTAGGATTTTCTAAGTATATCATCCTATCACCTGCAAAGAGTGATGATTTCATTTCTTCATTGCCTATTCTAATTCCTTTAGTTTCTTTTTCTTATTGCTAAAACCAATATTTCTAGTATAATGTTGAATAATAGTGCTAATAACGGGAATCCTTGTTCCACCCCTGATTTATTGGAAATGCATACAAGTTCTCTCCATTACAAATGAAGTTTGCTGTTGATTTTAGGTAGATACTGCTTAATATTTTAAGGAAAACTCCCTTTGTTCTCTATGTTCTCTAGTATTTTTAATAGTAATGAGTGCCATATTTTGACAAAAGCTTTTTCTTCATCTATTGGGATTACCATATGATTTCTCTTGGTGTTGTTATAATGTGGTCAATTATAGCAATAGTTTTCCTGATATTTAACCAGCCATGGATTTCTGATCTAAATTCTACTTGGTCATAGTGCATTATCCTGTTGATATGTTGCTTTGATCTTCTTGCTAATATTTTATTTAAATTTTTTGCATCAACATTCATTAGGAAAATTTTCTGTAATTTTTTTTTTTTTTGGCTCTTCCTGGTTTAGGCATCAGTACTATATTTGTGTCATAGAAGGAATTTGGCAGGACTCCTTCTTCACTCATATTTCCAAATAGTTTACATAGTATTAGGATTAATTGTTCTTTAAATGTCTGGTAGAATTCACTTGTAAATTCATTAGACCCTAAGGACTTTTTTTTTTAGGGAGTTCATTGATAACTTGTTCAATTTCTTTTTCTAAAATGGTATTATTTAAGAAATGTATTTTCTCTTCTATTTATCTGGACAATTTATATTTTTGTAGATATTTATCCTTTTCAGTTAGATTGTCAGATTTGCTGCCATACAGTTAAACAAAAATAGTTCCTAATTATTGCTTTAATTTCTTTTTCATTGGTGTTATGTTTACCCTTTTCATTTTTGATGCTGGTATAGTTTGGTTTTTTCTTTACTTTTTCTAATCAAATTAACCAAAAGTTTATCTATTTTGTTGATTTTTTTTCATAAAACCAACTCTTAGTTTTATTTATGTTTAATATTTTTCTATTAATCTTTCCTTTGTGTTTCAAAGTTTCTAATTTGGTATTTAATTGGGCTTTTTTATTTGCTCTTTTTCTACCTTTTTTAGTTGCATGCCCAAGTCTATTCTCTATTTTATTCATGTAACTATTTTGAGATATAAAATTTCCCCTAAGAATTGTTTTGACTGCATCCCAGTCATAGATTTTGGTATGTTATCTTATTACTGTCATTCTCTTGGATGAAATTTTTGATTGTTTCTGTAATGTTTGACCTCATTATTTAGAATTAGATTATTTAATTTCCAGTTTTTTTTAGTCTATCTTTCCCTGGCCCTTTATTGAATAAAATTTTTATTGCATCTTGGTCTGAAAAGGAAGCATTTACTGTTTCTGCCTTTCTACATTTGCTTGTGAGGTTTCTATCCCCTAATACTTGGTCAATTGTTTGTAAATGCCACATACTGCTGAGAAAAAAGATGCATTTCTTTTTGTCACTGTTCATTTTTTCACCAGAGGCTGCCATATCTATATTTTCTAGGACTCTATTAACCTCTCTAGTTTCTTTCCTGTTTATTTTGTGGTTAGAGTTGTTTGATTCTGAGAGGGGAAGTTTGAGGTCTCACACTAATTTAGTTTTGCTGTTTATTTCTTCCTGTAGCTTATTTAATACCTTTTTTAGGAATTTGGTTATATACATTTAGTATAGTAATTATTTCATTGTTTATGGTGCCTTTTTCCAAGAAGTACTTTTCTTCCTTATCTTTTTTAATTGGATCTAATTTCTCTTTTGCTTTATCTGAGATCAGAATGGCTACTCCTTTTCTTGTGTCAGATGAGCCATAGTAAAGTCTGCTCCAGCCTTTTATCTTTACTCTGCATATATACAGATCTGCTCCTGGGAGAGCCAGCCCCATACCCTGATTCATGGGCAAGGGAGTGAAGAGGCAAGACTCAGCAGAAGTGGTGAAAACAGGAGTCTGATTTATTCAAGTCATCAGTCCTTATACAGCTAAAGTTTATGTGATCCATTACAAATGCCTAAGAATTCAGTTACATTACTACTACATCAGTATTCTAACAATTGTCAATATATCATACATAAAAGTATTCAGATAGCAGATAACAGATAATAGGATGTCTGACAGATTTCATCCAGGCAAGTTTCTTAGAAGTCAGTAATCATGCCTTCCTCCAAAGATTCTTAGTAGAAGTCATCAGCAAGGTTAGACACATTTCTTGACTTCTCAGAAGGCCTGCTGCCTGCCAGGGGGATAAAGAAGCCGAGCAGAATTCTCCAAGGACAAAAGGGTCTTATACTTTTTCCAGGGATCTTTATTGTCCATTGCTCTCAACATGTAGATCTCTCTGTGTCAAATGTAAGTTTTTTAATAAACAACTTATTATAGGATTTTGCTACTCTGCCACTCTATTATTCACTTCTGTTTTCTGGGAGAGTTCATCTCATTCACATTCATAGTTATGATTATCAACTCTATATTTCCCTCCATCTATATATACTTTTATTCTCTCTTTTCACCCTTCGCCTCCTTAGTAGTTTTTTGTTTTAACCATCCCCAGCCTCTACCTTTTCTTTGTTTGGATCACCCCTTTTCCCTTCTCTTACCTGTTTTTTGTAGTGTTTCCACTCTTCTATCCTGTTTCTCCCTTTTCTTTCCTCTTTTTCCTCCTCCTTTCTTATAGGGTTAAATGAATTTCTATACCCAAGTGAATAATTAAGTTGTTCCCTATTAGAGCCCAAATTGATGAGATGAAGTTTCAGATAATGCCTGTCCCCCTTCCTTCTTTCCTAAATTGTAATAGGTCTTTTGGGCCTCTTCATCTGATCTAATTTGTCCCATTATACATTCCCTTTTTTCTTCTTTTAGTCTAGACTTTCTCCATCCCTTAATGTCTTTTTCCTTGATATCATCACATCAGAGTCCATTCATAACCACTCCCTCTGTCAATGTATGCCCCCTCTAACTGTCCCAAAAACAGATACAGTTCTCAAAATTACAAATATCATTTTCCAATCTAAGGATGTAAACAGTTTAATGTTTAACTAATATGTATTTCCCCTCTTTTTACCTTTCAAATGTTTTTCTTGAGTTCTGCGTTTGAAGACCTAATTTTCTTGTTAATTCTGATTTTCTTCTTTCTTTCTTTCTTTCTTTCTTTTTTTTTTTTTTTTTTTTTTTGCTGAGACAATTGGGGTTAAGTGACTTGCCCAGGGTCACACAGCTAGGAAGCATTAAGTGTCTGAAACCAGATTTGGATTCAGGGCCTTCTGATTTCAAGTCTGGTGCTCTATTGACTGTGCCACCTAGCTGCCCTAATTCTGATATTTTTTCAATAGAAATAATTGAAAATCTCTTACTTCATAGAAGATCCATATCCTTCTTAGAATAATGATGGTCAGCCTTGCTAGGTAATTAATTTTTGGTTGCAATCCCAGTTCTTTGCCTTTTAGAATATGATATTCCAGACCCTCTAATACTTTATTATAGATGTGTTCAGGTCCTGAGTAATCCTGACTGTTGCTCCTTGATACTTGAATTGCTTTTGTCTGGTAGTTGCATTATTATTTTCTTGAGATAGTTCTGGAGTTTTGCAACAATCTTCCTTTGGGATTTCCTTGTAGGATCTCTTTTTGAAAGTGATCAATGGATTCTTTCAATGACTATTTCTTCCTCTGGGGCTAGTGAATCAGGTCAATTTTCTTTGCTAATCTCTTGAAGAATGTTATCTAGGCTCGCTCTCTCTCTCTCTCTCTCTCTCTCTCTCTCTCTCTCTCTCTCTCTTTTTTTAGTCATGGCCTTCAGATAGACCAACAATTTTTTTAAAGTGTCTATCCTGGATCTATTTTCCAATTAGGTATTTTACATATTCTTCCTTTTTAAAATTCTTTTTAGTTTGACTAATTCTTGATATCTCATAGTCATTTGCATCCATTTGCCACATTCTAGCTTTTAATGTGTGATTTTCTTTAGTTTTCTATTGTATTTTTTCTGTTTGATTAATTCTACTTTTTAAGGTGTTTTCTTCAATTGATTTTTTTTTTCATTTGGCCAATTGTATTTTTTTTTTAAGGAACTGACTTGCTTTTCCAAGCTATTGACTCTCTCTTGCATACTTCTCATTTCTTTTCTCATAATTTCTTCTATATCCCTCATTTGCCTTTTAAAGTCTTTTATGTATACTTCTAAGAAGGGTCTTCGGGCTTAAGACCTATTCACACCACTCTTTGAGATTTCCTCTGTGAACATTTTTTCCTCATCTGAATTGGTGTTTTGGTCTTCCTTATCCCATAGTTACTTTCTATGGTCAAAGTTCTTTTCTGTTTGGTCCTGTAGAATAGAATGTATAACACTTCTTTGCACATGACAAAGGGGTAAAAGATACATACAGAACAACATAAATTTTCAGTCATTTTTAGATACATTTCTTTCCTTTGTCCTAGAGAGAATTTGGAAGCCAGCTAATATAGTAGGAAATGACTGCAATGTTTTTAAGTCAGTAAAAAATAAGTAGGGGGAATCATTGGAAGTATCTGATAGAAGCAGTCTGAAGGTACAATAGATAGAGTTCTTAGACTGGAGTTGGGAAGTCTGGATTTCAATCTAGCTTCAGGTACTTACTAGTTGGATAATTCTGAGCAAATCCCTTAACCTCTGTCTGCCCGAGTTTCCTCATCCTTTAAATATATAATAATGACAATTATATATTAATGACAATTGCTTCTGAGCATTACTGAAAGGATCAAATGAAATAATTTATCTAAAGTGCCCAGTATAATGCCTGCCTGGCACAAAGTAAGTGCTTAATAGATGCTCATTTCCATTCTTCCTTTCTTTTCCTTTTCCTTTAACTTTCCTTTAACAAAGATAATTTTGAAGATCACCAGAAAAGGTCTGTTTTAATTAGGCACAGAGGGAGGCAGGTCAAGTGCAAGCAGACCAAGCACAGATGCCAGTGTGTCACTGCAGACCCAGGGCAGGAGGGGCTCCATGTGCCAGAAAATCTATGGGGAGAAATCTACAGGAATCAACAGCAATGTTGGACACTGCCCTGGATGCAAGCCAGTAGATCAGCAGAGAAGTTAGAAAACATCCAACACAAACATAAAAAGTAAAGAGTGAACCCTGGAACACTAGAGTCTCACAGAACCTAGCCACACCTATCTAGCACCAGGAGAGAGTCAGCACTGAACCCAGCACAGCTATTGCTGCTTGTAAAGGAAGCTTGGATAGTCTCTTTTGCCCTAAAACCACATCTCAACTTTTTTTTTTTTAATGAGTAAAAAAGCAAAAAGAATTCTGACCATAGATAGTTTTTATGGTGAAAGAAAAGAACAGATTTCAAATCCTGAGAAAATTAAAAGCAGATCATCTTCAGATGAAGCACCAAAGGGTGTTATGAATTGATTCTCATCACACAAGGCTCTCCTAGAAGAAATTATAAAAGATCTTAAAAGAAAGCTGGAAGAAAAATGGGAAAAGGAAATGAGAACTTTACAAGAGGGTTTGGAAAAGAAAACACAGAAATTATCTGAAGAAAATTCACTACAAAATAGACTTAATGAAATAGAAGCATATAATTACTTAAAAACAGAGTTGGCAAAATGGGAAAAGAAAACAACTCCCTGAAAAACATAATTTATAAAATGGAAAGGGAAAATCCTTAAAAAACAAAATTTGTGAAATAGAAAAAAAATTCATGGAACAAAACAACTCATTTAAAAATTCAATTGGACAAATACAAAAAGAAATAAAAAATGAAGAAAATAATTCACTAGAAATCAGAACTGAACAAATGTAAATGAATGATATGATGAGACAATAAGAACCAGTCAAGCAAAAACAAAACATAGAAAAAATGTAAAATACCTACTTGGGAAAACAACTGATGTGAAAAATGGATCTAGGAGAGACAGTCTAAGAATTATTGGACTTCCCATGATGAAAAAAAGAGCCTAGACACTATTTTCAGGAAATCATCAGAGAGCACTGACCTCATAGAATCAGAAGGTAAAAATAGCCATTGAAAGATTCACCAAACACCTCCTGAAAGAGACTCCAAAATGAAAATGTCAAGAAATATCATGGCTAAATTTCAGAACTATTGGACCAAGGAAAAAAATATTACAAGCAGCCAGAAAAAAAAAAATTTCAAATACTGAGGAATCACAATAAGGATTACCCAAGATCTAGCAGATTCTACCTTAAAGGATTGAAAAGTCCTAGAATCTGATATTTCGAAATGTAAAGGAACTTGGAATGCAGCCAATAATAAACTACCTGCTAAACTGAGCATTTTCTTTCAGGGAAGAAGATGGACATTCAATGATACAGGTAAATTCCATTCATTTCTGATGAAAAAGTCAAAGCTGAACAAAAAATTTGACCTCCAAATATAGAACTCAAGAAAGCATTAAAAGGTAAAAAGGAAAGAACTCTTGAGAACTGTATTTCAGTTTTGGGTATACATAGAGAGTATAAAGAAGAAACTAGAGGTGGAAAGGAGATTATACCAGAAAAAGAGAAAAGTGGAGGGAAAATGAGGGAAATTACACCTCATGAAGAGGCAAAGAAAGCCTGTTATAATTGAGGGAAAGAAGGGAAGGTGATGAACATTGTGTGAATCTTACTCTCATCAGATTTGGCTCAATGAGAGAATATTAGACATATTTGTTTTCACAGAGAAACTTATCTTATAGAAAACTGGGAGGAGAAAGGAGAAAAGGGAAAGGTAGACTAAATAGAAGAAGAAAATAAAAATAGTAGGGGAGAGCTATAAGAAAGGGGAAGGGATTCTAACTGGGAAGGGCTGCTTGAGGCAAGTGGTGCTCATAAGTAAAATACTGGGGATGAGGAAAGGGGAGAAAGGAAAGAGAAAAGTATAATTTGCCAAATAAGATGGCAGGAAATATAGAATTCATAGTTTTAACTCTAAATGTGAATGGGGTGAACTCTCCCATAAAATGGAAGCAGATAGCAGATTGGATTAAAAGCCACAGAAAGAGATTCCAGCTCTTGTCAACCCCTCCCCAAGAGAGCACACACAGAGCTTCCCATCTCCCAAACACCCAGTGCTAGTAATCCACTAGAACCACAGCCTTCATGGCTGCTGAATTAAAAAATAAAGCAAGTATAAGAAGATAGAAAGGTAGAAAATAGAATCAGAGAAGGTTTCCTTTCTGGTGAGTCGAAGTAAGTATATGCTAGAGGGACTAGTATCTGAAGGAACATATCATTTCTGAAGGTCTGATTGTTATATCCTCGATAGCAAATAGCTCTTAGCACAGGAATTCTCTGCTGGCTCTTTCCAACTTCTTGATGTTATGTGCTTCCAGAATGAGGCTTATGGAACTACAGAGAATATTAGGAAAGTCACAGGTATGAAATTCCTGTAGAGTTCTGAGAGAGACAGGCAGCCTAATGATGTGGAAAAAGTCATATTTGCACTCAAAGGAAGCATTCCAATTCTACAACTTCCTGACTTTGGTCAAGTCAATAAACTTCTCTTGGCATCAGGTTCTTAATCTATTAAAGGAAGAGGTTGGACTAGCTAGCCTCTAAAGTCTCTTCCAGTTCTATGGAGGTGATCTATGATTCCCTGACCCCTGAGCCCCTAGATTCAAACAGAGCAAAAGAGACCTAGCAACTGCCACCACTGAAGTAAAACAGGTCCAGAGAGGAAAGAACTGAAGTTGCATTTCTAAATATCCTTTCTTGTATGAACTGCTCCCCTTCAATCCAGCTTTGGAGACTCAGTGATTTTCAGGGTCATGGAGGCCCTAAAAAAGTTTGGAAGTTGTCAAATTTTGACTGTTACATTACAAGACTAGATGCCTTACAGAAAAGAGCTAGAGGCAAATCCAGAACTGCTTTACCAGACAGAGTCCTCCTTGTTCCTATTGTCTCCTTTTTCAGCAACCAACTTTCTGGCATTGAGCCTAGATCTAGACCACATATTTTCAATCAAAAGGTGAAATACAAATGCAAAGAAGTGTACCTAATGAGAATATCATGCTCAATGGAAGGCTCATCAGGTAAGAAGCTTGTCCTATAGTAGACAGAGTGCTGGACATTGAATAAGGAAAACTCTAGTAAGAAAAGTAAGAAAAACACATTTACTAGCTGTGTAACCCTGCACAAGTGACTTAGCTTCATTTTCAAAACTGTAAAATAGAGATAGTAGCAGGATAATCTACCTTACACAGATCAAAGGATCAAAGGAGATAATATAATTAGCATACTTCCTAGAAGTTAGTGGGTACTATATACATACTTATTTCTTACTTTTCCTTGTTTCATCTTTGCTACCCCAAGTAAGAAAAATTTCTTCAACTGTAGAATCTCATTCTGTCTCATTGCACATAATGGACCATATATTCAGCCTCCATAAAGAGCTGACTCCACATATTTATGCCCTGTATCAGGGCAATAGGATGTGAAGAAGTTGCTAGATCAATTTCTAGCGAGCTCATGAGGTTCCTTCTTTGTAAAGGGATGGGAGTGTAGAGTCAAGAAGCATATACTTTGTAGGATGTCTCCAGGACATCCTGCTGTCCCCATTTAAAGTCTGAAAAGCTGTCAAAGGCAAAGAGTATGGGCTCTGATTTGATGGCTTACTTTCCCCCGCAGTGAGCTGCTGTAAGCAAAAAAATCCTGTCAAACCAGGAAAACACTATATCTCTCTCTTTTTCTATTTTCCTTGCTGAAATTCATAAATGCCATGAATGGCCAGGAATGGGCCTCCTGGCCCCCAGTGATCTCACCTACAGAAGAAATTCCATTTTAAGTCTTAGAGTAAGCTCTACTGTCATATTCTGACATTCTCCAGGAAAGTGGAGCAAGATTGACAAATGATCTAGGATTTGAAGAAAGTTTATAAAAGGGAAGGGAGGTAGAATGCCAAGTTCTATAGGAGAAACCAAATGATTGAGATCCTGGACTCCAAAGTCCCCTGGTTGATGTGAGTATTATGTTCCCTCCCCATGCAGGAGGCAGACAAAGATTCAAAGACCTTTGGAAAATGCTCTCCCAATATTCTTTACCTTTTTATGAGGTGAATTCAGCATAATCCTGGCAATGGTCCTTAACCAATACTCATCAGCAAACAGTTTTGAGGGCAAACATCTATAGTAAGTCTGTAAGCATTAGATACTTAGCATAGCAAGGACATGGGTCTTTTGTGGTCAAAATCAAATTTTTTAGAGTGGGAAGTAGGAGAACTCACCAGCTCAGGCACCAGGAGATTAAAGTAAAATCACTAAGAGGGGAAACAGGAAATGCATCTTGTCAGAGGGGATCTCCAAAGCAAAAGCTTTTTTTATCTTCACGTTCCCGGAATTTATATTCTCTACAAAGAGAAGAAAGGAAGGAAGTGATCAAGTGACTTCACAGCCTTTCTAGTTAAATTCATATATGTCTAAGCTGGGCACCAATGCTCAGTCACAAAACCATTTAAATGATGCAGAAATGATTGAAGAACCAAGATTTAAACCACAACGTGAATGAGTCACTACTAATACAGGATATAGGGCAATGGCAGAGGGAAGCATGACAGAGCCCAGAATTAGTAACCCCTTGCAGCAGAAGGCTTTGTTTTACTCAGATAAATGGACTGACAACATGTAGCATAGTAAATAATTTATATCTAATAGTTTTCTCAGCCCTTTAATGTCATCCATAATCACAACCCTCTTTTTTTTTTAACCAAGAGTAAGTAACTCTTCCACCTGTAACTTTGCTACTGTTCTCATTCTCTCCAAGTCCTTACTCTATCCACCCTACACATTACCATTTAAAAATGTATTTATTAAATATTTATTAGCCTATGTTCCCTAAAAGCATTGGGCTAGACACCAAGGGTTACAAAGATTAAAAATTAAACAGTCCCTGCCCCCAAGGAAATTAAATTTTATCAAGCCCCAGATCTACTTTCAAATTGTTGTTCAGTCTTTTCAGTCATGTTGACTCTTCATGATACCATTTGGGATTTTCTTGGCAAAGATACTGGAATGCATTGCCATTTTCTTGTCTAGGTCATTTCTTGAAGAGGAAGAAAAGAAGGCACACAGGCTTAAATTACTTTCCCAGGGTCATACAAGCTAGTATCTGAGGTAAGATTAAAACTCAAAAAGATGAGCCTAAATCCAGGCCCAGCACTCTCTCAACTGAGTTCCATAGCTGCCAACAAGCATATCATTACAAACTCTCTCTCTCTCTCTCTCTCTCTCTCTCTCTCTCTCTCTCTCTCTCTCTCTCTCTCTTGCTCTCGCTCTCGCTCTCGCTCTTTCTCTCTCTCTTACATACATATCCAGGCTTTTTCTGCACTTAAACAGAGATACATTCATTTGATATAAAAATGAGTTAGATGATGATAAAAAGCTTAAGATTACAGCATTTAAAAATCTATCCAGTTTTTCTATTTCTTCTTTTTTCTCAATAGTGTTTATTTTTTCCCAATACTTGTAAAGTTAGTTTTCAACATCCATTTTTCTAAGACTTTTTTTTCCCCCAAATTACTCTCCTTCCCTCCCTTACCTTTTCCTCTCCAAGTTTTTGGACTTGCAATGTGATATATAGCCTTTCTTTTTCAAAAGTTCCATAAATGTTAAAAGAATTGCTCAAATTGGCATCAGTGGTGAATAACAGAGTAATAACTGAAAGCTAAGTCCAAGTCCTATGTTTTTAGTTCTATGGCATGCCACCTTAAGACTTCTATCTCTGCTTTGACTCCCTTTGCTCTTTCAAAGGATTCAAACTCCCTTTCTAAATGAAAGACCCATTCTAGCTTAATCACTCTGGTGAAGGTGAGAATGATGTCCCTTTCCTTTACCATAGAGAATGATTCCTTGCCCCACCCCCAAGTCCTTGTCTCTTGTTGATGCATTACTATGATAGTACAACAGAATAGATAGGAGGTTAGGGTTCTCACTTCAAAGGACTAAAGTATTTCTCCAGAAAAGGAAAAAGAAAAATACTCAAGTCTTTTTATGCCCCTTGAGGGCCTGGTGCTGAGGTTAGATGAAGCAACAGAGCTGATGTGCCATTGCTTTAGAAATGGGACATTAGACCTCTGCTAGCCTCAGTTTCCTCATTTGTGGAGTGCAGAGAATAAGAGCTCTGTAGATAGCATGCTACTTTTAGAATCAGAAAGATCTCCTCTCTCAGGGCAGTTGTTGAATCACATAAAATAATTTATGTAAAAAGGCTTTATTAGTTGTAAGACATTATTAATCTCTAAAAATCATTATCAAAACTATTTGGTATTCACTAAGAGAATGATTGATTAATAGAATAGGTTAGGTTCACAAGCCAATGATTATAGTAATATACTGCTTGATTAATCTAAAAACTATAGCTTCTGGGATAAGAGTTCACTATTTAACAAAAATTGTTAGGGAAAATTGGAAAATAAAATGGTAGAGACCAGGCATTGAGCAACACCTAATACTTTTATCTATATCGAGATAAGGTTGAAGTGGGTTCATTATTTAGATATAAAGGGTGATATTATAAGCAAATTTGGAGGACAAGGGATAGTTTACCTCTCAAATATGTGGAGAAGGAAAGAATTTATAACCAAAGAAGAAGTAGAGAACATTATGAATTGTTAAATGGATAATTTTGATTATGTTAAATTATATTATTTCATAATTACATTCTATTTAAGGTATATAACATTATATTTTATGTATAATGTATATAAATATATAAATCATATTAAAATTAAAAAGTTTTAGTACAAAAGAAACAAATGTTGATAAGATTAGAAGGAAAGCAAAAAATTGGGGGAAAAATTTGCATCCAAGGATTCAGATAAAGACCTCATTTCCAAAATATATAGAGAATTAACTCAAATTTATAAAAATTTAGGCCATTCTCCAACAGATAAATGGCCAAAGGATATGAATAGGCAATTTTCAGATAATCCTCATTTTTTTCCTTTTTGATCTAATTTTTCTTGCACAGCATGATAAATATGGAAATATATATAAAATAATTGCACATATTTAACATATATTGGATTACTTGCTGTCTGGTGGAGGGATAGAGGGAGAAAATTTTGGAACACAAGATTTTACAAGGGTGAATGTTGAAAACTTTCTTTGCATATATTTTGAAAGTAAAAAGCAATTTAAAAAATCATTTAAAAATCATATTGAGCAATGGCAGAGATCCAGACTACAGATACATACAGCATTTTCAGAAGAGGCTCCAGGGAGTATTAGGCAGTCAAAATCCTTGAAAATCCTGCTCTTCTCTTTCTCAGAAACTGCTAAAGAAAATGAGGAGTCCTCAGACTTTGAGCTATGTTCAAGTTTAGGGAAGCAGCAGGAAGAGAGTTCATCAAGAAGCATAAATGGCCAGATATAAACCTGTAAAATGATTGACTAGAAGGGACTGAATGACCCAAATATAGAGGTACTTTCTAAAGATGAAAGTTTTTTATTGATTTATGAAGAGCTGGTTGTCATAGAGGGAGTGTTGTAATGTGGATATGTTGGATATTTCCTATTTGTCTCCAAATAATTGCACTTTCCTTCCTGACCTCTCAATTCTTCGAGGGGGGAAGGAAGGAAATAAGAATTCACTCGAAGTTACTATAGGCTACTATAGAAAGCAGTGTGTTAAGTACTTAAAAATATGATCTCACTTGATCTTTTCTCCTAAACCTTGAGGATTTTAAGGACCACTAACCTCTTCCTCTTATAACTCAGCATCATTTAATTGAAGTTCATGAACTTTTAAAATATTTTGCCAATTAATGACCATTTTAAAAAAAAGTTGTTTTCTTCTACAATCCAATGGGGGTTATTTATTTATTTCATTTAAAAACATTATTCTAAGAAGGAATTCCTAGGCTTTATCAGGCTACCTAGTGGTCCATAGCACACAATCAAAAAGGTAAAGAAGCCCAGCTCTTATAGTAAGGAGAACTCCACAGTCTAGCTATTGGAAATGGAACAAATGAATGGCTACACTGGAATTCACAAAGTTAATTTACATAAGAATCTCTCTTAGAGGTGGAAGAGAAGATGAAACTGAGTATTATTCATTCATTAAACCAACATTTTGTCAAATAACTATATAGTGGCTATTAGAGACAGAGGACTGACCTAAGGTATATAGTAATAGTAGAAGCAGAATATGTATTAAGTTATAAGGGGAAAGCAGTGAAAATTAAGATTTTTCCCTACCCTCTAGAAATTTACATGTTGATTGAGACATACTGATATAATCATAATTTTAATAGCAAAACATGATAATAATAGCTAATATTTATATAAACATTTAAGATTTTCAATATGCTTTCCAAATATTTCATTTGATCCTCAAAACAACTTTGTTATATAGAGGCTATTATAGTGCTATTTTACATCTAAGGATGAGTAAGACAAAAGTGAAGTGAAAGGTGAAAGTGAAAGCATCACCTATGTACTTCTATATATGATTAGATCCAAGAAGAATTACTAAATATCAAATTCATACAGAAAAGTAACAATTTCTGATTTGAAGGTGGGAAAATCAGGAAGGCTTCTCACTGCATCTGGTTAGGTTATGTAGTATTGGTAGAATTAATGGAAGATATTGGATTCTCTAAATTCTAAGTTCTCTCTTACATGAACATATATAGCATGCTAGATATGGAAGTAGTTCCAATACTGCAAAACTATCTTGCCTTAATTGTGTGAGTGTATGTATGTATATGGGAAGATTTTAAAGTTTCCAAGTCACTTTACTTATCTCATTTGGTTCTCACAACAACCTTTGGGGGAAATGCCAGTGTTACTGTCATTTTAAAATTAACTAAATTGAGGCAGACATGAGAATTACATAGTGAGTAAATATCTAAGGACACTTAGATAAGTTCATAAGTTCACATTATGTCTATTCTGACTCCAGGTTCAGTGTTTTATCCATTATACTATATAGTGGTGCTATGTACTCATGGTAGTAATAATTAATAATTCTCATGAGTTAAGTAATGTGACTGACTTGTATTTCTCCAGTTCCACAAAGTGTGGAGTTAGAATTTTATTAATTAATTAAATGAACTTTCTTGCTTGCCTCTCTAATTTTTGCAACATGGGAAACAGGGAAATAGATTCCCAAACATTAGGGTTTGATTTTGCTATAGGGTTTGTGATCCAAGGACAAATAATCTGATTTTTACTAAATGCTGTCATCTAATATGTTTAAGCCATTAGCTTAACCTGACTATTGAGACAATGAATGAATTCTGAAATAATATTGTGTTTAGAAGGGCATAAACATGTCCTTTTCATTTGGAGAATAGCAGTACAAATTGTGGTGTATGAATGCCATAGAATGTTGTCTTGTAAGAAACAGCAAACATGCAGAATTTGGAGAAACATGGGAAAAGTTGTAAGGTGATATAAAGAGAACCGAGCAGAAGCCATAAAATGCAGTATTCAATAATAACAATAACATAAATGAAAATCATAGTCAAACATCATTGAAATCAAATTATTTGAAGTGAACCAATTTGGTTTGGTCATGTAATACGTCTCTACACATGGTAGAGAGGTAGCAGTGCATGCACAACAGAATAGAATATCAGTCATTTTTACAGAAATCTGTTTCCTTTGTTCCTAGAGAGGATTTAGGAGCTAGGTAATATAGTAGGAAATAATTGCTATATATATTTTTTAGGCATTAATAAAAAAATAAGTAGGGGAAGAATAAATGGAAGTGTCTGATAGAAGAAGCTTGATAATGGAATGGATAGAGTTCTAGGCCTGGAGTTAGGAGTTAGGAAATCTAAAATTCAAATCTAGTTTCAGACATAAGTTGGCTTATCCATTTAATGTTTGCCTCAGTTTCCTTATCTATAAAATGGAGATATGGAAATCAATGACAGCAACTACTTCTAAGAATTATTGTAAGATTCAAATTAAATAATTTATCTAAATTGCTCACATAATATCTAATTGGCACAATAGTAAGTACTTTCTAAATGCTTGTTTCTCTTTTTCCTTTTCTTTCCTTTCCTTTCCTTTCCTTTCCTTTCCTTTCCTTTCCTTTCCTTTCCTTTCCTTTCCTTTCCTTTCCTTTCCTTTCCTTTCCTTTCCTTTCCTTTCCTTTCCTTTCCTTTCCTTTCCTTTTCTTTCCTTTCCTTTCCTTTCCTTTCCTTTCCTTTCCTTTCCTTTCCTTTCCTTTCCTTTCCTTTCCTTTCCTTTCCTTTCCTTTCCTTTCCTTTTCCCCCTTTTCCTTTCCTTTCCCTTGCTTAAATTTCCTTTAGCTATCCTTTTGCTTGATTTCCCTTCTGTTCCCTTTTTCTCCCTTTCCCTCCCCTTTCCTGCACTTCCATCCTTTATCTTCACTCCTTTTCTGTTTCTTCCCTTCCCTTTTCTAATTTTTCCTTTACTTTTCTTCCCTTCCTTTCCTCATATGGCAGTGAGAGCCATACAAGTGACCTAGTATGGCTGAATCTTGTTCCTAGATAAAGTGTCCTTGTAGCAGCAGTGAGGAGAAAAGAGGAATCAGAGAGAATTATTGGGTCTTGGAAGCAGAACCTGACCTGATGCTTAGTACTTATGAGCATTCATTGTTTCTTGGATCCATGATAAGAAGGTGGAAATCCTAGTATAGATACGAGGATTGCTCCTATCTTTTTTTCCACAGGAGACAATTCCCTGTGCCACTCCGCCACACACTAGAGGACCTCCAGAGTCTGACTAAAAGACAAAGAATATTGACAGTTATACAGAACCACTCCTTCCTTACCCATTAATTCTTCCACTATTGAAAAAACAATCAAGGTACTAAAAGACTTTCACATTATATGGAGAGACCGGGAACAAATCTTACATGTTGTAGTCTTTATGGACTACAGTGACACCTTTTTAATTCATAAAGAAGCCATCAATCTCTCTCATCCATCCCTAAAGTTACTTCACACTAAGTTGTACTAAGAAAACTTCATGTTCTCCCAAATATGTACATTTGTATGAAGATGTGGTCAGGGGAAAAAAGGTAATTACAATAATAATAACAATAATAATAGTAACAAAAGCAAAATCAGAGTTTTAAAGTTTCTGAAACTCTTTACAAATAGTTCATTTTTATCCCGATAATAAACTTAAGTGATAGGTTCTGTTATAATTCCCATTTAATAGATGAGAAAACTGAGGCTAAGAGAGATAGAATGACTTGCCCAGTATCATATAACTAGTTTTATATCTAAAGCAGAATTTAAACTAGATCTTTTTACTCTATTTCCTCTACTCTATCAGGTGGACCATCTGATTTCCAATGGGTATGGGAATGGTGAGAAGACTATCTCATTTCCCTTTTTATTTCAGTTTTTGAGCTCTTCCAAGTGATTGGGGAGGGGGCGGGGAAGTACCTTAAAAGAAGCCTTCTTCTCCATAGTATTTCCAGCACACATCTGGTTAAAAAGATTGTACATTCTAGGGTATACATGCATGCAGTCTTGGTCATTTCTTACTTGCAGCTTTACCTCATGCAGTTTATCTTGTAATTGCAAATTATGGTTAAATCCCCAGCCTGCTACAATGCAATTTGTCCCAGGCCATGGGAAGTTATTCTCCATAGGGAAGGGCAGGAGTTTCACAAAACTGTTCATCGTGGCCTTCCTCTGGAGCTGTCACAGGGAGGAAGGAGATTCCAAGTCTCAGATGCCCCTTCCTCAAGAGAGCACCCACAGAGCCAGTCTCCCCACCTCCCAGATACCCGGTGCTAGTAACCCACTAGAACCACAACTTCTTGACTACTGAATAAAGAGATGAAGCAAGTGTGAGAAGATAGAAAAGTAGAAAGGGGATCAGAGAGGCTTTCCTTTCTGGTGAGCCAGAGTATGTATGTGCTAGAGGGGCTAGTACCTTAAGCAACATAATATCATTTTGAAGGAGGAAGTGGTTATATCGTGGGTGGGGAATAGCTTTGACTAAAAACTGAGAAAGATCTTACTGTTGAAGAGCCTTTCCTACTGGGATAGCCAGCTTCTGCTGGCTCCTTTCTGGCATCTTGATGTTATGTGCTCCCAGAGTGATGCTTATGGAACTACAAAGAAGATTAAGGAAGTTACATAAATCCCTGTAGTATTGTCAGAGACAGGCAGCATCATAATGTGAAAAGAGAGTCTTATTTGCACTCAGAGAATGCTAATGTTCATTCTAATTCTACAACTTCATGATATTGGTCAATAAACTTCTTGGGGCATCTGGTTCTTAATCTCTCAAAGGAACATGTTGAACTAGTTAGCCTCTAAAGTCCCTTCCAGTTCTACAGAAATGATCTATGATCCCATGATCCCTGATCCTCCAGCCCTCAGACTCAGAGCAAAAGAGACCTTTCAGTTGCCACCATGAAATAAAACAGGTCCAGAGAAGAAAGAACTGAAATTGCACTACTAAATATCCATTCCTGTATGAATTATTCCCCTTCTCTTCAGCTTTGGAGACTCAGGGTCATGGAGGCCCTAAGAAAAGTTTGAAAATTGTCAAATTCTGACTGTTACATCACAAGACTATAGGACCTGCTTTGCTATCCCAGTAGGAAAGGCTCTTCAACAGTAAGATCTTTCTCAGTTTTTAGGACACCCCACATAATGGACCATATCAGTCTCCATAAAGAGGTGACTCTACCTATAAATGTCTCATGTCAAGGATTTAGAGAAGTTGCCAGGTTAATCTCTGGAAAGCTCATGAGGTTCCTTCTTTGTGAAGGAATGTGAGTATGGGGTCAAGGAGCTTATACTTTGTAGCATCTCTCTGAACACTCTGCTGTCCCCATTCAAAGCCTGCAGGGCTGTCAAAGACAAAGGTGAGGTCTCTGATCTGATGACTCACCTTCCCCTGCAATGAGCTGCAGTAAGCAAAAAGTCTCTTCGAATCAAGGCACTACATCTATTTACTCTATTTCCGATTTTGTAAGTCAGATATGCCATGTATGGTCGGGAAGGGGGCTGTGACTCATGGCCCCCGATGATCTCACCTGTAGAAAAAATTCCATTACAAATCTCAGAAGAGGGACTATCTGCATCTTCCAGCATTCTCCAGGAAATTGGACCAAGATTGACAAATGATCTGGGGATTAATGAAGGCTTATTGAAGGTATGGGAAGTAGAATGCCTAGTTCTATTGGAGAATCCAAGTGACTAAGATCCTGGATGCCTGGGTTTCTGGGTTGATTTGAGTATTGTTTCCTCCTCAGGACCCAATTTTTTTTTGGCCCTAAAAAAGGGAGATGGCAATCGTTTGTCTAAACTATTGCTACTTCAAACAACCAAGTTTAAAATGACAGGACTAATTTTTCAGGCAGACAAAGGGTGAAAGACCTTTGGAAAATGCTTTCCCAATATTCCCTATTTTTTTCCTGAGGTAAATTCAGAATTGTCTAAAACCAATTCTACACAGAGAAGTTTGGAGACCAAACATCTACCGTAGGTCTGGAAGGATTAGGTACTTAGCAGAGGAAGAGGCAGGGTATTTTTTGACAAACTCAATTTAGTAAGGGGAAACAAGAGAACTCACCAGCTGTAGCACCAGGAGACTGAAGTCAGTAAGAGGAGAAACAGGAAATACATGTTGGCAGAGAGGATATCCAAAGCAAATTGCTTTTACCTCAAGTTTCTTAGAATTTATGGCCTCTAAAAAGGGAAGGAGAGGACATGCTCAAGTGACCTCACAGCCCTCTTAATTAGGTTCATATATGTTGAAGATGGATACTAGTGCTCAGTCACAAAACCATTTATATGATACATATCTGTGGCTTAGAGAAACCAAAAATGGTTGAAGAACCAAGGTTTTAAACATGGTCCAGAATGAGTCACTGCTAATGACGTCTATCAATCCAATATAGGGTCCTGGGAGAGGAAGACAAGAAAGAGTCCCATGGTTAGAAACCCCTTGCCACAAAAGGCTGTTACCTTCATTAGTGAATTGGCAGCATTTAGTACCTACCAGCTTTAAGAGTCCTTAAATTTCATTAATAATCTCAGCCCTCTTTCTTACCAAGAATAACCCTTCTACCTGTACTCTTTGCCTTACTACCACTCTCATTTTTCCAAGTCCCTACTTTATTCCTCATACTCACTACTTTTTAACTTTCTCTTTAATTACTTAAAATGTAATTTAAGAACTGCATTATACATATATGGCAAAATAATAAGATACCAGATAGCAATAAAATATGTAAGAAAATTATATAGAAAACTGAAAAAGTGAATTTTCTCATTGTTTTCCACAACCAAATCTCAGAGAGTCAAACTAGCTATTATAAATTTAGTTTCTTTTGCTTTTCTTGTCTATTTTCAAATGTGAGAAATAATAAATTAGTATCAAGTTAGATAATGGCTACATATTACAAAAGAGATAAGCAAAAGTCAAGAAACATTTTGAAGAAAAACAAATTTCCAAATAGTGATCACTCAATAATAAAATTTGGGTTTTCTACTGAGAGAACTTTTTTTGGTTAAACATGTGCAAAACTTTTAAAGATGTCCCCATATTTGTCATATTGTGTAAGAAAAACTAGACTAAAAGTGAAAAAAACACGAGAAAGAAAAAGAAACAAAAGAGGGTGAAAATACAATGCTTCAATCCACATTCAATTTTCTGGAACTTTGAGCTATATTCAGATCGTGATGAGCAGCAGGAGGAGACTTCAATAAGAAGGATAAATGACCAGCTAGAAACTTGTAGGAAGATGGAGTGGAAGAGACTGAGAACCTAAATACAGAGATGTTTTTTGTTAAATCTCTGAAAAACTGGTTTGTCACAGAATAAGTGAGTGTTATAATGTGGATATATTAGACATTTCCTGCTTGTCTCCAAATGTTAGGGCTTTCCTTCCTGATCTTTTAGTTCTTTTGGGGGGAAAGAAGAGATTAAGAATTTATAAAGAAGTTATGAAGAGCAGTGTGTTAAATATTTTTAAAATATGATCTCACTTGATCCTTTTACTTTTTAAATACTTGGGATTTTTAAGGACCATTAATGTCTTCCTCTTATAGCTCAGCATATTTAATTGAAGTTCATGAACTTTTAAAATATTGATACCTGTTGATAACTATTTCAAAATAATTGCTTTCTTTTGTAATCTAATGCAGATTGTTTATTCATTTAAAAAACTCTACTAAGATACAGTCTAATCATATCTATATGTTCCTATCCTTTGACCATTTTTCAATTAAGGAATGACTTGCATTTTTATATATTTTATATATTTTTGAAATGAGACCTTTATCAGAAATACTGGCTGTAAAGATTTTTTTCCAGCTTCATGCTTCCATTTTAATCTTCTTTCTGTTGGTTTTGTTCGTGCAAAAACTTTTAATTTAAAGTAATCAAATTTATCCATTTTGCATTTCATAGTGTTCTCTATTATTTTTTGATCATAAATTCCTCCCTTCTTCAAAGATCTGATAGTAAATTATCCCTTACTCTTCTAATTTGTTTATGGTATGATTCTTTATACCCAATCATGAACTCATTTTGACTTTGTTTTGTTATGGGTTGTGAGATGTAACTCTATGCCAAGTTTCTAATATTTTATCTTCTAGTTTTCTGAGCAATTTTTGTAAAATAGTGTCTTCTCATTCCAGAAGCTGGAGTTTAGGGATTTATCAAATACTAGATTACTACAGGCCTTGAATATTGTGTAGTGTGTATATAACCTATTCCATTTGATGTAAATTGTGTCCCCCTGATCTTTGGGGTGGACCTGGGTTGGAAAAAACTTAAAATCTCAATCCCTCAGGATCTTTGGGAACAAACCCATCCTCCAATTCATAGGGAAAACTCCCATAATAATCTTCACCTAGAATTCAATTGGAGATCTTGGCCTGGGGCATAATCACCACCGTTTATTGAATTGAAAATTAGCCCTTAATCACTACCTAGTCCCAAACCAGAGAAGGCTAATAAAAAATAATGCTGTACCTTTGCTAATTCCTATCTGGAACTGGCCCTCTGGGAAGTTGTTTCTCAGTGTAATAAACCCATTTTTTGCCAAACCTCACCAGTAGATGGGACTGTTAATTTTTCACAAGAACCTGCCACACTGTCCTGGGGACTCCATCACTCTTAGAGTCTCTCTCACCTTTCATTTCTCACACTTCAACATTTGGTGGCCCATTATGGGGATCTCTGAAATTTTGGCAGAGATAAGCCTCTTCCTGCCTCTGCTGTCTTAGATTCTATAGCTGGGACACTCAAACTCTCAGGAAGGTTTGGGCTGTTGGAAGCTTACACTCAATAGACTTTCTTGACTGGGGAGGCGTAGACTAGAAATTCCTGCATCTTTTAGCAGAAGTACTCTTAATCAGGGAACTTCTGTCCCCTCTCCATCTCAGGGACACCTGAGAGGACAAGCACTATAGTATCTGGAAAATCTAAGACTTGTGGCACCCCACCCCCCCCAAAAAAAGGGAAAATCTACCTCTTTTTCTATTCCTAAGGATTCTTCTGTAGGCTGTATCTTAAAAAACAGAGACAAAAGATAAAAAACTTAAAACAGTGCTACAGGATGCTACTAAAATTTTACTGGAAGGAAATCAAAATTAGATACTAACTTTTTAAATAATGCCCTTCTTCCTACTCCTCTAGGGACACAAGAGACCTGTGAATCCCTTCCACAACCACCCCCTTGTCAAAGATAGGACCTTATGTCTGACAATATTTCTTTAACTCTGTCCCTCTCATCTCCTGAACCAGATCCTGAGACCTACCTACCCCGACTTTTCATTTCCTCTGATACAAGGAGTGGGACCCCTTTTTCTCCTCTTCAGGATCCTGATTCAGCCACCCCTTCTAACTTCTGCCCCCTGAGAGAAGCAGCAGACTCTCAGGGAGGGACACCCAGGGTACAAGTACCTTTTTCAATGTCAAATCTCTCCCAGATTAAGGAAAAAACTGGCTACTACTCTGAGGATCCCACCAAGTTTATTGAAATGTCTAAGCCAATGCCCTCTAATTTGATCTTTCCTGGGGAGATGTTAATATTAAACAATCTATCCCATATATACAGAGGAAGCTGCAGAAGCCAGCTTTGAGCCCTCAAACTTCTCTAACTCAGCAGTTAGAAACAGCTTTTGGAGTCTTTAATAATAGGAACTGCAGCAGAGGAGGAAGACCACAGAGTTAAAGAGAGAAATGGAGAATAGTCTTATATTTTGGCTGCTGCCATATCCTGGAACCATAGGAGTTCATGCTTCAGGTATCATGGACAAGTACATGGACCGAAACTGTCCTTAGAGGAAAGCCCCCAGTCCTTGCCCCAAGTGCAATCAAGAGGGGCACTGGAGGAGAGACTGCCTATAGGGCACAAACTGCCCCCCAATGCCCTGCCCTCTGACAGGAGTTGGTGGCTCGGTCAAGCTCCCCCTCACTCCACCACAACACCCTCATATGGCCAATAACACTGAATTTCTCTTTGCTATGGGGACTTCTTCATTCTTGCTCTGACATTCTGGTCTCAGCCACCCTTCCCCCTACAGGATAATGGGAATTGAAGGGAAACTTAAGAACTGTTTTGAGACTTTCCCTCTCTAGAAGCTGGAAAATGAATGGATGCCCATCAATTGGAGAATGATTGAATAAATTGTAGTATATGAACGTTATGGAATACTATTGTTCTGTAAGAAATGACCAGCAGGATGAATACAGAGAGGCTGGGAGAGACTTACATGAACTGATGCTAAGTGACCAGGAGATCATTATATACCTCAACAACAATACTGTTTGAGGATGAATTCTGATGGAAGTGGATCTCTTTGATCAATTGATCAAGGATGGACAGAAGCAGCTACATCCAAAGAAAGAACACTGGGAAATGAATATAAACTGGTTGCATTTTTGTTTTTCTTCCCAGGTTATTTATACCTTCTGAATCCAATTCTCCCTGTGCAACAAGAGAACTGTTCGGTTCTGGACACATATATTGTATCTAGGATATAATGTAACCTATTTAACATGTAAAGGACTGCTTGCCATCTGGGGGAGGGGGTGGAGGGAGGGAGGGGAAAAATCGGAATAGAAGTGAGTGCAAGGGATAATGCTATAAAAAATTACCCTGGCATGGATTCTGTCAATAAAAAGTTATTTTAAAAAATAAATAAATAAAGAGAGACTTTCCCTCTGCCTTACCAGTTTGGTGACCTGTTTTTTTAAACACACCTTTCTTATTATTCCCTCCTGTCCTGCTCCCTTATTGGAGTGTGATTTAATAGTGAAATTGGGGACCCAATTTCTCTTCTCAGACCTCCAGATGATCATTTTGTGCTGCTTTCAAAGCCCTCCCATATTCCCTCTGAAATCTAGAAGAAAATAGATTCCTCTGTCTGGAACCAAGGAATCCATGGGTGAGCCATTCACATTACCCCAGCCTTAGTCAGGTTGTGAGACCCCAGTATATTCCCCCCAAAACACCAATACCCAGTAAAGCCAGAGGTTAGAGAGGGATTGCAACCCCTGATTGAGAAATTTCTTAAGCACAAATTTTTAGCATTAGCTAAAGATTTAAGGGATTTGGAGCTGGTTTAACAGTCTCATCTGGTATATAGGTGGTATCTTGACCTGCAGTTCCACCCAAGAGGCTTCCTTAGAGGCAGCCATAAAAATTCTTAATTTTCTCTAGGGGCTATAGTGTCTCCTTATCTAAAGCCCACATTGCCCATCAGTCTGTCAAATATTTGGGCCATAACCTAACCCCCATTCAAGGCTCCAATCAGGCCAAGGCTTTTAAGACCCTGAAAGCCAAACTGATCTTTGTCTCTGCTCTGGCTACACCTAATTTAATAAAAATCTTTCACTCTGCATGTAGATGAAAGGCAGGGCCAGGCCATGAGGGTCTTAAATCAGGCTCTTGGACCTGATCCCAGCTTGGTTGTCTACTACTCAAAGAAACTGGACTCAGTTTCCATAAAATGGCTCTTGTGCCTTAGAGCTGTGGGGCTGCTATGGCCCTTCTAATTGAAGAAGCCTCAAAACTCACCCTGCAGCCATTGTAGGTTTTAATCCCCCACCACGGTCAGAGCATTTTAGAAGCCAAAGTGGCTTGCTAGTGGGAGACTTGCTAGACATCAGGTTCTCCTACTAATCCTGACCTGACTCTTTGAGTGTGTTCCACTCTTAATTCTGCCACTCTGCTCCCTGACAACACTCAATTGGGAGACATCATTCATAATTGTGAAAAACTTTAGATGCTGTCTACTCCAGTCAATCTGATTTGAGGGATATTTCTCTTGACAACCCCGATGGTGAATGCTTTACAGATTGATTGAGTTTTCTTGAAAATGGGGAAAGAATGGCAGGTTATTTTGTGGTGATCTTCAATGGCACCTTAGAAGCTAAGCCACTGCCCCCCTGTGACTTCTGCCCAGAAACTAAAATTATTGCCACATCCAGAATTTTGAAACTGGGGAAGGGAATGAGAATGAACACATATATTGACACCAAATATGCTTTTCATATTTTGCATGCTCATGGGGCTATATGGAAAGAAAGGGGACTTGATAATTATCCTACTAAATATGCAGGAGAAATTCTACCACTCTTGCAAGCTGTCCACAAACCAGATTCAGTCATATTTTATAAAGGACACCCAGAAGGGAGATTCACTTCAAGCCAAGGGGAATAGGTTTGCAGATTCAGCTGCTCGAGTTGCTGTCCATTGCACCTTTAATCCCCCATCTCCCTGATTCTTATATTCTTTCATATAGCTCACAGGAACACACCCTTACAGAAGAGAGGAGATACACCCTTTCTCCTTGTGGCTGGTTTCAAGGCAACTTTTAATCTCACAGACAAGTCAGTGGAAACTTATTTTTGGTCTTCACCAAGCTAACCACTTGGGAAGAAATGCTCTTTAATCTCTTGTGACATGCATTTTTACTGATCACAAGCTGGGAGAAATGATCAGGCAGGTGTACCAGGCTTACCCAGTTTGTGCCCAAGTAAATCCTGAAGGAGTTGTTAAACCTCCCCCTCTCCTCCTCAGCCTGTTCAGAGAAGGGGCACATACCCAGGGGAATATTGGCAAATAGACTTTACATATATGTCCCCTTGCAGAAGTTTCAAGCTGTTTTTGATCTTTGTTGACACTTTTACTAATTGAGTAGAACTTTTCCCTGAAGGAGTGAGAAAGCTCAGGAGGTATCAAAGTGCTTGCTAAAAGAAATCATACCTTTCACTCTCTGTTATTGTTTGCTTGCACTTTTGTTTTTCTTCTCAGGTTTTTTTTTCTCCTAGATTCAATTTTTCTTGTGCAGCAAGACAACTGTAGAAATATGTATACATAGATTGGATTTAACATATACTTTAACATTTTTAACATGTATTGGACTACCTGCCATTTAGGGGAGATGGTAGGGGAAAAAAGGGGGAAATTTGGTTTTGCAAGGGTAAGTGTTGAAAAATTACCTGTGCATAGGTTTTATAAATAAAAAGCTATAATAAAATAAATTTTTAAAAATTAAAAAAGGGCTCCTACCTCACCTTGGCCTGTCTAGCTCTTTTAAGAGTGACAATGGCCCCGCCTTCACTTCTCAGGTAACCCAAAATGTAGCCAAAGCATTCAAAATCACCTACCACCTTTGGTCTGCCTGGTCCTTGGATTTCTGAGAAAGTGGAGAAAATGAATCACACCCCTTTGAACTTCTGTGTGTGGGGCCCTTCCTAATCTCTCACTTTCTTGTAGATCCAGAACAGCATCTCATCACCCAGTTTGCCAGACAGCTTGGTGCAGTCCAGAAGGCCCTTTCTGGATACACAAACAAGCATCTTCCTAAACCTACAGATGCTCATACTCAGACTGCCTTCCCTATAAATCCCGGGGACATGGAATACTTGAAATCTTGGAAGTCTCAAGGTGCTGATTTTCTAGATGTCAAGTGGAAAGGTTCATAAAAGGTCATTATGACTACTCTGTCAGTCAAACTGGAAGGGTCCCAACTTTCCAACCCTCCAACTTTCTTTATCATTCTATGACCCTTGTCAGTAGTTAATGCCTTCTTAGCCTTTCAGACTAGAGAGCTCTATGGACAGTGGGGAGTTTAGGATTGTTGGATGGTCCATCAGCATCCTCAGCGCAGCCCAAGGATGGGACCGATGCATTATTTACAAAGGCCCCATATCCAAATGTCACCATCTCCACCCTGGACCCACCCCATTTTTAACCTACTTGTAAGATTTGTTTCCTCCAGGCTCCAAGCTACAAACTCTCAACTACTCATTCAGTCTAAAGATCATGGGATATCATGAGACAACTGACTTGAACACTCAACATCCCCTAGATGTTGCTGTTTCCATCTTCAAATCTTTCACTTTCTGGCTTGAACCCCACTAAGCATAGGGACAGCTCTATGTCCCTTGTCAGCTTGAAGCAGCTCCAGAAGATGAGACCTCTATCTGTCGCTTTGCCCCAAATTAATTTGGGGGTGACTGCTTGAGGGAGGAATGATGTAAACTGTATTCCCCTGATCTTTGGGGGGTGGACCTGGGTTGGAAAAACCCTAAAATCTCAATCCCTCAAGACCTTTGGGAGCAATCCCACGCTCCTATGAATAGGAGCAACTCCCATAATAATCTCCATCTATAATTCAATTGGAGATCTTGGCCTGGGGCATAATCACCACCCTTTATTGAATTGAAAATTAGCCCTTAATCACTACCTAGCCCCAAACCATAGAAGGCTAATAAAAAACAATGCTGTACCCTGAACTTTTGCTAATTTCTATTTGAAACTGGCCCTCTGGAAAGTTGCTTCTTGTGTAATAAACACATTTTTTGCCAAAAACCTCACCTGCATGGATGCCCATCAATTGGAGAATGGTTGAGTAAATTGTGGTATATGAATGTTATGGAATATTATTGTTCTGTAAGGAATGACCAGTAGGATGAATACAGAGAGGCTTGGAGAGACTTACATGAACTGATGCTAAGTGAAATAAGCAGAACCAGGAGATCATTATATACCTCAACAATGATACTGTTTGAGGATGTATTCTGATGGAAGTGGATCTCTTCGATAAAGAGAGCTAATTCAGTTTCAATTGATCAAAGATGGGCAGAAGCAGCTACACCCAAAGAAAGAACACTGGGAGATGAATATAAACTGCTTGCATTTTTGTTTTTCTTCCCGGGTTATTTATACCTTCTGAATTCAACTCCCCCTGTGCAACAAGAAAACTGTTCGGTTCTGCACACATATATTGTATCCAGGATATATTGTAACCTATTCAACATGTAAAGGATTGCTTGCCATCTGGGGGAGGGGATGGAGGGAGGGAGGGGAAAAATCAGAACAGAAGTGAGTGCAAGGGATAATGTTGTAAAAAAATTACCCTGCATGAGTTCTATCAATAAAAAGTTATTTTAAAAAAAATATATTGTTAAGAAGGGTGAGAGAGAGAAATCTAAAAAAAAAAAAAAAAACTCATCTGCAGATCAGAACTATAATTCTTTTGCAAAAACTTGCAACACTGGCCTGGGGACTCCATTGCATTAGGGTATCTCTCACCCCTCATTTCTCACACCTCAACACACTGATCTACTGCTACTTCTTAGCCAGTATCAAATGGTTTTGATGACTGCTGCTTTATAAAATAGTTTTAGTTCTGGTCCTGCTAGGCCACAATCCTTTGCATTTTTTCATTAATTCTCTTGATATTCTTGAATTGTTGTTCTTCAAGATGAATTTTGTAATCATTTTTTCTACTTTAATTTTTTTCTAGTACTAGTTTTTTGGGCAGTTTAATTGGTATGGCACCAAAAAAGTAGATCAATCTAGGCATAATTGTTATTTTTATTATATTAGCTCAGCCTAGTCATGAGCAATTGATATATTGCCAATTATTTTAAACTCACTTAATTTGGATGAGAAATGTTTTGTAATTGTATTCATATAGTTCTTGAATTTTTCTTGGCAGATAGACAACTAAATTTTTTTGTCTACAGTAATTTTAAATGGACTTTTTCTTTCTATCTCATGCTCATGGGCTTTGTCAGTAATAGATAGAAATGCTGATGATTAGTGTGAGTTTTTTTAAATATCCTGCAACTTTGTTAAATCTGTTAATTTTTTTTGAGTAGATTTGTGCATGATTTCCTAGATTCTCTAAGTATATAATACTATCATTTGCAAAGAGTAGTGGTTTTATTTCCCCATTGCCTATTCTAATTGCTGTAATTTCTTCTTTTCTTATTGCTAAAGCCAACATTTCTAGTACAATATTGAATAACAATAGTGATAATGGGCATTCTTGTTTCCCCTCTACTGGGGGGAATTCCCCATATTGGGAATGCATTCAACTTCTTTTCCTTACAAATGATGCTTGCTGTTGGTTTTAGATAAATGCAGTTTAGTATTTTAAGGAAAACTCTCTTTATTCCTATGCTCTTTAGTGTTTTTAATAGGAAACAGTGCTGTATTTTGAAAAAAGCTTTTTCTGGATCTATTGAGATTATCATATGATGTTTTTTGGTATTGTTATTGATAAGGTCAATTATGGAAATAATTTGCCTGATATTGAACCAGCCCTGCATTCTTGATATAAATCCCACTTGGTCATAGTATATTATCCTGCTGATAAGTTGCTGTGATCTCTTTGCTAATGTTTTATTTAAATTTTTTACTTCAATATTCATTAGGAAGATGGGTCTGTAATTTTCTCTTTTTGTTTTGGCTCTTTCTGGTTTTAGTATCAGTACCATATTTTTTGTTATAGAACGAATTTGGCAGGACTCTTCTCCTATTTTTCTAAATAGTTTACATAGTTTAGAATTAATTATTCTTTAAATGTTTGGCAGAATTCACTTGTAAATCCATCTAGGCCTGGAGATTTTTTCATAGGGAGTTCATTGATAGTTTGTTCAATTTCTTTTTCTAAAATGGAACTATTTAAGTAATTTATTTCTGCTTCTGTTAATCTGGGCAATTTATAATTTTGCAATTATTTGTCCATCTCAATTAGATTGTCAGATTTGCAGCCATATAGTTGGGCAAAATAACTCCTAATTATTGCTCTAATTTCTTTTTCATTGGTGGTAAGTTCCACTTTTCATTTTTTATGCTGGTAATTTGGACTATTTACTTTTTCTAATTATATTAGCAAAAGGTTTACCTCTCTATTCTGCTGGGTTTTTTTCCATGAAACCAACTTTTAGTTTTATTTATTAGTTCAATACTTTTCTTAATTTCAATTTTATTAATCTGACCTTTGAGTTTCAGAATTTCTAATTTAGTATTTAATTGGGGTTTATAATTTGTTCTTTTTCTAGCTTTATTAGTTTCATGCTCAATTCATTGATCTTCTTTTTCTCTATTTTATTCAGGTAACTATTTAAAGACATAAAATTTCCCCTAAGAATGGCTGCATCCCATAGATTTTCATATGTTGCGTCATTATTGTCATCCTCTTGGATAAAATTAGGGATTATTTCTGTGATTTGTTGCTTGACCTTCTCATTATTTAGAATTAGATTATTTAATTTCCAGTTGGTTTTTAGTCTATATTTCCCTGGCCCTTTATAGAATATAATTTTTATTACATCTTGTCTGAAAAGAAGACATTTATGATTTCTGCCTTTTGCATTTGATTGTGAGATTTCTATACCCTAACACAGGGTCAATTTTTTGTAGGTGCCACGTACTGCTGAGAAAAAAATATATTCTTTTCTGCCCTTATTCACTTTTCACCAGAGGGCTGTCATATTTATCTTTTCTAGGAATCTACTAGCCTCCCTACTTTCTTTATTGTTCATTTTCTGATTACATTTGTCTGATCCTGAGAGGGGAAGTTAGAGCTCCACCACTAATATAGTTTTGTGCTCTATTTCTTTCTGCATCTCATTTAATATCTTCTTTAGAAATTTGGGTGCTCTACCAATTGGTGTGTGTGTGTGTGTGTGTGTGTGTGTGTGTGTGTGTGTGTACGTATGCTCTATTGTTATTACTTTGTTGTTTTTGCTACCCTTTATTAAGATGTACTTTCCTTCCTTATCTCTTTTAATTACATCAAGTTTCACTTTTGGTTTATCTGAGATCAGAGTGGCTACCTCTCCTTTGTTTTGGTTCAGGTGAAGCATAATAAATTTGGCTTCAACCTTTTACCTTTACTTTGTATATATCTTTGTATCAAATGTGTTTTTTGTAAACAACATATGTGTGTTTTGTAAACAAACATTTTGTAAACAAAAATAAACTGCTACTTTATTCCATTCTGCTATTCATGTCTGTGTTATGGGAGAGTTCATTTCATTCACATTCACAGTTATGATTATCTATTCTATATTTCCCTCCACCCTATTTTCTCCCCTTTTGTACTTTTGTAATCTCTTTCCATCTTGCCCCTACTTAGTAGTGTTTTATTTTTAACCATCTATAATCTCTATCTTCCCCTATTTTGTATCACCCCTCATCTCTTTTCTTACCTTTTCTTCTATTGTTTCTATCCTCTCTTCTACACAGCTTCTCCATTTTCTTTCCTCTTTATCCTCCTACTACTTTATAGAGTTAGATAAATTTCTGTACCCAAATGGATGATTAAGTTATTCCCTATCTGAGACCAAATTGATGAGATCAAGCTTCAGATAATGCCCATCCCCCTTCCTTCTTTCCTTGATTGGAATAGATCTCTTGTGCCTATTCATTTGATCTAATACATCTCATATTATCTCCCTTTTCCTTTTCTTTCATTAGACTTTTCCCATCCCTTAATGTCTTTTTCTTTGATATCATCACATCAATGTCCATTCACAACCACTCCCTTTGTCAATGTGTTCCCCCTCTAACTAACAGATATAGGTACAGATATCATTTTTCCAATCTAGGGATGTAAATAGTATAACCTTTAAATAATATATATGCCATCCCTTTTTACCTTTCTATTCTTTTCTTGAGTCCTGGGTTGAAGAATAAATCTTCTATTTTATTCATTTTTTTTCAATAGAAATGTTTGAAAAACTGTTACTTCATTGAAAATCTATCTCCTCCCTGAAACATGATGCTCAGTCTTTCTGGGTAGTTAATTTTTGGCTGTATCCTCAGTCCTTTGCATTCTGGAATATGGTATTCCAGTCCCACTGATCCTTTATTGTAGATGCTGCCAGATCCTGGGGTAATATTGACTGTTGCTCCTTGATATTTGAAGTGCTTTTGTCTGGCAGCTTGCCATAATTTTTTTTTCCTTCACATTATGCAACAATGTTCCTTGGAGTATTTCTTTTGGAATCTCTTTCTGAAGATGATCAATACATTCTTTCAATGACAATTTCCCACTCTATTTCTAGAATATTGGGGCAGTTTTCCTTGATGGTCTCTTAAAGAATGCTATCCAGGCTCCTTTTTTTTTTTGGGGGGGGGGGGGGTCGTGGCCTTCAGGTAAACCAAAAATTTTTCAATTTTCTCTTCTGTACCTATTTTCCAAGTTGACGGTTTTTCCAATGAGGTACTTTACCTATTCTTCCATTTTAAAATTCTTTTTAGTTTGACTCATTCTTGATGTCTCACAGAGTCACTTGCTTCCATTTGGCATGTTCTAATTTTCTTCAGTTAGGTATTATATCTCTTTTTTCAAGGTGTTATTTTCTTCAATTGATTTTTTTGCATTTAGCCAATTTTTTTTTTTTTTTTTTTTAGGAATTGCCTTCCTTTTCCAAGCCATTGACATTCTTTTGCATATCTCTCATGTCTTTTATCATTTTTTTTCTTCTACTTCTCTTACTTGCCTTTTAAAGTCTTTTATGGGCATTTCCAAGAAGCCTTTTTGGGTTTGAGACCAATTCATATCATTCTTTGAGATTTTCTCTGTGGGCAGTTTGTCCTCATCTGAATTGGTGTTTTGGTCTTCCCTGTCACCATAGTAGCTTTCTGTGGTCAAAGGTTCTTTTCTCTTTCATGCTCATTTTCTTTTCTTTTCTTTTGGTTTCCTTTTTTTACTTTTATGGTTAAACTCTGGTGCTGAGTTAAAGGGGGCACTGTCTCAAACTTCTTGTCTACCTCTGATCCTTGATTTTAAGCACCAGGGCTTCTTGTGTTTGCAGGAGGTAATTTTACTTGCTCTTTTCATGAAACAGCCTGCTTTCCCAGAATTTGCCTTCTGAGCTGGGTCTGGAAACTGCCCTCACTTCTCTGACTTTTTACTCAGCCAGCACAAGAGTTTCAATTGCTGATTTTCTGTGATTAAGACCCTCAATCAATGGCTCTTTCTGGGATTTCCCAGACTTTGTCTTAGCTGGGCTGAACATTCTTTTTATGCCAGTGAGAGTAACCTTTCTTGAAGTTTTTCCAGTTTTTCTTGAGCTGGAAAGTGTTTCATTCCATCAGACTCTTTTCAGATGCTTAGTTTTGTGTGGTTTTCAAGAGAAACTGGGAGACCACAAGCAGCTTCCTGGCTTCACTCCACCATCTTCTATAAGCATAATTTTAATAGGAAAGTGTGATCATAATAGCTTCTATTTATATAACATTTCATGTTTTCAATGCACATTCCACATATCTCATTTATTGGACACACAACTTTGGGAGATAGGCGCTTTTATTATGGCCATTTTATAGCAGAGGAAAATGAGGCAGGCAATGGTGAATTAAGAAACTATTTAGTGCACTACCTATTTTCTTCTGTATATGATCACTATTAATAAGAAGTACATAGTGTTGTGGAAGCAGAGCCAAGACAATGGTGTAAAAGCAAGAACTTGTCCCAACTTCTCCCTCAAACTGCTCCAAATTTCTTTAAATAATTATTTTAAACAAATTTTAGAGCATCAGAACACTCAAAAAGCCAAGAGTAGAACATTTTCCAGACAAAGGCAACTTAGAAGGTTAGCAGAAAAAGTTTGTGAAAACAAGTGGGTGTTCAGAGTGCAATCCAGGATCCCAACACCAGTCCCAACATCAGCAAAGCAGAACCTCTGAATCAGTGGCAGTATTAGTGGCTTCCAAAGTTCTCAACCCAGAGATATCAAAGAGAGACTAAAAGTCAGCAGGAAGGACAACAGGGCACGAATCCAGCATGCAATTCCAACTTAGCCTCTGTGCCATTCCAAGCACCAGTAATACAGTACTCTGTATGTTTAGCACAGAATATCTTTTTTTTTTATATTATAACTTTTTATTGACAGTGCATATGCATGAGTGAATTTTTACAATATTATCCCTTGCACTCACTTCTGTTCTAATTTTTCCCTTCCCTCCCTCCACCCTCTTCCCTAGATGGCAGGCAGTCTTATACATGTTAAATATGTTATAGTGTATCTTAGATGCAATATATGTGTGCAGAACCAAACAGTTCTCTTGTTGCACAGGAAGAATTGGATTCAGAAGGTGAAAATAACCTGGGAAGAAAAACAAAAATGCCAACAGTTCACACTCATTTCCCAATGTTCTTTTTCTGGGTGTAATGGATTCTGTCCATCACTGATCAATTGGAACTGAATTAGATCTATTTGTTGATCAGAATACATTCTCATACAGTATTGTTGAAGTGTATAATGATTTCCTGGTTCTGCTTATTTCACTCAGCATCAGCTCATGTAAGTCTCTCCAAGCCTCTCTGTATTCATCTTGCTGGTCATTTCTTGCAGAACAATAATATTCCATAACATTCATATACCACAATTTACCCAACCATTCTCCAATTGATGAGCATCCAATCATTTTCCAGTTTCTAACTATTACAAAAAGGGCTGCCACAAACATTTTGGCATATACAAGTCCCTTTCCCTTCTTTAGTATCTCTTTGGGATATAAGCCCAGTATTAACTCTGCTGGATCAAAGGGTATGCACAGTTTGATAATTTTGGGGCATAATTCCACATTGTTCTCCAGAATGGTTGGATTTATTCACAACTCCACCAACAATGCATCAGTGTCCCAGTTTTCCCACATCCCCTCCAATATTCATCATTATTTTTTCCTGTCATCTTAGCCAATCTAACAGGTGTGCAGTGGTATCTCAGAGTTGTCTTAATTTGCATTTTTCTGACCAATAGTGATTTGGAACACTCCTTCATTTGGGTGGAAATAATTTCATTCATCTGAATTTCATCATCTGAAAATTGTTTGTTCATATCCTTTGACCATTTATCAATTGGAGAATGGCTTGATTTCTTATAAATTAGAGTCAATTCTCTCATATTTTGGAAATGAGGCCTTTATCAGAACCTTTAACTGCAAAAATGTTTTCCCAATTTGTTGTTTCCCTTCTAATCTTGTTTGCATTTGTTTTGTTTGTACAAAGGCCTTTTAATTTGATATAATCAAAATTTTCTATTTTGTGATCAGTAATAACCTCCAGTTCTTCTTTGGTCACAAATTCCTTTCTCCTTCACAAGTCTGAGAGGTAAACTATTCTATGTTCCTCTAATTTATTTAAAATCTTGTTCTTTATGCCTAAATCATGGATCCATTTTGATCTTATCTTGGTGTACGTGTTAAGTTTGGGTCCATGCCCAATTTCTGCCATACGAATTTCCAATTTTCCCAACAGTTTTTGTCAAATAATGTATTCTTATACCAAAAGTTGGGATCTTTGGGTCTGTCAAATACTAGATTGCTATAGTTATTGACTATTTTGTCCTGTGAATGTAACCTATTCCACTGATCAACAAATCTATTCTTATCAATACCAAATGGTTTTCGTGACTGCTGCTTTATAATATAGTTTCAGATCAGATACAGGTAAACCACCTTCATTTGATTTTTTTTTTCATTAATTGCCTTGAAATTCTTGATCTTTTGTTCTTCCATGTGAATTTTGTTGTTATTTTTTCTAGGTCATTAAAATAGTTTCTTGGGAGTCTGATTGGTATAGTTCTAAATAAATAGATTAGTTTAGGGAGTACTGTCATCTTTATTATATTTGCTTGGCCTAAACAAGAGCACTTAATATTTTTCCAATTATTTAAATCTGACTTGATTTCTGTGGAAAGTGTTTTGTAGTTTTGCTCATATAATTCCTGACTTTCCTTTGGTAGGTAGATCCCCAAATATTTTATGCTATCGAAAATTTTTTGAATGGAATTTCTCTTTGTACCTCTTGCTCTTGGATTTTGTTGGTGATGTATAAAAATGCTGAGCATTTATGTGGATTTATTTTGTATCCTGCAACTTTGCTAAAGTTGTGAATTATTTCTAATTTTTTAGTAGAATCTCTGGGTTCTCTAAGTATACCATCATATCATCTGTAAAAAGTGATAATTTGGTATCCTCCTTACCTACACTAATTCCTTTAATCTCTTCTCAACTCTTACTGCCGAAGCTAACGTTTCTAATATAATATTGAATAATAATTGTGATAGTGGGCAATTTTATTTCACTCCTGATCTTACTGGGAAAGGTTCCAGTTTATCCCCATTACATATGATGCTTACTGAGGGTTTTAAATATATACTCCTGACTATTTTAAGGAAAAGTCCATTTATTCCTATACTCTCAAGTGTTTTTATTAGGAATGGATGTTGGATTTTATCAAATGCTTTTTCTGCATCTATTGAGATGATCATATGGTTTTTGTTAATTTGATTATTGATATAGTCAATTATGCTAATAGTTTTCCTAATATTGAACCAGCCCTGCATTCCTGGTATAAATCCTACTTAGTCATAGTGCATTATCCTGAGGATGATTTTCTGTAATCTTTTTGCTAATATTTTATTTATGATTTTAACATCAATATTCAATAGGGGGATTGGTCTATAATTTTCTTTCTCTGTTTTTAACCTACCCAGTTTCGGTATCGATCAGTACCATGTCTATATCATAAAAGGAATTTGGTAGGATTCCTTCAATCCCTATTTTTTAAAAATAGTTTATATAGCATTAGAGTTAATTGTTCTTTAAAAGTTTAGTAGAATTCATGTGTAAATCCATCTGGATCTGGGGATTTTTTCTTAGGGAATTGATTAATAGCTTGTTCTATTTCTTTTTCTAAGATAGTACTGTTTAATCAATTTACTTCTTCTTTTGTTAATCTGGGCAAGCTATATTTTTGAAGGTATTCTTCCATTTTATTTAAGTTATCAAATTTATTGGCATAAAGCTGGGCAAAGTAATTCCTAATTATTGCTCTAATTTCCTCTTCTTTGGTGGCAGGTTCTCCCTTTTCATTTTTAAGACTAATAACTTGATTTTCCTCTTTCCTTTTTTAAATCAGATTTACTAAGGGTTTATCTATTTTGTTGGGGTTTTTTAAATAGAATCAAGTCCTAGTTTTATTAATTAATATAATAGATTTTTTTACTTTCAATTTTATTAATCTCTCCTTTTATTTTTACAATTTCAAGTTCAGTGTTTGACTGGGGTTTTTTAATTTGTTCCTTTTCTAGCATTTTTAGTTGCAAGTCCAATTCACTGACTTTCTCTTTCCCTATTTTATGCAAGTAGTCCTCTAGAGATATAAAATTTCCCCTTATTACCTTTTTGGCTGCATCTCACACATTTTGGTGTGACATCTCATTATTGTCATTTTCTTGGGTGAAGTTATTAATTATGTCTATGATTTGCTGTTTCACCCAATCATTCTTTAGTATGAGATTATTTAGTTTCCAATTATTTTTTGGTCTATTTTCCTCTGGCTTTTTATTGAATGTAATTTTCATTGCATTTTGGTCTGAAAAGGATGCATTTACTATTTCTGCCTTACTGCATTTGAATTTGAGGTTTTTATGTCCTAATATATGGTCAATTTTTATATAGGTTCTATGATCTGCTGAGAAGAAAGTGTACTCCTTTCTGTCTCCATTTAATTTTCTCCAAATATCTATCATATCTAACTTTTCTAGTATTCTATTTACCTCTTTGACTTCTTTATTATTTATTTTGTGGTTTGATTTATTTAGTTCTGAGAGGGTAAGGTTGAGATCTCCCACTATTATAGTTTTGCTGTCTATTTCTTCTTGCAGCTCTCTTAATTTCTCCTTTAGGAATTTACATGCTATGTAAACATGAGATCAGTGAATTGAGGATATAACTAAAAAATTTGGGAAAAGAACAAATTAAAAACCCTAATTAAATACCAAATTTAAAATTCTGAAACTCACAGGAGAGATTAACAAAATCAAAAGTAAAAATAAAAAAAAAATTTGAACTAATTTATAAAAGTTGTTTTCATGAAAAAACTAACAAAATGGTTAATTTGATTAGAAAAAGGAAATAAAAGAACCAAATATCCAAAATCATTCTGGAGAGCAATCTGGAACTGTGCCCAAAGGGGTCTAAAACTGTACATATCCTTGCCGCAATTAGGTCTGTATTCCAAGGAAATCCTAAAAAAAGCAAAAGGCTCCCATGTGCAACAATTTTGTAGCAGCTCTTTTTATGGAGGCAAAGAACTGGAAAATTAGTAGATGCCCATCAATTGGGGAACGGCTGAATAATTTATGGTATATGAAAGTAATGGAATATTAGTGTTCTATAAAAAGTTATGAACAAACTGATTTTAGAGAGGTCTGGACAGGTTTACATGAACTGATGATGCTGAGAGAAATAAGCAGAATCAGGAATACATTGTAGAAAGTAACAAGGCTGTGTGATGATCAACTATGAAAGATCTGGTTCTTCTCAGGAGTTCAGTGATCCAAGGCATTCCCAATAAAGTTTGAATAGAAAACATCACACTGTGTCCAGAAAGAGAACTATGAAGATTGAATGTAAATTGACACATGCTATATTCACTTTTTTTCTTCTGTCGAGGTTTTTACATTTTGTTTTGATTTTTCTCTCTCAACATGATTCATAAAGAAATGCACATTTTAAAAGTTAACATACATGTAAAAATAATATAAAATACAACAAAAAGAAAGTCATTAAAAACTCACATTGAGCAAAGAAGACTTCCAGACTATAGTCATATGATATTCTCAGAAGAGGTTTCGGAGTCAGGCAGCCAAAGTATTTCGAATCTTGCTCTTCCCTCTCAGATAATGCTAAAGAAAATGAGGAATCCTCAAACTTTGAAGTATGTCCAAGTACAGGGAAATAGCAAGAGGAGACTTCAGCAAGAAGGATAAATGGTCAGTAAACCTGTGGAAAGATGTACTGGAAGAGACTGGATGATCCAAATGTAGAGGTGGTTCCTAAGGTGTGAGATTTTTATTAGTCTGTGAAGAGCTGGCTTATCACAGAGAAAGTGAGAGTTAAAATGTGGGTGTGTAAGACATTTTCTGTTTGTTTCTAAATAATTGCACTGTGCTTCATGAACTTTTAATTCTTTTAGGGGGAAAGGAGGGAATAAGAATTTATAAAGGATTTATTACGGGCCTACTATAGAGAGCAGTGTGTTAAGTACTTTAAAAATATGTTCTCAGAGAAATGCAAATTAAGACAACTCTGAGGTATCATGACACACCTTTCAGATTGGCTAAAATGGCAGAAAAAGATAATGACAACATTGGAAGGGGTGTGGGAAAACTGGGACACTGATACATTGTTGGTGGAGCTGTGGACGGATCCAACCATTCTGGAGAGCAATTTAGAACTATGCTCAAAAAGTTATCAAACTGTGCATACCCTTTAACTTTTTGATTGATAGTGTTTCTACTGGGTTTATATATCAAAGAGATTTTAAAGGAGGGAAAGGTCCCCACATGTGCAGAAATGTTTTTGGCAACCCTTTTTATAGTGGCTAGAAACTGGAAACTGAATGGATGCTCATCAATTAGAGAATGACTGAATAAGTTCTGGCATATGAATGTTATGGAATATTATTGTTCTGTAAGAAACGACCAGCAGGATGATTTCAGAGAGGCCTGGAGAGACTTATGTGAACTGATGATAAGTGAAATGAGCAGAACCAGATCATTATACACAGCAACAACAAAATTATAAGATGATGAATTCTAGTGGACATGGTTCTCTTCAGCAATGAGATGATTCAAACCAGTTCCAATTGCTCAGTAATGAAGAGAACTATCTACACCCAGAGAGAGGACTGTGGGAACTGAGTGTAGTCCACAACATAGCATTTTCACTCTTTTTGTTGTTGTTTGTTTGCATTTTATTTTGTTTCTCTCTCTTTTTTAGTGGTTTGATTTGACTTTTCTTGTGTGGCATGTTAATTGTATAAATATGTATGCATATGTTGTATTTAACATGTATTTCTACCATGTTTAACATATATTGGACTACTTGCATCTAAGGGAGGTCATGGAGGAAGGGGAGAAAATTGGACACAAGATTTTGGAAGGGCTAATATTGAAGAATTGCCCATGCATATGCCTTGAAAAAACATATAATAACATGTAATAAAAAATATAATCTCACTTGATCCTTTCTTCTAAATGCTTTGCATTTTTTTAGGATGACTGACCTCTTCCTCTTATAGCTCAGCATCTCTTAATTGAAATTCATAAACTTTAAAAATATTTATGTCTATTCAAAATAATTGTTGTCTTCTGTAATCCAATGCAGATTCTTTCTTTTTTGTTGTTGTTGTTGTTATTGTTTATAAAACATTATTCTCAGAAAGGGTCCATAGGTTGCATCAGACTTCCTAAGGGGTCCAGGGCACACACCCAAAAAAGTAAAGAATACCAGCTATTAGTGCAAGGAGGACACCACAACCTAGTTGCTGGAAATGGAAAAAGGATTGATCACACTGGAATTTACATGGTCAGTATACATAAGGGCTTCTCAGAGGTGGAAGGGAGGATGACTCTGAGCATTATTCATTCATTAACCAACATATATCAAAAAAATCACATGGTGTGTATTAGAGATATAGAACTGACCTAAGCTGTACACACTAATAGAAGCAGAGTTACTGCTCTAAGTTATGAGAGGAAAGCAATAAAAAATGAAAATTTCCCTGCCCTCCAGAAATTTGCCTAGCAATTAAGAGATGTACTGATATAATCATAATTTTAATAACAGAACATGATAATAACTAATATTTATGTAGAAATTTAAGGTTTGCAATATGCTTTCCAAATATCTCATTTGATTCTCATAACAACGTTAGGAAATAAATGTCATTACTATGCTTATTTTACAGCTGAAGAAACTGAGGCAGACAATGGTGAAGTGAGAGAGTATTTACTACACCTCCTATCTGCTTCTATTTATGATTATCAACCAATAAGAAGCACATACTGGTGTGGGGGCAGAGTCAAGATGACACAGTAAAGAAAGAAACTAGCCCAAATTCTCTCTCAAACAGCTCCAAATTCCTTTAAATAATGACTCTAGACAAATATTGGAGCATCAGAATATTCAAAAAGACGGAGTAGAACATTTTTCAGCCAAAGGAAATTTAGAAGGTCAGAGGAAAAGATCTGTGATACCAGGGTGGGTGTCCAGAGTGCTGTCCAGGTGGAAGCTGCACCAGCACAGCCTTGGCTCCAGCCCCAGCACCAGCAAAGCAGGACCTCTGAATACAACGCAACCAGTAGCTTCCAGCCCAGAGATGCCAAAAAAGACTTGAAGGTCAGCAGAAAAGATCTATAGCAATGATTTGGGAGTTCACCACACAGTCCTAGCTCAAGACTAATGTACAGTACCCAGTATAATGCCTTTCTGGCCCATATTAAGTACTTACTAGATGCTTATTTACATTCTTCCTTTCTTTCCCTTCCCTTTCTTTAGCTTTCCTTCCCTTATCTTGGCTTCTCTTCTGTTCTCTTTTCCTCCTTTTCTTCCCCTTCCCTGTACTTCCATCTTTTATCTTCACTTGCCTTTCTTTCTCTTCCTTTCACCTCTCTTGTCTTCCCTTTCCTTTTTCTTCCCTTCCTTTCCTTTCCCTTTAACATGTAAGTGAGAACCCCATGAGTGACACAATATGACTGAATCATGCTTTTCAATATAGTGTCCTGGTAATATCAGTGAAGGGTGAAGGGGTGAGTGATTAACCAACATGTACCTAGGAACTTTATTGTTGACAGAACTAATAAAAAAAAGGCAGGATTTTTATGTTGATCAAAAGATCAAGCTTCACCAAATGTCTATCCCTATCTCTCAACTTTCCCCTAGTATTAATAACAAGATGTGTTATCATAAAGGAAATAAAGTGTCTTAGATTATATGATTTCTAATATTCTTCAAGCAGTGCTGTTTTATAAGTAATATGCCCATGTCTATAGGTAAGGGAATATAGATCCAAAAATGATAAAAAAAAAAAAAAAAAAAGAAGAGAAAGAAGAATGGCCAAAACAGCAAACTAGCATTCAGCTTTATTAGGATATGATCCCTCTTCTTTCCCCAACACCTCTTGCCTTTAGGCTCTGTGTCCAGAGGCCAATTTGGGGAATCAGAAAGAATGTTCCAGTCTTGGAAGCAGAATCTGATGTGATGCTTAATACTCATGAGCATTCATTGTTTTCTTGATTCATGGTGAGAAATTGGAGATCTGAGTATAGGCCTGAGGATTTCTTCCATTTCACATTCTATAGGAGACTATGAACTGGATCACTCTATCACATATAGTGACCTCCAAAATTCTCCTAAAAGACACAGAAGATTGACAGTTATATAAAGCCCTTCCTTCTTCACCCATTTTATCCTCACAATAATTTTGAGAGATGGATGCCATTATAATTCCCATTTTTACAGATGAGAAAACTGAGATCAAAAACTACTTGCCAGTGTAAAGAGTAATTTTGGATTTGAGTCTGAATTTGACTCAGATCTTCCTACTTTATGTCCTCTACTCCATCAGTTGCATCATCTAGCTTTGCATTTGTCTTTGAATACTAGATTTTTGGGAGGACCATCTCATTCCCTATCAAAACCTTTCTACTTTTGTTTCTGAGCTCTTCAAGTACTCTTTCTGAGTACTTCAAAAAAAGTACTTTACAAGTAGCCTCTTTCTCTTTAGAATCTCCAGCACAGATCTGTGTAGATTTTTACTTTCTATGGCATTTGCCTCTGCAGTCTTTTTCTTTCTTCACTTTCAGCTCTACTTCCCACAGTTTGTTTTGTATTTGCTTCTCAAGATTATAGCCAATCACAATATATGTCTATGAAGAGCTGATTTCTCAAAGGTAAGTGAGTGTTGTGGTGTGGGTATATTGGACCTTTCCTACTTGTCTTCAAAGGGTTGCTCTTTCCCTCCTGATCTTTTCATCCTTTTAGGATATAGGATAAACAAAACTTTAGAGGGAAATGAAGGGAACAAAAATTTATACAGCAATTACTATAGGCCCACTATAGAGAGAAATGTGTTAAGTACTTTAAAAATATGTTCTCATTTAATCCTTTCTTCTAAATATTTGGGGGTTTTAAGGACCACTAACCTCTTTCTCTTATACCTCAGCATCATTTAATTGATGTTCATTAACTTTTAAAATATTTTGTTTATTAATAACTATTTCAAAGAAAAGTTGTTTTCTTATATAATCCAATGCTCATTATTTGTTTATTTTATTTAAAACATAATTTTTAGAAGGGATTCTTAGGCTTCATCAGACTACCTAGTGGTCCATGGCACACAATCAAAAAGATGAAGAATCCCAGCTCTTTTAGAAAGTAGGACTCCACAGCCTAGCTATTGGAAATGGAACAAAGTAGTGGTCACATTGACTCAATATACATCAGAATCTCTCTTGGAGTTGAGAAGGAAAATGACTCTGAGGATTATTCATTCATTAAAGCAACATTTATCAAATAACTACATAGTGGATATTAAAGACAGAATACTTACCTAAAGTATATAGTAATATTGTAGAAACAGAATACTGTACTAAGTTATGAGAGGAAAGTAATGAAAAACTAAGATTTTCCCTATTCTTCTCCAGAAACTTATATGATAATTGAGACATTCTGAGATAATCATAATTTTAATAGTAAAACATGATAATAATAGCTAATATTTATAAAGATATTTAAGGTTTGCAGTGTGCTTTTCAAATATCTCACTTGATTCTCAAAACAATTTTGGGATATAGATGCTATTATTATGACCATTTAAGATCTGAGGAAATTAAGGCAAAGGTGAAATGAGAGGCTATTTAATGCATCAACTATCTGCTTCTATAGATGACTACAGCCAATACAAATGACTAAATATTAAATTCACACAGAAAAGTAATAATTTCTGATTTGAAGTTGGGAAAATCAGGAAAGCTTCTCACTGCTTCTGGTTAGGTTATGTACTACTGGCAAAATTAGAGGAAAATACTGAGTTCTCTAAATCCTGAACTCTCTCTTACATCAAAATATATTGCATGCTAGATATGGAAGCAGTTCCAACACAGCAAAACTACATTGCCTTATTTGTGTGTGTATGTATGTATGTGTGTTTCTATTTTAAAGTTTCCAAATCACTTGACAAATATTCTCACATTTGATTCACACAACAGCCTTTATGGGAAATACTAGTTTACTATCATTTTACACTTAAGAAAACTGAGGCAGACAGAGATGGAATGACTTGTCCAGAGTCATATAGTAAGTAAATATCTACGAACACTGTGAACTCACATCTAACCTGATTCCAGGTTCAATGGTACACCTTCTATATACTCATAATAATAATTAATCATTCTCATGAGCTAAGTAATGTGATTGATTTGTATTTCTCCACTTCTACAAAGTGTGAAGTTAGAATTTCTCAAAATAAGCAAATGAACTTTCTTGCTTGACTTTCTAAATTTTACAGTTTGGAAGAGTGAAAATCAGGGAAATAAAACTCCAACACAGGGGTTTGATTTTGTCATGGGGATTGTGATAAAAGGGGAAAACACTTTGATTTTTATTAAATGCTATCATGTAATAGATTAAGCCATTAACATAACCTGATTATTGAGGCAATGAATAAATTATGAAATAATATTGTGTTTGGAAGGGCATAAAAGTGTCCTCTTTATTTGGGGAATAGCTGTACAAATTGTAGTGTATGAATGTCATGGAATGATGTAAGAAACAACAAATGGGCAGAATTTGGAGAAATGTGGGAAAACTTGTAAGGTGATGTAAAGAGAACCAAGCAAAAGTAAGAAAATGGAGTGTTTAGTAACAACAATAGCATAATGAAAATCACAGTCAAACATCATTGAAATCAAATCATTTGAAGTGAACTAATTTGGTCCTGTAGAATAAAAGTGTAACACATCTCTGAACATGTTAGGGGATGCATGCAAAACAGAATAGAATTTCAGTCATTTTTATAGAAATCTTTCCTTTATTCCTAGAGAGGATTTAGGAGTCAGGTAATATAGTAGGAAATAATTGCTATTTTTTGAGGCATTAATAAAAAAAAATAGGGGGAAAATAATAGGAAGTATCTGATAAAAGCAACTTGATGGTGCAATGGATAAAGTTCTAGGCCTGGAATTAGGAAGTGTAAAGTTGGAATCTAAATTCAGACACAGATTGGATAATTATAGGCAGATCATGTAATCTGTTTGTTTCAGTTTCCTCTTCTGTTAAATGGAGATAAGGAAAGCAATGACAGTAATTTCCTCTGAATATTATTGCAAGGCACAAATTCAATAATTTATCTAAATTGTTCAGCATAATACCTCATTGGTACTCTCTAAAGTAAGTACTTTCTAAATACTTATTTCCCTTCTTTCTTTCCTTTCCTTAAATTTCTTTAGCTATCCTTTATCTTGACTTCTCTCCATTCCCTTTTTTCCTTTCCCTCCCCTTCCCTGCACGTCTATCGTTTATTTTCACTTCCCTTTCTTTATCTTCCCTTCCCCTTTATAGTCTTCCCTTTCCTTTTCTTACCTTCCTCATATGTCACTGAGAGCTACCTGAGTGACCCAGTATGACTGAATCTTGTTCCCAGAAAAAGTGTCCTTGTAGCAGCAGTGAGAGGTGAAGAGATAGGCAACTAACAAACATGTACTTAGGAACTGGTCTGTTGACAAAACCTGTCAATAAAATGGCAGGACTTCTTTTGTTCATCAAAAAAATCAACTTTCCCCAACTCTCTAGCCCTGTCTCTAAACTCTTCCCTAACATTAATAGCAAGATGTGTTACCATTAAGGTCTCTGTATCATAATGTTATAAAAGGGACTTAACATTATATGATTTCTGATATTCTTCAAGCCATATTGTTTTAGAACTAATGTGTGCATGTCTGTGGGAAATGAGATATAGACCAGAGAAAAAGAAAAACAGAAGAAAGAATGGCCACAACTGCAGATTAGCATTATTGAGATATGATCCCTCTTCTTTCCCAAACATTCTCTTGGTTTTAGGCTACATGTCCTTAGGTCTTTGAGAATCAGAAAGAATGGTTTAGTCTTGGAAGCAGAACCTGACCTGATGTTTAGAATTCATGAGCATTTATTATTTTCTTTATCCATGGTAAGAAGTAACTTCAGTGTTCATAAAATTGAAGATCACTTCCATCTCATTTTCCATAGGAGACAATGCCCTGGGCTACTCTATGCCTACTAGAGGATCTTCAGAGTCTGAATAAAAGATTGACAGTTATGCAGAGCCCCTCCCTCCTCACCCACCAATTCTCCCCCCAATTGAAGAATAACTGTGGTACTGAGGGACCTCCATCATATATGAAGAGATTTGTAAGAATTAAAACATCTCCTAGTCTTTATGTATTCCAGGGACCCCTTTTTAATTCATAAGGAAGCCATTAATCTCTCTCACTCATCCCAAAAGTTAATTCACACTGAAATACTGAGGAAACCTCACATCCTTCCAAATATATTCATTTGCTCAAAGGAAACATGTGCTCAGGGAAAGAAAGTAAACTACAAAATAAAAATAATTATTGTGGTGTTCTCTTCTTTGTATAATATGATCATTCTCTCTGGGCAGGTTTCTTGGGGAGGTTTCCTGGAGGCAGCCTTAATTTCAGTTCAAAGTAATAATCACCTCACATACAGCCAGCTGATAAAATCCAAACATTTATTTTCTCCTTCCAACTCTTATCTCTTTCCTTGGGCCCAGTTAGCTTTCTTAGAGGCCTCTCTCCCTTCTTGGTTCCAAGAGCTTTTGCCACTAATTTTTTGCCTCTGCCATTTTCAGCTTCTCTTCTTCCAAATATCTCCAGCCAGCACCAAAGTAAAAGTTGGAATGAATCTGTCTTGACTTCGAGAGAGGGCTTCTGTATCTCCCAGTGTGCTCTTTGGCTCTGAGAGCTTCTTGTTTATATGCTGTACACTGAGAACACACCAATCATTATATGAGTGGAAAACCATTATTTGTTGTAGGATTAAATCAATTCTAAACTAGATTTAAACATTGTCTCCTCAATTCCACTTAGTACCTTGTTTCAAGTTCTGGCCCATAACATCTCCTTGTTGGATTAGATCAATCATATGAACCATGCTAAATTAGATAATTATTCTCTCTATCAATTCTAATGACTTAACACTTTGTAAGGATTCCGACAAATTATAATAATAACAACAACCACCGAACTTTAAGGTTTCTGAAACCTTTTACAAATATTTCATTTTTATCCTCATAGTAATCTTGAGAGATAAGTGGTATTATAATTCCCATTTTACAGATGAGAAAACTCAGACTAAGAGGGAACAAATTATTTACCCAGTATCATAGAACTAGTTTTGTATCTGAAGATGAATTTGAATTCAGATCTTCCTCTATTTCTTCTGTTACATCAGTTGCACCCTCTAGCTACCTTTGGATATGGAAATGATGGGGAGACTATCCAATTTTCTTACCAAAACCCTTTTAACTTCAGTTTTGAGCTGTTTTTGGATATGGGAATGATAGAGGAAACCATCCCATTTTTTGGTTTATTTTTTTTCATAATCTTTTTGTTTTTCTTGGATATTTTAAATATTTTTCTTCAGTTTTTCCTTAATGTCTCTTATTTGATTTTTGAATTCTTTTTTGAGTTCTTCTATAAATTCTCTTAGGAGCAATTTCACTGGGGTAGAAGCTTTTTTTTTTTTACTAAAGTATCCTTCTCTGAAGATGTACCCTGATCTTCCCTGTTCCAATCATTTGTTTCAGTGATAGGATTCTTTGTTCTTTGCCAGTTTATTTTTTTTTTAAATAAGAGGTAATAGTGTAAGCACCTCTAATCGTGGGATGGGGAATGGTGCCTCAAACTTCGCTTCAACTCTCCACTCTGACCAAGGATCCCAAACAAAGAGCTCCACCCTCTTGTGCGTGCTCACAGTCAACAATACTCCTGTCCCACTGCTTCTGCACTCATCTGGTGCTGGTTCCTTCTTACCTACAGTCACATCTCAGCAACACAGCTGGGCCTAGTGCTCCCAATCATCCAAGGTTCACTTTGTCTTCTCAGGCTGAAACTCCCATTTGACAAACAGTCCAGAAGATGAAATTCCTTGTGTTTCCTGCAAAGGCTTCAACCACACCCAGCTAGCCCAGGGATCCCTACTTGATGTTTCTGGGGAGCTAGCCCAGAGGTGTTTGTATTTCAGACAGGTTAATCTTCATATCTTTTTGGGTTGTATCAGGAGGACCCCAGTTCTGCCCCAAGTCTTCTTGATTTTTCACCAATCTATATTTGTCCTGAGGTGCAAATTTGTTTTATTTGTGAGGGAAGTCAGAAAAACTTGAAATTTACCAACCTACTCCCCCATCTTCCCAGAATCCTCTTCTAATACAGTGCATCTTACATCTACAATGGGGCTGGACACTCCTGATAGTTCCAAGGGAGAAAAAGAGTTCTTGTGGTCAGGAGCCTAGAAGGATCTCTGAAAACAACTGCACAAAATCCCTGAAGCTTGGGACAGTGCTCTGAAAACAGAACCCTACTTTAACAAAGAGTTAAAAGCTGAGTGATAGGTTAAAGAAAATGAGCAAATAACCAATAGTTTCTGACTATAGAAAGTTACCATGATGACAAGGATGATCAAAACACACACTGAGAAGATGATAACTAAGTCAAATCCCTTACATTGTAAGCCTCCAAGAAAAATAAAAATTAGACTCAGGGCATGGTAGTACTCAAGAGATTAAGAAAATCAAGTGAAAAAACCAGAGGAAAAATTAGGGAAAGAATTGAAAGTGGTGCACAAAAGGAAATACAAAGAGCAAAAAGAATGTCTTAAAAAGCAAATCTGGCTTTGCCAAAGGAGTTACAAAAGCTCACTGAGGAAAATATTACTTAAAAATTAGAATTGAGATAATGGAAGCTATTGAGTTTATGAGAAAGCAAGATATAATACAGCAAAACAAAAAAGAAGACTAGAAAAAATATGAAATATCTTCTTGGAAAAACAACTGATCTGGAAAATAGATGCAAATTGAGATCTAAAATGATCTCAAAATGAGATCTAAAAAAAAAAAAAAACAGCCTGGACATCATCTATGAAGAAATTATCAAGGAAAATTATCCTGATATTCTAGAAACAGAGGATAAAATAGAAATTTAAAGAATCCACTATTCACCTCCTGAAACAGATCCCAAAATGAAAACGCCCAGGAATATTATAGCCAAATTCTGGAACTGCCATATCAAGGGGCAAATGTTGTAAGCAGTCAGGATAAATCAATATTTAGCAGCTTCTACATTAAAGGACAAGAAGGCTTGGAATATTATATTTCAGGGAACAATCAAGCTAGGATTGCCACTAAAAATCATCAACAAAACTAAATATAAGCCTTACCAGGAAAAGCTGGATATTCGATGAAATAGAGCATTCTCAAACATTCATGATGAAAAGATCAGAGTTGAATGAAAATTTTGATTTTTAAATACAGGATTCAGGAGAAGCATAAGGAAGTAATTAGGAAAACGATATCATAAAAGACTTAAGATTTATCTGTTTACATTCCTACATGGGTTGTTATTTGTCCTTCATTATCAAAGAGGCCTACAACGTCAGGAAGATTATAAAATGATATACAAGTGATTTGGATCTAGGTAAAGGAGAGCTGTGCAAAGTCACTTGCCTCTTTTTACCCTCCAGAGCAATGTAGGTTCAGTTGCAAGATATAGATCAAGACAACTGGACATGGCCTTAGATGAAATGACAGATTGGCCTTTTTTAAGCTAAGGTCTTCAAAAGGTCTCAGTATGATTGACTGCACCCATTCAGTGATTAAGGTTAGGTAGCAACTAAGGCAAGAATCTCCTCTTTAGGTTAGTCCAAAAAAACCTAAATAAACAAATTAGTGAATGAATGAATCTGGGAGGGGAAGACCCTCAGGGTTTCTGGCCAAAGCAGAAATGACTTGTACTTAATATTAATTAATATCATATTGGTTTTGGTTTAAAGGTGGTCTTTAAGAAAGAAACCTGGCCTGTAAACCCCAAGATACCTTGGGAGGATCCAAAGGTACAAAAAAACAAAAAGAAATGTTTTTAAGAGCATCTGTAGGTAATACTGTATGTGGACAGAGGGAGGAAAGCAGGAATGAAGAAAGGAAAAGAAAAAAGAAACAAGGAAGGAAGGAAGGAAGGTAGGAAAGTGGGAGGAAAAAGGATAGAAAGAAGAAAGGAAAGAAAGGGGGAAAGAAGGAAAGGAGGAAGGAAAGAGGAAGAAAGGGAGGACAGAGGGAGGGAAGAAGGGAGGAGTCTTCCAACTGAACAATTCCAGGCCAGCTTTACTCACACAGGTTCTTGTTTGTCCTTTGTTCTCAAAGAAGACCATGACATCAGGGAGGCAATGTCATGACAAGCAAATGAATTGGATTTAAGTGAAGGCTGCTGTGCAAGGTCACTTGCATCATCTTCCCCTCCAGAGCAATTTGGGTCCAGAGGAAACATATAGGTCAAGATGACTAGACATGACTATGGATGAAATGGGAAACCATGATCTTTTTAAGCTAATGTCTTCAAACTTTCTTATTATGGTAGTATATATAGTGTATATATATATATATATATATATAGACAGTATATATAGACAGAAGGCACAAGTGTGAGTTGAATATGAAGGGATTTTTTTTAAATGATGAGATTAAGAGGAAAGAGAGGAATGTACTGGGAGAAAGGGAAGGGAAGCAGTGTAATGGTATAAATTTTTAAAAGATCCAAATTATTAAGTTCATGTAGAAAAGAAATTATAATGGGCCAGAACTCTGGAGAGGTGTACTTGAAACAAGGTTCTTACAACAAGGTGTTAGTGGAATTGATAAGACAATGGTTATCTAGTTTTACATATACTTAGTACTTAATATAGTTCTACAAGATTGACACCTATTCTACAACATTAACACTTACAATGATGTTATTATAATAGAGTATATAAGAGCCAACAAGGACTGTATTGAATGCATACTGTCCTTTATATTATGTATAATTTCTTCATCTGAAAATTGTCTGTTCATATCCTTTGATCATTTATCCATTGGAGAATGGCTTGAACTATTATAATCTGAATCTGAGTCAATTCTCTATATATTTTAGAAATAAGGCCTTTATCAGATCGTTTGGATGTAAAACTTTTGTTGGAAAAACTTTTAATGCTTTCATACTGCATGTAATTAGGTTATGTAGTTTTGGAAGAATGACAGGAAGGTACTGGGTACTCTAAATACTGAACTCTCTCTTGTATAGCATGTAGCATTGTAGATGTATAGCATATTGGACTTGGAAGAAGTTCCAATACTGAAAAACTATCTTTTCTTAATTGTATATACATTTTAAAGTTTCTATAGCTTTTTATTAATATTATTTCATTTGGTTCTCACAACAACCTTGGGGGTAGACATTAGTTTTATTGTCAATTTACAATTGAGGAAACTGAGGCAGACAGAGGTGAAATGACTTTCACCCAGAAAATAAGTATCAAAGAACACTTGAACTCAGTTCTCCCCTGGCTCTGGGTACATTGTTTGATCCATTGTACTATCCAATGGTCAAACCTTTATTCTGATGATAACAACAAATAATAATTCTCATGATTTAAGTAATGTGATTGACTTCTATTCTTCCATTTACACAATGTGTAGAGTAGAAATTTTTTATTAAGCAAATGAATCATCCTGCCTGAATACCTGTCCCAATTTGGAAGACTGAAAATCAGGGAAATAGATTATGTTGGGGTTTATTTTTGCCATGGGATTTGTGCTACAAGGGGCAAACACTCTGACTTTTACTAAATTTTGTCATCTAATATGATTAAACTTTTGTTTAACCTGATCATTGAGGCAATGAGTGAATGATGAAATTATATTGTGTTGCAAAGACATAAAACTATTCTCTTCATTTGGGTAATAGCTGTATAAATTGTATTATATGACTGTCATAGTATATTATCCTGTAAGAAACAACAAATGTCCAGAATTTGGAGAAACATAGGAAAACTTGTAAAGTGATATAAAGAGAACCAAGCAGAAGCAAGAAAATTCATTGTTCAATAATAACAATAACATGAATGAAAATCATCCTCAAAAGTGAACAAATTTGGTACTATTGAATAAAATATGTAACACATCTCTCTACTATGGAGAGAGAGATGCATACAGAACAACACAATTTCAGTCATTTTTACACACATCTTTTTCTTTTGTTCATATAGAGGATTTGGTAGACAGATAATATATTAGGAAAAAAACTGTTATTTTTTTTAGGCAGTAAGAAAAAATAAATGCGTGTGTGTGGAGGGAATCATTAGGAATATCTGTTAGAAGCAACCTGATGGTGCAGTAGATAGAATCCTTGGTCTGAATTTAGGACATCTGGAGTTCAAATCTAGCTTCAGATATTTAATAGTTGGGTCATCATAAGCAAATCCCATACCCTCTGTCTGCCAGAATTTCCTCATACTTTAAATGGAGAGAATGATGGCAATGACAAATGCCTCTGAGCATTACACTAAGAATCAATTTAAATAATTTATCTAAACTATTAAGCATAATGACTGCTTGGCACATGGTAAGTACTTACTAAATAATTGTTTCTCTTCTTTTCCTTTATTTGCTTTTGCTTTAGCTTTTTTTTCCTTACCTTGGCTTGGCTTGGCTTTCCTTTTTCCCCCCATCTCTTCCCTGCACTTCAATCCTTTATCTTCACTTTCCCTTCCTTCTCTTCCCTTCTCCTCTCTGGTTTTCCCTTTCCTTTTCTTACCTTCCTCATATATGAGTAAGTGCCACATGAATAAAATAGTATGATTGAATATTGCTGTTAGATAAAGAATCCTGGTAGTAGCAATGAGGTCTGAAGGGGTCAGGAGTTAGTGACTAACATGTACCTAGGAACTTGATTATTTGACAAGACCTAGTCAAAAAATAGCAGGACTTCTTTTGTTGATCAAAAGATCAACTTTCACCAGTCTCTATCCCTGTGTCTAGACTTCCTAATAATAATAAGATGTGTTACTATGAAGGTCTCTTTATCACCTCATGTAATAAAAGTGACTTGGATTATATGATTTCTAATATTCTTCAAGCCATATTGCTTTATACCTAATATGAACTTATAACTAATATGAACATTCTGCTGGTAATAAACTCAGAGATGATGAAAAAAGAAGAGAAAAAAAAGAATGGCTACAACTGCAAAATAACATTCAGATTTATTGGTATGTGGTCCTTTTTATTTCCAAACATCCTCTTGACTTTAGACTCTATATCCAGAGACCACTTCTGGTTATCAGAGAGAATGATTCTGTCTTGGAAACAGAATCTCATCTGATGCTTAGTACTCATGAGCCTTCATTGTTTTCTTGATCCATGATAAGAAACTGAAGATCCGAGTATAGACACGAGGATTTGTCCCATCTTTATTTCCATAGGAGACAATGCCCTGGGCCACTCTATCACACACTAGAGGACCTCCTGAATCCCCCTAAAAGACACAGAAGTTTGAAAGTTAGGCAGAGCCACTCCTTCCAAACTCACTAATTCTTCCCTTATTTAAATGAGAACCAAGCTACTGAGGGACCCCAACCAGATGTGAAGAGACCTGAAACAAATCATGGGTTTCCAAGTCCTTGTGGATTCTAGTTGCCCCTTTTAATTTGTTAGGAATTCGTTCATCTCTCACACTCTTCCCAAAAGTTATTTCACATTACATTATTCTGAGAAAACCTCACATTTCCCCAAATGTGTACATTTGTACAACCATGTTTTCAGGGGGAACAAGAGTAACTCAAGAAAAACAATAATAAAAAATAATAATAGCATGACTTTAAGGTTTCAAAAATTCTTTATAAATATCTCATTTTATCTTCACAGTAAAACTGGGAGATAGAAGCTATTATCTTCATATTACAGAGAAAAAACAGCCTAGGAGAGATTAAGTGACTTTCTCTATGCCATATAGCTATTAAGTGTCTAAGGCTGAATTTCTTCTTACTCCAGGTCCTGCACTCCATCAGCTACACCACCTTCTTTCCAATTACTTTTGGAATTTAGAATATGAGGGAATTATCCCATTTTCCTTGGAAAACTTTTTCTATTTCACATTCTGAACTTTCCCAAAAATGTTCAAGTAATGATATTGAAGTACCTTAAAAGAAGCCTTGCTCTCCTTAGGATCTCCTGCACATATCTGGGTAGAAATGTTGTAGTATCGGTGGTATTTGTCCTTGCACTCATTATCCTTTCTCACTTTTAACTCCACCTCCTGCAATGTGTTTGAGTATTTCTCTTCACGATCCCATCCCCAGCCTGCCACAATGCACCTTTTCCCAGGCTTCAGCCTGTCTTTCATCCTGGGTAAGGGCAGGAGATCCACAGCTCTGTTCAACTTGGCCTTCTTCTCCAGCTGTCACAGGGAGGAAGGAGATTCCGGTCTCAACAGCCTCCTCCCCTACCCCTCCACAGCCAGTCTCCCCACCTCCCAGACACCTGGTGCTAGGAACCCACTAGAACCACAACTTCTTGGCTACTGAATAAAGAGCTGAAGCAAGTGTGAGAAGATAGAAAGGTAGAAAGGGGATCAGAGAGGCTTTCCTTTCTGGTGAGCTAGAGGGGCTAGTACCTGAAGCAACATAATATCATTATTGAAGGTCCGGTTGTTATATTGAGGATGGGGAATAGCTCTGAGCACATGAATCTTCTGCTGGGTCTTTTCTGGCTTTTTGATGTTATGTGCTCCCAGAATGATGCTGATGGAACTGCAAAGAAGATTAAGGAAGTTACAGATGTGAAGTTCCTGGAGAATTTTCAGAGGATAGGCAGCCTAGTGATGTGGAAAGACTGTGATATTTGTACTCAAAGGATACTAATGTTCATCCAAGTTCTACAACTCTCTTCTAGTTCCATGGAGATGATCTGTGATACCATGACCAACAGCCCCCAACCCTCAGATTTAGATAGAGCTCACCTTGCAGCTGCTACCACCAAAGTAAAAAAGGTCCAATCAGGAAAGGACTGAAATTGCATTACTGTATGTCCTTCCCCCAGAGATACCTTTGTGCAGCTTTGTAGGCTCAGTGATGTTTGGTCATGGATGACCCTGAGAAATGTTTGGAAGTTGTCAAATTTGGGCTGTTATCTCACATGACTTGATGCTGATCCCAGAGGTCTTACAGAGTAGAGCTGGAGGCAGACCTAGATCTGCTTTTACTATGCAAGTCCTCTTACTCTTTAACTTCCTGGTACTGAACCTAAAACCAGGGTTAATGAGTTACCTCTCTGAGCCATTTTTTTTTGATCAAAAAATAAAAACCAAATGCAAAGCAGTGGATCTAATGGGAAATGAATGCTCTGTGCTAGTCAGGCAGACATGTGATACAGTAGAAGAGGGCTGGGTGTGGAGGCAGGAAAACTCTAATTCAAATTGAAGCTCCAACATTTACTAGCTGTGTGCCCTTGTAGAAATCTGCCTCCTATGAATACTACCTCATGAAAACAATCAGCTATAAAATGGGAGTAATAGCATCTATTTCACACAGGATTGTTGTGAGGATCAAATGAGATAACACTGTTATATTCCAGAACATAGTTTGTACTAAGAAAAAAGCTTATTCCCTTCTTTTCTCCACCTCTGCCATCCTCAGAAGGAAAGATTTCTTTAACAGTAGATCCTTCCTACTCTTTAGGACACCCCACTAATGGATCATCTATTCAGCTTGCATATAGAGCCAACTCTACCCATAAGTGCTTCATGTCAGGGTTACAAGACATTGAGAAATTGCCAGGTTAATCTCTGAAGAGCTCATAAGGTTCCTTCTTTGTGAAAGGATGGGAGTTTGGGATGAGAGTGGGTTCAGCACATACTTCTAGGATCTCTCCTGGACACTTTGTTGTCCCCATTCAAAGCCTGCAGGGCTATCACAGGCAAAGGGTAGGGTCCCTGATCTGATGGCTTACCTTCCCCAGCAGTGAGCTGCTGTCAGCAAAAAGTCCTCTCGAATCAGGAATGCACCACATTTATTTTCTTTATTTTTCAAACTGAAGTTCAGATATGCCATGTATGGTCGGGAATGGGGCTTTGCTTCCCGGCCCCCAATGATCTCACCTATAGAAGGAACTCCCTTGTGAGTCTCGAAGGAGGCAATATCCCTATATTCTGTATTTCTCCAGGAAATTGGAATAAGATTGACAGAGGATATGAGGTTTGGAGAAGGCTTAGGAAAGGAATGGAAGGTAGAATGTCAAATTTCATGGGAGAATCCCAGCAACTGAGATCCTGGATTCCTGAATCCTCTGATTGTTGTGAATATATTTCCTCCCGAGGTCCCATCATTCTCCTCTTCAAAAAAAAAAAAAAAAAGATAATCCTTTACCCAGAGCAATACGGCTTCTAACACTTAAAATTTTAAATGGCATGCTGTCTGAGGCTCAAAGACCTTTGGAAAATCTCCTAATATTCCCTACTTTTTGTTGGGTGAATTCAGCCACAACCCTGGGGATGGTCCAAGACCAATAGTCCTCAGAGAACACTTTTGAAGGCAACCACCTGCAATCTGTCTGGAGGAATTAGGTACTTAGCAGAAGAAGGAGAGGATTTTGTAGCCCAAACTTTTTAGTAGAGAAAATAGGAAAACTCACCAGCTCTATCACCAGGAGACTGAAGCAAAATCACGAAGAGGGGAAACAGAAAATGCATCTTGCCACAAAGGGTCCAAAGCAAATACTGCTTTTACCAGCAAGTCCCCAGAATTTATAGATGCTACAAAAGGAAGAATAGGAGGTGTTCAAATGACCTCATAGCCCACCTAATTAAATCCATATATGTCTAAGCTGGGCCCCAGTGCTTAGTCACAAAGTCACACATTTAAAACTTGCAGAAATGATTGAAGAACTAAGATTTCAACCACAGCCTGAATGAGTCAGTGCTAATTACCTTTACCTACATGATGTAGGGAACCAGCAGAGGGAGACAAGGCAGAGTTTGTAGACTAGAAACCCTCTGAAGCAATTTAGTGAATTGATAGCATAAAGCACCATAAGTAATCCAGATCTAACAAGTTTCTCAGCCCTTTAATGCAATTCATCATCTTAGCTTTCTCTTTGGTTTCTTTACCAAGAGTAAGTAACCCTTCTACCTGTTATCTTTACTACCATTCTCATTTTCTCCTACTTCATACTCTATTCATCCTACACACTACCTTTTAAAAAATGTATTTATTAAATATTATTAGCCTATGTTCCCTATAGGCACTAGGATAGACACTGGGTATTACAAAGATTAAAAATTAATCAGTCCCTCCCACAAAGGAAATTAAATTCTATCAGCCCCAGCTCCACTTTCAATTTGTTGTTGTTCAGACTTTTCAATTAGGTTGACTTTTCATGATCCATTTTGAATTTCCTTGGCAAAGATACTAGAGTGATTTACTGTTTCCTTCTCTAGGTCATTTAACAAAGGAGAAAACTGAGGCAAAAAAGGTAAAATGACTTGTCCAGGACAAGTCCAGACAACTATTGTCTGATACCAAATTTGAACTCAAAAAGATGAGCTTGAATCCAGGTTGTCACTCTCCCAATTGAGTTTCATAGCTGTGAACAAGCATACCAATGCTATTACAAATTCTCTCTCTCTCTCTCTCTCTCTCTCTCTCTCTCTCTGACATAGTTTTTAAATTTTACACACTCACATATATACTCATACTTACACACATATAATACATATTGAGAATTTTTCTTAATTTAAACACAAGCACATATATCTGATATAAAAATGAATTGGATGACCAAAAAAAAAGCTTAAGATTATAGTATTTAAACCCTATTTAGCCTTTCAATTTCTTTTTTTCTCAACAGTATTTTATTTTTTCACATATGTATAGAGTTTTTATTTTTGTAAGACTTTTCTTTCAAGTTTTTCTCCTTCCCAACCTTACCTTCCCCTCTTCAAGACAATAAGTAGTCTTGAATGATACCTCTTTTTCTTTCCATAGAGAGCAACTCCATGTCCCTCAAGCTCCTTCTTTTATGCTGATGGACTTCTATTATAGTACAATAGAACAGGCTTCTCATTTCCAAGTACTAAAGATTTCTTCAGAGGTGAAAAAGAAAATTACAATGGTGATAGAAACTGGAACTTTGATTGAAATGTTTGAGTTAATCCTACTCTTTTTATCCCCTTTAAAGGCCTGATGCCAGGGCTGGATGAATCAACACAGGGATGTACCATAGCTTCAGGGACAGGACATTAGACCTCTCCTAGCTTCAGGTTCCTCCTGTCTATAGAGCAGAGAATGAGAGCTCAGTGGATAGCATGCTAGTCTGAGAGTCAGGAAGACCTTCTTCTCTCACCGGATCATTGTTGGAGTTAAATAAAATAATTTATGTAGAAAGGTTTTATTAGATGTAAGGATTATTATTCTCATAAAGATTATTAAAAATCCATATTGAGCAAAGGTAGAGATCCAGCCTATAGGTACATATGGCATTTCCAGAAGAGGCTCCAGGGGATATCAGGCAAAGTACCTCAAATCTTGCACTTCTCTTTCTCAGACACTGCTAAAGAAAATGAAGACTCCTCGAACTTTGAGGTATGTTCAAGTCTAGGGAAGCAGCAGCAAGAGATTTCAGTAAGAAGGATAAAAGGCTATAAAACTGGAGAAAGATGGACTGGAAGAGACTGAATGACCCAAGCAAGTATAGAGGTGGTTTCCGAAAGTGTGAGTTTTTTATTAGTCTATGAAGATCTGGCTTATCACAAAGTAAGTGAATATTGAAGTGTGGGTATGTTAGACATTTCTTAATTGTCTCCAAATGGATCTCTTAATTATTTTAGGGAAGAAAGAAAGGGATCAGAATTTCTATAAAAGTTACTATGAGCCTATTATAAAAAATAGTGTTTAAAGTACTTTAAAAATATGATCTAACTTGATACTTTACTTTCTAAATGCTTGAGGGCTTTAGGGACCACTGACCTCTTCCTTTTATAGCTCAGCATCATTAAATTCAAGTTCACAATTTTTAAAAATATTTATGCCTATTAATAACTATTTCAAAATGATTTCTTTCTTTTATATTCCAATGTAGATTATTTATTTATTTCATTTAAAAATATTACTGTAAGAAGGGATCCATAGGCTTCATCAGACTACCATTATAATCAAAAAGGTGAAGAATTGCAGCTCTTATAGTAAGCAGGATTCCATAGCCTAGCTGCTGGAAATGAAACTAAGGAATGGCCACACTAGAATTCACATGCTTAGTCTATGTTATGGGCCAGGACCTGAAACAAGGCAATAAGTGGAATTGAGGAGACGATGGTGAAATCTAGTTTAGCATTGATTTAATCCTACAACAAATAATGGTTTCCTAGTGATATAATGATTGGTGAATACTCAGTGTAGAGCATATAAGTAAGCAAGAAGCTCTCAGGGCCAAAAAAGACAAGTGCACTAGAAGATCTCAGAAGCTGAGACAGGTTCATTCTAGCATCCACCTTTGTGGTGGCTGGAGGCTGAAGCACAAAGCTTTTTTTCAGAGAGATTCGGAGGCCAGAGAAGGAGGCAGGAGCTCAAGCTCTCGGAACCAAGGAGAGAGATAGGCCTCTAAGAAAGTTAATCAGGTCCCAGCAAAGTAGACAAGACTTTGAAGGAGACAATAATGATACCTGGCTGTACTTGTGGTGATTACTGAACTGAAATGAAGGCTGCTTCCAGAAATCCCAAGAAATGCTCAACAGAGAACATTACATTTTAAAGAGAACATTACAAGTCTACATAAGAATGTTTATTGGAGGTGAGAGGGAAGATGAAACTGAGGATTATGCATTCATTAGACCATATATAGTTGTTTATTAAATAAATATATAGTGGATATTAGAAACAGAATACTGAACTAAGGTTTGTAATAATGGTAGAAGCGGAGTAGTGTACTAAATTACAAGAGGAAAGCAATGAAAAATAAAATTTTCCCTGCCCTCCAGAAACTGACATCACAATTAATGGAATACTGATACAACCACAATTTTAATAGCAAAATTTAGCTAACATTTATATAGACATTTAAGGTTTTCAATGTGCTTTCCAAATATCTCATTTGATCCTCACAGCAACTTTGGGAAGTAGATGATATTATTATAGCCATTTTACAAGTGGGAAAAACTAAGGCACACAAATACGAAGTGAGAGACTATTTATTGCATCATCTATCTGCTTCTCTATATGATCAGAAACAATAAGTATTAATAAATGTTAAATTCACATAGAAAACAAATAATTTCTGATTTAGAGGTGGGAATATCAGGACGATTTCTCACTGCATCTAATTAAATTATGTAACGGTATGATTAAGAAAGATACTGGGTTCTCTAAATCCTGAGCTCTCTCAAATCAAGATGCATAGCATGCTAGACATGGAAGCAGATCAAATCCTGCAAAACTATCTTTTTTATAAGTGTGTGTGTGTGTGTGTGTGTGTGTGTGTGTGTGAAAAAGTGTGTGTATTTTAAAATCTCCTTAACTCTTTACTAATATTACCTCATTTGGTTCTTGCAACAACTTTCAGGGGACATACTAGTGTCATCATTTTACAGTTGAGAGAAGTGAAATGGCTTGCACATAGCTACATAATGGGTAAGTATCTAAGAAAACTTTGAATTCAGGTCTATTCTGACTCCAGGATTGATATTTGATCCACGGTACTAGTAGTCCTTTATGCTCACGATAATAATAATTAATAATTCTCATGAGTTAAATAATATGATTGGTATTTCTCTGCCTCTACAATGTGTAAAGTTAGAATACTTTTATTAAGCAAATGAACTTTCTTGCTTGCCTAATTCTTGCAATCTGGAAGACTTAAAATTCAGGGAAACATACTCCAACATTGGCATTTGATTTTGCCACAGGTTTTGTAATACAAAGGACAAAAAAACTGATTTTACTAATACTGTCTTCTAATATGATTAAGCCTTTTGCTTAACCTAACCATTGAGCCAATAAATAAATTATGAATAGTATTGTGTTTGGAAGGGATAAAACTGAGGAATTGTTTTCATTTGAGGAATATACAAACTGTGGTATATGAATGTCCTGGATTGCTGTCTTGTAAGAAAAACCAAATATGAAGAATTTGGAGAAACAAGGGAAATCTTGTAAGGTGATATAAAGACAGCCAAACAGAAGAAGGAAAATGCTATGAACAATGACAATAATCACAAAAATGAAAATCATAATCAAAAGTTGTTGCAATCAGATTAATTGAAGTGAACCAATTTAGTCCTGTAAAATAAAAGTGTAACACATCTCTGTACACGGTAGAGAGGTGGGGGATACATGAAAACCAAAATAAAATTTCAGTCATGTTTACACAAAACTCTTTCCTTTGCTTCTACAGAGGATATGGGGGCTAGGTAGAAAGAAATGACTGCTATGCTTTCTAAAGGATTAATAGAATTAGTAGGAGGAAAATCATTGGAAGTATTGATAGAAGCAGCTTGATGGTGCAGTGGATAGAGTTCTAAGCCTGGATAAGATTTTAAATCTAGCTTCAGACACTTAGTTGGATCAAACTAAGCAAATCACTTAATTTCTGTCTGCCTCTGTTTCCTTATCTGTTAATTGGAGTTCTGCACAGCAAAACAAGACCTGACTCTGAGTATTATTTTAAGGATTAAATAAAATAATTTATGGAAAGGACTCAGCATAATGCCTGCTTAGTATATAGTAAATATTTACTAAATGCTTATTTCCCTTCTTCCTTTCCTTTCTTTTCCCTTCCTTTCCATTAGCATTCATTCCCTTAGCTTGGTTTTTCTTCCCTTCCCCTTTTTTTCCTTTCCTTTTGCTTCCCTGTACTTCCATCCTTTATCTTCACTTCCCTTTATTTTTCTTCCCTTCTTTTTTTTTCCCCTTCCCTTCCTTGTACATAAGAGGAATATGAGTGACACTATGACTGAATATTGGTCTTAAATAAATTATCCTGGTAGTAGCTTTGAGGGGTAAAAGTACAGGGGACTGATAAATATGTACTTAGGTACTTGACTGTTAACAAGACCTAGCCAAAAATATGGCAGGACTTCTTTGTTGATCAAAAGATCAATTTTCACAAAGTCTCTATTCCTCTGTCTAAAGTTTTTCCCTAATATTAATAACAATATGTGTTACTATGAAGGTCTCTTTATCATCTAATGTAATTAAAGTGACATGGATTTTATATTATTTTTAATATTCTTCAGGCCATATTGCTTTATAATTAATATGAACATTTCTGTTAGTAATGTGTTATAGACCCAGAGATGATGAAAAATAAAGAGAAAAAAGAATGGCTACAACTGCAAATTAGCATTCAGGTTTATTGCGATATGATCCCTCTTCTTTTCCACACACCCTCTTAGCTTTAGGCTCTACATCCAGAGAGCACTTCTGGTTATCAGAGATGATGATTCTTGATGCTTAGTACTCATGAGCATTCATTGTTTTCTTGATCCATGATAAGAAGCTGGAGATCCGAGTATAGACACGAGGATTTCTCCCATCGGGGTTTCCATAGGAGACAATGCCCTGGGCCACTTTACCACACACTAAAGGACCTCCAGAGTCCCCCTAAAGGACACAGAAGATTGACAGTTAAGCAGAACCACTCCTTCCGAACCCATTAATTATTTATCTTTATTTAAAGGAGAACCAAGGTATTGTGTCCCAAACAGGTGTGGAGAGTCTTGGAACAAACCATGGATTTTCAAGTTCTTATGGATTCTAGTTCCCCTTTTAATTTATTAAGAAGTCATTCATCTCTCACACTCTTTCCAATAGTTACTTCATTTTAAGTTGCGCTGAGAATACCTTACATTTACCCAAATGTGTACATTTATACAACCATGTTTTAAAGGAGGAACAAGCATAATTCAACAACAAAAATAAGAAAAAGAGCAACAATAGCAGGATTTTAAGGTTTCAAAAGTCCTTTACAAATATCTCATTTTATCTTCACAATGATCCCCAGACATCGGAAAAATTGTTATCCTAATATTACAGAAGAGAAAACTGTGGCTAGGAGAGATTAAATGACTTTCTCTGTGCTATATAGCTATTAAGTGTCTGAGGCTGAATTTCTTCTTACTCCAGGTCCTGCACTTCCTCAGCTACACCACGCTCTTCCTAATTACTTTTGCAAACTGCATTATGAAGAAATCATCTCATTTCCCTTGAAAAACCCTTTCTACTTAATATTCTGACCTTTTCGAAATATGTTCAAATCAGTTTTTTTTATTTTAAATAATATTTTATTTTCCCCCCAGTAACATGCCAAGAAAATTGTTAGCATTCATTTTTACAAGGTTTTGAGTTTCAAATGTTTTCCCTTCTTTTCTTCCCTCCTTTCTTCCAAATATAATAGGCAGTTTGACATAGTTTATTACATGTGTTATTATGTGAAACATATTTCCATCTTGGTCACAGTTGTAAAAGAAGAAACAGATTAAAAGAAAAAAAGAAACCATGAGAAAGAATAAAGGAGTGAAAAAATGCTTTGATCTGGTCTTAGAGTTCATAAGTTCTTTATCTAGATAAAGATAGTCGTGTTGTACTTGTGCTGGATCATTGTATTGCTGAGAAAAGCTGACTCATTCATAGCTGATTATCACACAGATTTTTTTCATACTTTGTAAAATGTTTTCCTGGTTCTTCACATTTTTTGGCATCAATTTGTACAAGTATTCCAGATTTTTCTGAAATCTACCTGTTTATCATCAAATCAGTTTTTTAAAAAGTAATGAAATTGAATTACCTGAAAAGAAGCATTTCTTGTTTTAGGATCTCCAGCACATATCTGGGTAGACCTATTGTAGTATTTGAAGTTTTGGCACTCCTTATCTTTTCTCACTGTTAAATCCACCTCCTGCAGTGTATTTGGGTATTTCTCTGCAAGGGTACTCCCCCAGCCTGTCACAATACATGCCATCCCAGGCCTCACCCTGCCCTTATTCCTCGGCAAGTCTAAGACCTTCACAGCTCCATTTAGCTTGGCCTTCTTCTCCAGCTGTCACAAAAAGGAAGAAGATTCCAGATCTCAGCAGCCCCATCCCCAAGAGAGCACCCACAGAGCCCGTCTCCTCACCTCCCAGACACCCAGTGCTAGTAACCCACTAGAACTACAACTTCTTGGCTACTGAATAAAGAGATGAAGGAAGTGTGAGAAGAGAGAACGGTAGATCGTAGAAAAGAAATCAAAGAGACTTTCCTTTCTGGTGAGCCAGAGTATATATGTTCTAGAAGGGGCTACAACCTGAAGCAACATAATATCATTTTTGCCGGTCTGCTTGTTAAATCGAGGATGGGGAATAGCTCTGAGCACAGGAATTCTCTGCTGGGTCTTTTCTGGCTCCTTGATGTTATGTGCTCCCAGAATGATTATTGTGGAACTACAAAGAAGATAATAGAAGTCACAGACATGAAATTCCTAGAAAATTCTCAAAGAGACAGGCAGCCTAGTGAAGAGGAAAGAGAATCATATTTACACTCAAAATGCATCCCATTTCTACTTCTTTCTGACATTGTCCAAGACCATAAACTTCTCTGGATATCAGGTTCTTAATCTGGCTAAAGAACAGGTTGGATTAGTTAACCTCTAAGGTCCTTTCCCGTTCTATGGAGGTGATCTGTGATGCCATATCTCTGAGCCCCCAGATCTCAGATTCAGACAGAGCCAAAGAAACCCGGCAGCTGCCTCCACTGAAGTAAATGAGGTCCAGACAGGAAAGGACTGAACTTGCATTACTGAATGTCCTTTCCCATAGGGAATGCTCCCCTTTGGTCCAAATTTTGAGACTCAGAAGTTTTCAGGATCATAGAGGTCCTAAGAAAAGTTTGTAAATTGTCAAAATTTGACTGATTTCAAATCTGTAAAATAGAGATAGCAGGATAATGTACCTCACACAGATCAGTTATGAGGATCAAATGAGATATAATTAGCATAGTTCCTAGTATGTAATAGGTATTATAGACATAACTATTCCTTTCCTTTCCTTATCTGAACTTTGCTATCCCAGTAGGAAAAGTTTCTTCAGCATAAGATCTTTCTCAGTCTTTAGGATAGCCCACATAATGGGCCATAGATTCATCCTCATAAAGAAACGAAACTACCTATAAATGCCTCATGTTAGGGCAACAGGATGTAGAGAAGGTACCAGGTTAATCTCTGAAGGGCTCATGAGGTTCCTTCTTTGTGAAGGGATGAGAGGAGCTTATATTTTAGGATCTCTCCTAGACTACCTATTGTCCCCATTCAAAGCCTGCAGGGCTGTCAAAGGCAAAGGGTAGGGCCCCTGATCTGATGGCTTACCTTCCCCTGCAGTGAGCTGCAGTAAGCAAAAAGTCTTCTCGAACCAAGAAAGCACCACATCTATGTTTTTTTCCATCTTTGTTGTTGAAAGTCACAAATGCCATGTATGGCCGGGAATGGGGCTTTGACTCATGGCCTCCAATGATCTCACCTATAGAAAAAAATTCCATTGTAAATCTTAGGAGAGGGACTATCCCCATATTCTGACATTCTCTTAAAATTAGACCAAGATTGACAAATGATCTGGGATTTAAAGAAGGCTAAAAGGAATGGGAGGTAGAATGACAAGTTCTGTTGTAGAATCCAAGTGACTAAGATTCTGGGTTACTGAGTCTCCCAGATGATTTGAGTAATAAATTTCCTCTAGAGAACCCATTTTTTCTGCTCCCAAAAAAGGGAAATGGCAATCATTTGTCTGAACCAATTCTACTTCAAACAAGCAAAGTTTAAAGTTTAAAATGACAAGACTAATTTTTCAGACAGATACATGCTCACAAATCTTTGGAAAATGCTCACCCAATATTCCCTATTTTTTTTTCCTGAGGTAAATTCAGCATGACTCTGTGAATGGTCCAAGAAGAAAACTACTCACAGAAGTTTGGAGGCCAAACATCTACAGTAGGTCTGGAAGGATTAGGTATTTAGCAGGGGAAGAAGTAGAGCATTTTTGGAGAAATTCAAACTATTGAGGATGAGGAAATAGGAGAACTCACCAGCTGTAGCACCAGGAGATTGAAGCAAAGTCACTAAGAGGGGAAACAGGAAATACATCTTGCCAGAGAGGGTAGACAAAGCAAGTTGCTTTTACCTCTGAATCCCCAGAATTTATGGCCTCTACAAGAGAAGGAGAAGAGGTGGGCACATAACCTCACAGTCCTCCTAATTAGGTCTATGTACATTGAAGATGGATACCAGTGCTTAGTCACAAAACCATTTAAATGATACAAATCTTTGGGTTAGATAAAACAAACATAATTGAAGAACCAAGGTTTCAACCACAGCCTGAATGAGTCACTGCTAATGACATTTACCAATAGGATGTAGAGTGATGGGAGAGAGAAACTAGAAAGAGTCCCAAGGTTACAAACTCTTGACGCAAAAGGCTGTCTTGCACTCAGATTAGGGAATTGGCAGCCTTTAGTACAGTATATAATTGATACCTATTGGGTTTCTCAGCCCTTAAATGTCATTAACACTCTCAGCCTTATTATCAAGCGCAACCCTTCCACCTGTATCTTTTGCCTTACTATTATTCTCATTTTTCCAAGTCTTTATCTATCACACACACTACCTTTTAACTTTCTCTTTAATTACTTGAAATATAAATTAATACCTACATTATATATGCAGTCAAATGACAAGATACCAGATAGCAAAAAAAGGTAAGAAAATTATATAGATAATTATAAAAGTGAATTTTCTCATTGTTTCCACAGCCTGATCTCAGAGAGAAAAACTAGTCATTATAAATTTAGTTTCTTTTATTTCTCTTGCCCATTTTCTAATGCAAGAAATAATAAATTGGTATCAAATTATATAATGACTATATATTAGAAAATAGATAAGTAAAAGCCAAGAAACATTTTGAAGAAAAACAAATTTCCAAATATGGATCACTCAAAAATAAAATTTGTGTTTTACACTAACAGAACTCTTTTTTATTAAACATGTTCAAAACTTTTAAAGATATTCCCATATTTATCATATTGTGCAAGAAAATAGACTAAAAGGGGAAAAAAAAAACTATGAGAAAGAAAAACAAACAAAAATGGGTGACAATATTATGTTTCAACTCACATTCAATCTCCATAGTGCTCTCTTTGGATGCAGATGACATTTTCCATCTCAAATCTAATGGAACTTTGTTGGATAACCACATTAATGAGAAGATTCTCAAGTCCATCACACATAAGCTTGCTATTCCTGTGTAAAATATTCTCCTGATTCTGCTCACTTTCTTCTACATTACTTCATTTAAATCTTTCTAGGCTTTTCTGAAGTCAGGTTGCTCATCATTTCTTGTAGAACGACAATATTCCATTACATTCATATGCCATAACTTATTCAACCATTCCTTATAGACTCAATTTCCAATTCCTTGCCACCACAAAAACATCTGCTACAAACATTTTTGCATATGTGGGTCGTCTTTCCTTTTTTATTATCTCTTTGGAATACAGACCTAAGAGTGACACTGCTGGATCAAAAGATAGGCAGTTTTGTAGTCCTTTGTACATAGTTCCAAATAGCTTACCAGAATGATTGAATCATTTCACAATTCCACCAAGAACACATTCTCACTACCTTTTACAAAAAATGCTTCTTAAATATTTATTAAACTATGTTCCCTACCAACACTGTGGTAGATACCGGACATCATGAAGATTAAAAATTAAAAATTAAATTTGGAGTAATGTCTGCCCCAAAGCAATGTAAATTTGATTAACCCTCGTTCTACTTTCAATTTGTTGTTATTCAGTCTTTTTTGGTCATATCTGATGCATCATGAGTTTTTTTTTCCATTTGGAGTTTTCTTGGTAAAGATACTGGAGTGCTTTGCTATTTCCTTCTCTAAGTCTGTTCACAGATGAGAAAACTGAGACAAACCAGGGTAAATGACTTGCTCAGGGTCCTAGAGCCAGTGTCTGAGACCAAATTTGAATTCATGAAGATGAGCATGAATCCCAGCTTGGAACTCTTTCTATCGAGCGCCATAGATGATAAGAAGCATACATAAACCATTACAAACTCTCAGATCTATATTTTTTTAATTATAGGCACACACACATATGCATACTTAACACACCTACATAGATATATGTCCAGACCATTTTCTTCATTTAAACACAGAAGCATTTATCTGATATAAAAGTCACATGATCATAAAAAGCTTAAGATTATAGCTCTTAAAATGTATCCAGCCTTTCAATTTCTTTTTTTTTCTTAATATTGTTTGGTTTTTCTCACTCTCTCTGTTATTTGCTTGCTTCTTTCTTTTTCTTTCTTCTTGATCGAATTTTTCTTGTGCAGCAAGATAACTGTATAAATATGTACACTTATATTGTATTTAACATGTATTTTAACATATTTAACATGTATTGGACTACCTGCCAGCTGGGGAGGGGGTGTGGGGAAGGAAGGGAAAATTTGAAACAAAAGGTTTTTCAAGGATCAATGCTGAAAAAATTACCCATGCATATGTTTTGTAAATAAAAAACTTTAATTAAAAAATAGCATTTTGTTTTTCCAAATACATGTAAAGATCATTTTCAAGATTCATTTTTGTAAGACTTTTGTTCTTTTCTTCATCCCTCTTTTACTTCCCATTCCTCTAAGACAGCAAGCAATTTGACATAAAACCTGTCTTTTTCAAAAGAGGCCCATAAATGTTAAAAGGATTGCTCAAATTGGCATTAGTGATGAGTAACAGACATAATTCGAAACCAGGTCTAGGCTCTGTGCTTTTGGCCCTATGTCATGCTACCTCAGGACTTCTGTCTTGCTATGATTCCCTTTGCTTTTACAAAGGATTCAAAGTTCCCTTTTTAAATAGGAGAACCATTCTAGTTTAACTGCTCTGGTGAAGGAGAGAATGATCTTCCTTTCTCTTGCCATAGAGAGTGATTCCATGTTTCATCCCCAGGTCCTCATTCCTTGATAATGGACTAATATTATAGAACAACAGAACAGGCAGGATCTCAAAAGACTAAAGTTTTCTCCAGAAATGAAAAAGAAAATTCTCATGCCGATAAGGAGAGACTGGAAGGCTGATGGAAGTGTTCAAGTTTTTTTTGTCCTTTTAAAAGCCTGGTTTTGGGGTGGGATAAAACAACACAGCTGAAGTGCCATTGCTTTACAGATGGAAAATTAGATCTCTTCTAGCCTCAATTTTCTCATGTGTATAGTGCAGAGAATGACAGCTCTGTGAATAGCATGGTAGTCTTAGAGTTAGAGAGAGAGTTTTGTCTCACAAGGTAGTTGTTTGAATCAAATAAAATCACTTGTATAGAAAAGTTTTATTGGTTGCAAAGAATTATTATTCTCTTTAAAAAATCAGTAAAAACACATATTGAGCAAAGGCAAAAATCCAGGCTAGAGATACATATTTCATTAATAAAAGAGTCTCCAGGTGCAGTCAAAGTAACTCAAATCCTGGTCTTCTAGCTCTCAGATATTCCTAAAGGAAATGAGGAGTGCTCAAACTTTGAGCTATATTCAGATCTTGGGAAGCAAGCAGGAGGAGACTTCAGTAAGAAGGATACATAACCAGCTAGAAACTTGTGGAAAGATGGAGTGGAAGATACTGAAAGATCCAGGTATACAGGTGGTTTTTAAGGTTTCAGTTTTTCATTAGTCTATGAAAAACTGGCTTGTCACAGAACAAGTGTTGTAATGTGGGTATATTGGACATTTCCTGCTTGTCTCTAAATGGTTGCAATTTCCTTCTTGATCTTTTAATTCTTTTGGGGGGAAAGGGAGTAAGAATTTATGTTGAAGTTACTATGGGTCCACTATAGAGAGCAGTGTGTTAAATACTTTCAAAATATTATTTCACTTGATCCTTTTACCTTCTAAATATTTGGGGTTTTTAAGGACCACTTCCTCTTATAACTCAGCATCATTTAATTGAAGTTCATGAACTTTTAAAATATTGATACCAATTGTTAACTATTTCAAAATATTTGTTTTCTTTTATAATCTAATGCACACTGTTTCTTTATTTCATTTAAAAATATCATTCTAAGAAAAGGTCTGTTCATATTTGCCTGTTCCTATTCTTTTACCATTTATCAATTGGGAATGATTTGTATTCTTATAAGTTTGACACAGTTCTTTATATATTTTAAAAATGAGATCTTTATCAGAAACACTGACTGTAAAGATGTTTTCCCAGCTTTGTACTTCCTTATAGTCTTCTTTCTGTTGGTTTTGTTTTTGCAAAACCTTTTTTATTTAATGTAATCTAAGTTGTCCATTTTGCATTTCATAATGTTCTCTAGTTCTTCTTCCCTTCTACAAAGATGTGATAAATAAATTATCTCTTACTCTTCTAATTTGCTTATGGTATGATCTTTATGCCCAAATCATGTGTCTATTATGGGTTGTGAAATGTAGGTCAATGCTGAGTTTCTAACATGTTCCAATTTTCTCAGTAATTTTTGTCAAATAGTGAGATCTTATTTCAGAAGCTGGAGTTTAGGGGTCTATCAAATACTAGATTACTATAGGCCTTGAATATTGTATCATGTGTATCTCCTCTATTCCACTGATCTACTACTGTACTTCTTAGCCAGTACCAAATAGTTTTGATGACTGCTGCTTTATAAAATAATTTTAGGTCTGGTCCTGCTAGGCCACCATCCTTTGCATTTTTTCATTAATTTTGTTCTTCAATTATTTTTTCTGCTTCTAGTTCTTTTGGGAGTTTGATTGGTATGGCACTGAATCAGTAGATCAATTTAGGTATTTTTATTATATTAACTTGGCCTACCCCCATGAGCAATTGATATTTTTCCAATTGTTTAGATCTGACTTAATTTGTGTAAGAAAAGTTTTGTAATTGTGATCATATCATTCTTGGGTTTGTCTTGGCAGGTAGATCCCTAAATATTTTTTGGTCTACAGGAATGTTAAATTTATCTTTCTATCTCTTGCTGATGGGCTTTGTCAGTAATTTAGAGAAATGTTGACAATTTGTGTGGGTTGATTTTATATCCTGTAACTTTGCTAAAGCTGATTTGAGATTCATGTCTGATTTTCTAGGATTTTCTATGTATATCATCCTATCACTTGCAAAGAATGATGACTTTATTTCCATGTTGCCTATTCTAATTTCTTTAATTTCTTTTTTTTTTCTTAATGCTAAAACCAACATTTCTAATTCAATGTTGAATAACAGTGGTAATAATGGGAATCTTTATTTCACCCCTGATTTATTGGGAATGACTTCAGATTCTCTCCATTACAAATGATGTTTGCTGTTTTAGATAGATATTGCTAAATATTTTAAGAAGAACCCCCTTTATCCCTATTCTCTCTAGTGTTTTTAATAGGTATTGGTGATGTATTTTGACAAAATATTTTTCTGCATCTATTGCTATTATCATGTGATTTCTTTTAGTGTTGTTATTGATGAGGGTGACTATGACAATAGTTTTCCTGATACTGAACCAGCCCTGAATTCCTACTATATATCCCATTTGGTCATAGTGGATTATCCTGCTGATAAATTGCTGTGATCTCATTGCTAAAATTTTACTTAAAATTTTTGTATCAATATTCATTAGGAAGATTGGTCTGTACTTTTCTTTTTTTGGGGGGGAGGAGGTGAAGTTCATCCTGATTTATATATCAGTACCTTATTTTTGTCATAGAAAAAATTTGACAGGACTCCTTTTTCACCTATTTTTTACATAATATTAGAATTAATTGTTCTCTAAATGTTTGGTAGAATTCACTTGTAAATCCATTTGACCCTGGAGAGTCTTTCTTAGAGAGTTCATTGATGGCTTGTTCAATTTCTTTTTCTAAAATGGGACTATTTAGGTAAGTTATTTCCTCTCTTATTAATTTGAGCAATTTATGTTTTTCTAGATATTTATGTATTTCAGTTAGATTGTCAGATTTACTACCAAGCTTTAATTTCTTTTTCATTAGTGCTAAGTTTTCCCCTTTCATTTTTGATGCTAGTAATTTGGGTTTTGTTCTTTGGTTTTCTAATCAAATTAACCAAAGTTTTATCTATCTCTTTTATTGATTTTTTCATAAAAACGACTCTTTTATTTTATTTATTTTATTAGTTCAATACTTTTCTTAGTTTCATTTTATTAATTTTTTCTGTAAATGGTTCTTTTGTTTTCTGCACCCCAGATATACATACACGTCTTTCCTATTCCTGCTGACTTTTTCTTTAAATTCTGCTCCATAACTTGGCTTACTATTATTTAATCTTCCCCAACCCCAGGATTCCTCCCTTGCCTTCTTCCCTCATCTTTTACTTCCCCATCCACCTATCCCTCCCACCTTATTTCTTTATAGATTTTGAAGAGTGGTAGACCCTGCATGGTACATATGTAGGGATGCCTATTAAACCCATTCCCAGTATGAGTAGGTTTTCAGAACTATGAGCCCTTCTCCTCCCTCAAAGGCCTCTGTGTCTATTCTTCTGCATCTCATTTTTACCTTAATTCTGCCAATATTTCTTTTGAGGTATCCTATATAAATCTTACATATATAAATCACACACACATGTAAAACAAATTATTTGTCCATATTTAAACAATTTATCCATGTTAAATTCCTTAAAATTGAGCTTTCCTAGTGCTCTGATACATTAAATTTTTTGTTAAGTTCAAATTTGATTGGTAGAAAGTCTTAAAAATCTGAAAAATCATTGAATGTTCATCTTTTCATTCCAAATTATAGATAATTTTGCTAGATATGATATTTTGGGCCGCAGACTTACTTCTTTTCCCTATCTGTAGATATGATTCCAGGACCTGAAGTCTTTGGTTGTAGCTATTAATTAAGTCTTGTACAATTCTAATTGTAGTATCAACATACCTGAATTGTTTTTTTTTTCTTTTATTCTCTTTGATCTGGAGGTTTAAAAATTTGGGGAAAATATTCCTATATTTTTTCCACAAAGTGCCTCATTGATGTGATCAGTGAATATTTTCTTTTTCTACTTTTGCCTCATGTTCTATCACTCCAGGACAATTTTCTAGGATTATTTCATGCATTATTGTGTCAAAGTTCTATTTTGAGATGCAAATTTCTGACAGTCCAGTTTATTCTCATATTTTCTGTTTTTAATCTGTTCCCTAGATCTGTCACTTTTTGGAAAGGGACCTGTATGTGCAAGAATGTTTGTGGCAGCCCTCTTTGTAGTGGCCAGAAACTGGAAACTGAGTGGATGCCCATTAATTGAAGAATGGCTGAATAAAATGTGATATATGAATATTATGGAATATTATTGTTCAGTAAGAAATGACCAACAGGATGATTTCAGAAAGGCCTAGAGAGACTTACATGAACTGATGCTGAGGGAAATGAGCAGGACCAGAAGATCATTATTTACTTCAACAACAATACTATATGATGATCAATTCTGATGGACGTGGCCCACTTCAACAATGAGATGAACCAACTCAGTCCCAATAGAGCAATAATGAACTGAACCAGCTACACCCAGGGAAAGAACTCTGGTAGATGACTATGAACCACTACATAGAATTCCCAATCCCTCTATTTTTGTCCGCCTGCATTTTTTATTTCCTTCACAGGCTAATTGTATGCTATTTCAAAGTCCAATTCTTTTTATACAGCAAAATAACGGTTTGGACATGTATACATATATTGTATTTAACTTATACTTTGACATTTTTAACATGTATTGGTCAACCTGCCATCTGGGGGAAGGGGTGGAGGGAAGGAGGGAAAAAGTTGGAACAAAAGGATTTGCAACTGTCAATGCTGAAAAATTACCTATGCATATATTTGTAAATAAAAAGCTATATTAAAAAAAAAGATCTGTCACTTTTCTTATAAGATGTTTCACATTCTGTTCTACTTTTTCATTTTTTATACTTTGTTTTGTTACTTCTTGGTCTCTCAAAGCTTTTCTGGCTTTCCCTTGCCTGATTCTAATTTTCAAAGAGTTATTTGCATTTCTGAGATTCTGTACCTCTTTTTCTAATTGATTTACTTTTTTCATAATCTTTATTGTTTTTCTTGGATGGTTTAAATATTTTTCTTTAGGTTTTCCTAAATGTCTCTTATTCGATTTTTGAATTCTTTTTTGAGTTCTTCTGTAAATTCTCTCTGTGCTGGGAGCAATTTCACTGGGATAGAAGCTTTTTTTTCCCCTAAAATGTCCTTCTCTGAAGATGAACCCTGGTCTTCACTGTTCAATTCATTTGTTTCAATGGTGGAATTCTTTCTTTTTTGCCAGTTCATTTTTTTAATAAGAGATAATAGTGTAAGCACCTCTAATAGTGGAATGGCAAATGGTACCTCAAACTTTGCTTCAGCTCTCCATGGACCCCAAATAAAGAAGTCCACCCTCTTGTAGATGCTCACAGCCAATGGTACCCCTGTCCCACTGCTTCTGCACTCACCCGATGCTGGTTCCTTTTTTACCTAGAGTCACATCTCAGCAGCACAGCTGGGCCTGGTGCTCCCAATCATCCAAGGTTCACTTTGTCTTCTCAGGCTGAAACTCCCATTTGACAAACAGTCCAGAAGGTGAAATTCCCTGTGGTTCTTGCAGAGGGTCCAGTAATAACCAGCTAGCCCAAAGAATGTCCATTTGATGTTTCTGGGGAGCTAGCCCAGAGCTTTGCACTTCAAACAGATTAATCCTGGGCCAGGGTCTGTCTTCAGATCTTTTGGGGTTGTATCAAGAGAACCCTAGTTCTGCCTCAAGTCTTCTTGATTTTTCACCAGTCTGTTTGCCCTGAGGTACAAATTTGTTGTATTTGGGGAGGGAAGTCAGAAAAACTTGAAATTTACCAACCTACTCCCCCATCTTCCCAGAATCCTCTCCTAATATAGTACATCATACAGCTACAATAGGGCTGGACACTCCTGACAATTCCAGGGGAGAAAAAGAGTTCTTGTGGTCAGGGGCCTTGAAGGATCTCTGAAAACAACTGCACAAAATCCCTGAAGCATGGGACAGTGCCCTGGAAACAGAGCCCTACTTTAACAAAGGGTTAAAAGCTGAGTGATAGCTTACAAAAATGAGCAAACAAAATAGTTTCTGAACATAGAAAGTTATCATGGTGACAAGGAAGATCAAAACACCTACTCAGAAGATGATAACAAAGTCAAAGCTCTTACATTCTAGGCCTTCAAGAAAAATAAGAATTAGACTCAGGGCATGGAAGTACTCAAGAAATTAAGAAAATCAAGTGAAAAAAGCAGAGAAAAAATTAGGAAAAGAATTGAAAGTGGTGCACAAAAGGAAATACAAAGAGCAAATGAGAAGAATGCCTTAAAAAGCAAATTTGGCTTTGCCAAAGCAGTTACAAAAGCTCACTCAGAAAAATATTCTTTAAAAACTAAACTTGAGAAAATGGAAGCTATTGACTTTATGAGAAAGCAAGATATAATACAGCAAAACAAAAAAGAAGAATAGAAAAAATGTGAAATATCTTCTTGGAAAAACAACTGATCTGGAAGATAGATCCAAGTGAGATCATTTAAAAATTATTGGTTTTTCTGAAAGTTATGATAAAAAAAACAGCCTGGACATCATTTATGAAGAAATTATCAAGGAAAATTATCCTGATATTCTAGAAACAGTGAATAAAATAGAAATTTAAAGAATCCAGTTCTATGGAGATGATCTATGATCCCATAACCCCTGAGCCCCTAGATTCAAACAGAGCAGCTGCCACTACCAAAGTGGATTTCTCTTTTTTGTGAGGTGAATTCAATATGACTCCGGGCTTGTTCCAAGACCAATTCTCTTCAGGAAACAGTTTGAGACCAATGACCTACAGTAGGTCTGGAAGAATTAGGTACTTAGTAGAGGAAGGAGAGAGGTTTTTTAGTCAAACAAACTATTTGTGATGAGAAATAAGAGAACTTATCAGCCTTAGAACTTGGAGATTGAAGCAAAATCACTAAGAGGGGAAAGAGGAAATGCATCTTGCCAGAGAGGGTATCTAAAGCAAGAGCTGCTTTTACCCCCCAAATCCCCATAATTTGTAGCCTCTACAAGGAGGAGAGGAGGTATTCAAGTGACCTCATAGTCCTCTTGATTACATCCATATATGTCTAAAGTGGGGATCAGTGCTCAGTCACAAAACCATTTAAATGATACAAAAATGATTGAAGGGACAAAATTTCAACCACAGCCTAAATGAGTCATTGCTAATCATCTTTACTTATAGGATACAGGTTATCAGCACAGGGAGACAGGGCAGAGTCCCAAGACTGGAAACTCCTTGAAGCAGAAGGCTCTGTTTCATTTAGCTTAATGAAGTGACAGCATATAACACAATATTATAACACAATTTATACTTATTAGGTATAAATTACCTAAAAGGTTTCTCAGACCTCTAATGTCATTCATAATCTCTTACTACTACCATTTTCATTTTTTTCAAGTCCTTTATCTATCCTACACATTACCTTTTAAAAAATATTTATTAAATATCTATTAGCCTCCACATACTCTGCTAAACTCCAGGGGAAAATTAAACATTCCTTTCCTCCTAGGAATTTAAATTTTATCAGTCCAGCTCTGCTTTCAATCTGCCGTTTTTGAATGTTTTGAGTCATGTCTGACTTTTTGTGATGCTATTTGAGGTTTTCTTGGCAAAGATACTGGATCGCTTTGTCTTTCCTTCTCTAGGTCATTTCATAGAGGAGGAAATCAAAGCAAACAGGGTTAAGTGACTTGTCCAAGGTCACATAGCTAGTGTCTAAAGCTAGATTTGAAGATGAGAAGATGAGTCAGTCTTCCTGATTCTATCCACAGAGACATCAAACTGCTCTTTTACTTTGCAATTTATTCTCCATTTAAGATTGAAGAATCCTGTGGTATATTTCTGACTACCACTGACTTTACTATTTTGTTATTGCTGTTTTGTACATTTTCCCCCATTAATCAGCATTTTAAAAAATTAATGTTTCTCCTATCACTCTTCCTCCACTGAGTAAATTTCAAAGACTCTTCATATGTAGCTACATTGTCCAGGAAAAAAAATTCCACTGTAGCCATATTTGAAAGAGTATGTCTTTTTCTGCATTTTAAATTCATTCCCTCTCTGTCAGAAAGTAAGTGGCATATTTCATTTTTATTCTTTTGTTGGTTGATCAACATGCTGGAGTTTTTCAGTGTTATTTTTCTCTATAATATTATTATCATTGTATAAATTGTACTCCTATTTCTGCTCATTTCACTATGCATCAGTTCATGTAGGTTTTCTCAGTTTCCCTTGAAATTGTCCATTTTACCATTTTAGGTCCAATAATATTCTATAACATTTATATAATAGTTTGTTTAACCATTTCCCCCAATAAGAGGGCACTTCCTTATTTCTTTTGCTTGCCATATAGTTCTTTTTTCTCTTTTTTGGTTTCTTTGAAGCACAATTCTACTAAGACCCTTAGATCTCTTTCATCTTCTGCTTTCTTTCTCTACTGGTGTTCTGCATACAACAAACAAGCTGAAATTATTTATAGAAATAATGTGAAAATAAATAAAATTTCTCCCCAAATATTTTTGCCTCAATTTCTCATCTTATTTCTAATCTTTCCTTCTTTGTATAACTTTAAAATAATTTACATTCCCATTTTCTCCTTCCTCACTAATTTATTTCTTCTACCTTTGTAACCTGGCTTCCATCCTCACGGTACCTCACTACTCACTCCAAATTCATCAGTAACTGCTTAATTGTCAAACCCAATCACCTATTCTCAGTCTTCATTCTCCTGTCTTCCAGAATACTTTATTTTCTGTTAGCACCTGTAAACATCCTTTCTTTCTTGATTATTCTGTCTTCTTTCTTAACTTCTCTAAGACTCTTTCTCCCCATATTTTCCTACCTCTAAGACAGCTTCCATTTCATCTCTTATTCCAATGCAAGTAAAGATGAAGTTTCTTATGTGAGTAGCAGAGAGAAGGTCAGACTAAATCGAAGAGTCCATGAGGGAAAATCCTCAGCAGTGAACTTGAAAAAAAAGTTTAGGATCACATTGTAAAGAGTTTTTCAAAATTAAGCAAAATGATTTATGATTTATCTAAGAGATTCTAGAGAGCTGCTGTATTTTATATACAGTGATATAAATAGATCTATAATTAAAGAAATTCATTTCAGCAACTGGACAGAAGCAAGACAAATGGGTAGGGATTTTAGGTAAGAACACAAATGAGAAGACTTGTCATCTATGATAAGATTCATCTTTCCCTTCACAAATGTGAAAACTATATCATGGAATATTTTTTTCTAATTCTCAAAGTTTTTGTTTAAAATACAGCTGATTGTTTTGAAATTTATTGTTATATGTGAGATTTGTTAAGCTGCTATCCAATTTTTCAAGTTTTTAATCTAATAATCATTACTTTTCCTACTTCTTTGTATTTAAATTTATAAAATATTAGCCTGTGCAGTTTTTGTTCTAATTCTGGATTATTTTTCTCTTTTCTTGATCTCTTTTTCTATTTTTTATTCAGTACTTGAGAGACTTGACAGATTACTATTTGATAGCTTTAAAATCAGTGTGGTGGTTTTATCCAGAAGGAAAGAACCCGGTATTCAACCAGAAAGACTGTCCTCCTCCAGAAAACAGAGCCAAAGGCTGAAGATTAGCTGGTTGACTCACTACAGACTAATTGGGGAGAAAAGTGAAATCCCACAAGTCCTATTTTGGGAGGGGAGAAACCTTCTAACTAAAGAGGAATAGCAATGGATCTGAATCAACTGTTTACTGCTTTAATACCGTCCTCTCTCAGGTGTGACCAGATCAATGACAAGTCCAAAATAATTAGGTAGTTATAAGCAGGACTTTTTTGGGAAACACCCACATCTTTTACTTGTGGAAATTTGTAAGCAGCCAGCAGGTATTCTCCCTTGATCTTTTTCCCACCTTCTTACCAATATATTTCTACTTAAAGTGGAACGTTTTATACTCTGAAGGCTGTTACCTGAAACTATGAATTTGGCTTTATAACAGAGGGAAACATAAATACCACAAAAGTGAAAATTTAGGAAAATTCAGGCCATTTTCTCCCAGCTTTTCCCCTTGTTGCATATCCCCCTACTTTTCATCAAAAGCACCACAAAACCAAAGAAGCAATTTCTCATAAAATACTCTTCCTCTATAATAAAAAAGAAAAAGCCTAAAAGTGTGAATATAAAAGGAGCTGGGTTTGTGGTCACTGTGGGAAAGGTTTGACAGTGCTTAGAGACAATAACATTTTAATGGTCGGATTTGGTCCCAGAAAACAATTAAAGAATAGAAAGAACAGATAGCTTCCTGGGCTTAACTTTCAAAGAAGTAAACAAAGAAGAATGACTACTGTCATCTAATAGAACTACAAAATTGTGATTTTCTGGTTTACTTGAATTAACAAACTGCACTTCTTCCTGAAGCACACAGATCACAGAAGAAAGATCAGGTGTTATTGGCAAGATTAATCTGGATTCTGCACAAATTCAGAGGATCATAGTATCATAAATTGATAGACTCCTCAGAGGATCACATCTTTAGAATTAAAAGAATTTCTCATGTCCATATTACTCATTTTATAAATGAAACAAAGGCATAGATTGGTTAAGTGATTCATCTGATGATAACTCCAGTTCATCACTTTTGGGAGTTCTGAGTCTCACCACAGTCATTTTCTGCTTAGGGAAATTTTGTATGGTAAAACTGAATAGGAAGGCAATAGATTTATTGGTTTGAGCCTTGGAATTTGCTATTTTCTCTTGTCTCCAGGATTTGGTCTCAGCTCCATAGGTTCTGATAATTCATCCATCAATATATCTAGGCTCTACTAAAATGGATCATTAATTTCTTCACACTGATTTTGTGATATCCATTCATGAAAATATGTATCCCATTTTTAATCTGTGGCTGGTTTTCCTCTTCCCACGATTGGCTTTCCCTAGGATAATTCCAGGATTTAAATTTCTAGAGCATAAGGAAATATCAATCCCTCAAGCATATAGCAAGACCTTCATTTCAGATAGCACCTAAGGGATGATCATTCCTTCTAACTCTTTTTACATAAATGGAAAAGGAATAAGTAGAGTGACATTAGTGGTAAAAGTGAATGAACAGACCTCACCCATGTTCTCAAAACCTTAGATGAAACATTTCTAAAGCCAAATTCATGGTTCAAGTTTTGTCATTTGTTCCCCAGGTCTGGTCTTAGAACTTTAGACTCTGAACCTTGATGGTCTAATATATCTTATATTTCCCATGGCTTCTCATGGTCACAGGGAGCAGGAAAAGGTCACAGAGATCTGTGATGTTGTAGTCACAAATAAAGTCCCACAGTTTTCTGAAACACTGTGAGCTCAATCTAAAACCAACCTATCTCAGATATGGCTTTTACATGCCCATGTGATGTACTTTATGTATGTGCCTACATGTTTACTCCTTCCTTTATCCTTTCTCTGTGCTTCTATCGGTACAGATAATCTAGTATTTTGCAATGGGGTGTACATTGAACTTGGAATGAAAAAATCTGGATCCAAGTCCCAGATCATCCATTTCATAATCTTATGAAAAGAAATGTCAGTTCAACTCTGAGCCTCAGTTTTTTTTTTTATCTATGAAATAAGGATAATAATACTCCCAGGTTATTGTGAGAAAAGCACTGTATGAGTTATTTATTATCATTCTACTTGTACTGATTTAGCTTCTCACGAAATAACTCTTATTAAGTACTCAAATTCAATCTCCATCAAAAAAATGACCCAGGAAACACGTATCAAGATGTGGCATCCATCCATGTTCATTTCAATGTCCATGAAAAAAACATGTCATTTTAAATTGCTTTGCAATAATATTCTACATAGTATGGGATTGATTGGGCAATACAAGCCCAAATCTCAAAACATTCCTGATTGGTTTCAATTCAACACACGGGAATTTAGGGAGCCAGCTTCTAGCTCTAAGTGACTGAGAAACTGATGCTGAGTGTGACAAAAAAAAAAATTTCCAGCTGGTTTCAAAACTGAACAATCTAATGACTAAAGTAAATTGAGTTTGTATATAAAAGGCCTGATTTACCTTTACTTCCCACCACTTCTTTTGTTGTTTCTTCTTTTCATTTTTGAGATGTAGATAAATAAATAACTGGAAGCAGTTCACCTATAAAAGCTCACCCACCTCATTTTCTTTTAGTCATTCTCCATATTTCTCCCATTTTTCTCATTTTTGTCTTCTCTAGATTTTGTCTTCAGAATCCATTTCAAAAGTCTGTTGTTATTTTAACTATTGTTTTGCTTGCGTAGTGCTTTATTGAACTCCAGGGAATCAGTATCCTATAAATAAATAAAACTGTTATCATTATATATCTACATTCAAAGCATTGAGGGGGAATAACATTTTTCGCTATTTGCATTAGAAATGTGTTACAATCACAACAGTTCTCCAATTTGGGATTAATGGCATAATTATTTAGTCTTTGTTGAAGAGATGGAATAAACTTGAAAAGGCATGAATTATTATATCAAAATGGATACCCCATTCTCTCTTGGTGCCTAATTAATTCTGAATTACAAAATTCCCACAGAGGTATCAAGAGAACAGGACATTGGATTCAAGCAGTAGCTATTCATTCTTTGCAATAAACATCAAGTGATTAGATTATGGACCATTTGAAAGCAAAATGTCTCAGTGTATTGAGTGGGAGAGACCATGTTGTTGTCAATTAACAGAGGAAAATGCTCCTGTAGTAGAAATAATTACCTTCCATTAGCTTAATACAAGTATGGTGACCTCTAATAATTTGAGACTGTTGTTGTTGCTTTAGTTGTAACTAATTCTTCATGATCCTATTTGGAATTTTCTTGGCAAAGATGCTAAAGTAGTTTGCCATTTCCTTCTTCAGCTCATTTTATACATGAGGAAAATGAAGTGAACTGGGTTAAGTGACTTTCCTAGAGTGATACAGCTATTAAGTTTAAGCTTAAAAGGCCAGATTTAGACTCAGGTGTTCCTAACTTCAGAACCAGCACTCCACCCAAAAATTTAGGACTGAGCAGAGTGAATTGAATGTGATGGCCAAGATTACACACTCTATTTGTCAGTCATAGTGTCCAAAATGTTCCTCATTATAGAGACTCCTTTCAAATAAGGTATTCTCTCCAACAAATCCCTGTGAAGATGCACATGTGTTGCTTATAGGAAAATAACATGCTAAAGGAAGTCTGTTTTGAGAATGTAGGATTGGGGAATGGATAAATAATGAAAGTGATATTAAAAAAAAGAAAGAAATATCAATAAAACACTTAAAAATACACAAAAAATAAAGGAAATTTTAAAAAGGAAATAAACAAGTTAGTTTTTTATTGTAATGTTAAATTTATTATGTTCTTCTAGCATAGTGGCTACCTGACCCAATCCCTGTACGATATCTGTCAACAAGGTTGACAAAGGGTTTATTGTTCTTGGATTGCCTGATTTCTCAAGAAGAGGATTATACTCACCTAATTCTCACATCCATTAGCTCTATACCTCACTTTGATGTCTTTAGAAAAAAAATTGCTATTTATATGATTGCTAATTATAGAAATTACTAACTATGGAAATATTATATATAGAAATATATATAAAAAGATTCTCTTTAGCTAGAGGGAATGTGTACAAACATGAATTAGATATAAAACAAATAACTTATTTGCACACAAAATGAAAAGATAAGAAATAAAAATTCATAGGATGTTCAGAATACAATTCATTACCATTTCACTACTATTATAATCAGTTGGGAGGCTAACAGTAAAAGTCTTTATGACATAAAAAGTTGTTGCAAGGTTGTTAATTAGTCACTTTGAATTTCACCTCTACTGAGGTCACTCATCAAACAGCAAGTGAGATCTTCTTTCCAAGGATGTCTTTCTCCAGTGTTGACAATTCCCTTATCAAAGAAACAAATCTTGCAACTGCTGTTGCATCTTCAGTGTGTCTGGTAAGGGCCTTCCCTGCAGAAACTTTTAAATTCACAAGGTCAATGCTAGAGGAAAAGAAACACAAAAGGAAAGATAAGGTAGTTAAGAACATATAATATACAATATAACTACACAGCAAGTCCTGGAAGGCTTTGGCCCAAGAATTATATTAGAATAGGGAATCACAACTTGTCTCATCGAAAGCTGCCTTCAAGAGACCTGCCATCTGGAAAGTGCCTCTTCTGTCTTGTGGGATACCTTGTATCATTAGCATTTAGGGCTCTGCAACTAGTCTTTTTCTAAAGTCTTCATTATCAGACAAAACATACTGTTGAATCATCATGGCCAAAGGCAGTAGTCAGAGGATATCATTCCAACTCTGAAAGGAAGTGAAAGAATTTCATGGCCTTTGACTAGAATGTTAACAGAATATGACCTATCGAGGTCAAATTAGTTAATAGAAGGTCACAATTCATGTGCAGTCCTCATTTTCTGTTCTTTTATGTTTACTGAAATCTTTGTTTCTTAAGTTTGCAACAACAAAAAAAAGAGATTAAAATCTATTTGTACCCAAGAGCATTAGTTTTAGTTTATCTATATATGATGTATATCTATATAATATATATTTATAGATATACCATATATATATATATATATATATATATATATATAGAGAGAGAGAGAGAGAGAGAGAGAGAGAGAGAGAGTTTATCTTATATGATGAGGCATCAATCTTTAGAGCTCTAAGGAACCAAAGAAATCATCTATTTTATCCCTCTTTTCCATTTTACAGGTGAAAAAATTTGAGTCCTACAGTTGATTAATAGAAACCTGGGAATTGCACTAAATTGATAATTAGTTTATGTGAAAATAGGACAGATTTTTTTGTGTACTTACTGGGAAAGCCCACAATGGTAGTAGGGGTTATAATTATACCACAGGAATGAAATGGTGAAGGAAAGCAAGTAGAATGAGGAAGAGGAACATCAGAGAGTACCACATACTATTCATAGATTAAAATTGGAAGCACAAGGTTGCATGGGGTCTGGTGGAGATAGAGAGTGCTGGGACAGGGTTGGGGAGTGGGAGTAGTAGATTTGAGGTAGGAGTTTGAGGTCTATTTTTATAGAGAATTTAGTTTTTCAAAGTTCAGTTCAGTCTTTTTCCCCCAGTTCTTTCTGACTCTTTGTGACCCTCTGTGGGTTATTTTTGGTAAAGATACTGGAGTAGTTTGCTATTTTCTTTTCCATCTCATTTTGCAGATGGGGAAACTGAGACAGAGTTAAGTGATTTGCCCATGGACACACAGCTACTAAGTATCTGAAGCCAGATTTGAACTCAGAGAGATGTCTTCCTAACTCCAGGTCCAGCACTCTTCCATATTGGGTACTGTTGGAATTAGTTCATTAACATATACAAATCATTTCAAAGTTGTCAGTAAAACTTAAAAGTTAACATATCCACATCATTTTAAAAACTATTCAGCACCTTTTTGTTTTCTGCTGATCTTACTGTAGATGCCTGAAAATTGTCTGAGCTTTATGTAACATGGTACCAAAAGGCCACTTGACAGTATAGCACCTAGATAGTTTTTGCTGATTTAACACATGTTAATAGGATGTAAATATATGTTTCAATTTATAAATTATTTTCCTTTGATCTTTGGGACAATTTTATGTGAATTCCAGGTTTCCCTCTTCGATATTTTTTTTTACTATTTTTCTCTTATACAGGCTACTTATAAATTTACTTATGATACTGACTAGAAGTGAAGGGATAGAGGGTGATTAAGAGGTACAGAGCAAGATACATCTTTGACACAGACACGACACAGAGGAAAGATAAATTCATGCAGATGAAGGAAAATTGTGTAGAGAAAAGGCATCAAAAGCAAATAAAAAAGAAGGCCACTAAATTATGCATAAGGATCCTACAGGCTCATATTGACTTAGAAAATCATATATTAATATTATCTATGTTCCATTGTATTTTTATTTATTTTGTTAAATACTTACCAATTATATTTTAATCTGATTTTGCTCTACTTGAGAGTGTAGGCAGTGTATTTGATATCTTTTGAGAAGGGCATGGTCCACACTACAGGGATGTAGGATAGATTAGGTTAGGAGATTCAGGATTACCAGGTTTATGATCACTGGAAGCCTGTCCTAAAAATATCGACAAGATAGGTGGGCATTCCTGTTTGTAGTGGCTAGAAGCTGAAAAAATGGAGAATGGTTGAGTAAATTGTGGTATATGAATGTTATGGAATATTATTGTTCTGTAAGAAATGACCAGCAGGATGAATACAGAGAGGACTGGCTAGACTTACATGAACTGATGCTAAGTGAAATGAGCAGAACCAGGAGATCATTATATACCTCAACAACGATACTGTTTGAGGATGTATTCTGATGAAAGTGGATCTCTTCAATAAAGAGAGCTAATTCAGTTTCAGTTGATCAAGGATGGACAGAAGCAGCTACACTCAAAGAAAGAACACTGGGAAATGAATATAAACTGCTTGCATTTCTGTTTTTCTTCTTGGGTTCTTTATACCTTCTGAATCCAATTCTCCCTGTGCAACAAGAAAACTGTTCAGTTCTGCACACATATATTGTATCTAGGATATACTGTAACCTGTTTAACATATAAAGGACTGCTTGTCATCTGGGGGAAGAGGTGGAGGGAGGGAAGGGAAAAATTGGAAGTGAGTGCAAGGGATAATGCTGTAAAAAATTACCCTGGCATGGGTTCTATCAATAAAAAGTTTAAAAAAAAAAAAAAGATAGATGGGCATTAAAGCCAAATTTCATCCCTCAGCAATAGGATCTGATCTGCCTATGGCAGACATTTTTTTTCAAATATGGTATCCAGATAATATTTTTCCTGTGTTCCTTTTAGGGAAAGGGAAGAAATGCCTATTAATAGTTTTAAGAAGTGATTCTCCACTTAACTCTAGATATGGAACAGATGGAAGATTTTCTCTCACTTTACTTCTCTCACTTGAGCCCAATACACACACACACATACACACACACACACACGCATGCACGCACGCACACACACGCACACACATGCACATATAGGTTGGAGAGGAAGCATGACACAGAGAAAAGACTCAGTGTCAGGAAAGTTTAGATTCAGATCTAAGTTCAGGTAAGTACCCAGTAACTAGACTGAGCAAGTAATTTAACCTTTTAGTGTCTCCATTTCTTATCTACAAAATGATTGGACCCATGTAATGCCGGAGAAACTGAGGCAGGAGAGAAATTAGAGAGGTTTTTAACATTTTATTAATGGGAGAATATAATTGACTGGACAGGACTCTCGTCTCAAATTATCCAGTCAGACAGAGATACAGATATACTGGGACCAAGAAATCCATGTTGGTCCCAGGGCTGAAGGAGACTGTCATCCCAAAGAATCCAGCAGACAGCATCCAGCAATGAATGGAGGAGCCCCAACTTCTTAAATACCTTTTCTCTAAACAAAGGAAAGAGTAAGAAGCGCGGGAAAACTTCTGTCAGGATGGGAGAGGCCATAAATCCCAAAAACCCAGAGACAGGATGTCTGAATACACAGAAGTAAAGATGTCACTGAGGTATCTTGGAATATTTTAGAGGGATATTGTAAATTCTTGAGGACAGAAAAGAGTCGGGAGGTCTACTCTCTTGTTGATCTTACTAACAATTTATAACCTTAGAGCAAATAGTCCTCAGTCTTAATGAGCGAGAAGGGGGTTTATAACTAAGGGGATTGAGACAGAACAGTTAAGGAAACTGAAACAAGGGAAAGTAATTCAGGGAAACTGAGTCAGAACAGTTAAAGAGAACTGTGGCATAACACCCATTGCTCCTGGTATCCTAAGTAGCTCTAAGTCAATCATCCTATCATCTTTCAGAAGACATAAGGAAAAACGAAAGTGATTTTATAGAATTTCAGATGCATAAGGAAGTCTTGGAACAGTTAGGTAGCACAGTGGATGAGTTTAGGGCCTGGAGTCAGGAAGATTTATCTTCCCAAGTTCAAATCTGGCCTCAGACATGTATTTGCTATGTGACCTTGGTCAGGTCACTTAACTCTGCCTCAGTTTCCTCATTTTTCAAACAGCTTGGAAAAGAAAATTGCAAAGAATCTTGTTTTTTGCCAAGAAAATCCCAAAATAAGGTCACTAAGAGTTAGATGTGACTGAAACAACTGATCAATGTCAGCAAAACTTAGAATACCATCTGCTTCATGGCTGATCATTTACTAAGCAAGATGAGGCCTTAAAGTATAGATAGTCCAAATTTTTTATTTTAAGTATGAGGAAATTAAGACTTATCCAAATATGATTTATCCAAAGCCACAAACCCAGACCTGATTTTTAACAATCCAAATGACATCAACATTTCTATAAATTAGGCTTTATAGCAGGATGATTTCAGAAGAGTATGGAAAGACCTACAAGAACTGAGGCTAAATAAAGCAAGCAGAACCAAGAAATCATTGCACACAGCAATGACAAGACTATGTGATGATCAACTGTGATGGATGTGGCTTTTTTCAACAATGAGGTGATTCTGACAATTACAATAGATTTGTGACTGAGAGAGCCATCCACATCCAGAATGAGAAGTCTATAGGGACTGAATGTGGATGAAAACATAATATTTTCATCTTCATTGTTTTTGTTGGTTTTTTCTATTTCTCATTTTTCCCTTTTGATCTGATTTTTTTTTCTTCAGCAGGATGAATATAGAAATATGTTTAGAAGAGCCACACACATTTAAGCTGTATTGGATTGCATACTGTCTTGGAGAGGGAAGAGAAGAGAGAGAAAATCTGGAACAGGTTTTGTAAATGTGAATGTTAAAAACTATCTTTGCATGTATTTGAAAAAAATAAAATACCATTAAAAGTGAAAAAAAAATAGGCTCTATATTCTTATGGCTTGAACCCAGGCTTCCTTCATTTAACCAGTTAAGAAAATTTTCATGATTAAGCATTGGATCAAAGTTTTTTTTCTGAGGTTTGGTGATGTCTTGTATCACCATGACAGCTTGGAATAGATATGTTTGAAGTAGAGCAGAAGTACAATCCTTCTCTCCTTTTCCTCAGTTTCAAATGTAAAAGCAATAATATTAAGTTCTCTATAACAGCCCTTTGATTTCCACACCTTCTTAATTAGCTCCTCCCTGTTTATAAGCAGCAGCTCCTTGTGAAAGCCATGGAGCAGGAACCCAACTAGGCACTTGAAGCTTAATTGATCTGGATGTTTAGAATCAAACTTCATTAGCTTAAATTACTTCACTTTGCTTAATGTGTGCCTTCCCTCTGAGAACACCGATAAGCTTGATTTAACATTTTCTAAACTGTGATGTTTATCATCATTGCTACCTTCTTTAATTAAGCGCTCCAGACTCATGTGCTCAGGGAACATGAAGCGGTGGAAGGTATAGCTTCTGAAAGCATTCCATCATTACTATTTCCATGTTAGTCTTTTAAAACTTGATGATATTGTTTAACATTTAGCATTGATATTCTTTCTCTAATCATTTTCCATTTGTTGCTGGAAAGGGTCTAGAAATCTATTTTCAGGATGAAGAATGACAATTAATGCTGTGACTTTCAGTATATCACTTAACCTCACAAGGTTTCAGTTTCCTCTTGTGTAAAATTAAGAATTGTACCAGATGATTTCTAACATCCAATTAAAATGTAAAATTCTTTGATCTAGTAATATTGGAACCATGAGATATGAAGGATTCTTTCTGTATGGAAAGATCATTCAGATGATCTAGTTTAATAATGACTGTATCAGATTTCAAAACATGGCAGAACCTGTGGAAAGAGGTCTGTAATTACTTAAAAGAATTTGTCCTAAACATCTACACAGGCAAAAACAAGGGTTGCAGAATATCTATTACCCAAGTTATGTTATACAGTTAGAAAAAATGCATGTAGCTTATCCATTGGTGAACATGTATGTCTGTTTACATAGACAGAGACAGTAGATATATACCATATGTACATGTGTATCTATGCACATATGTGTACATACACATATCCTATAAATATACAAAGTCACTTTATATACTGACTTATTTCCATACTACAATCTGACTCAATAGAAAAGACAAATTCTTTGAATTATGAGTAAATTACACATGATTTCTTAAACCATACTATATTTTTTGAAGTGTTTTGATTACTTTTAGGAATTTGATATGTTGCTAAAAAATTCCTCATCTCCAACCCCATAGAACATAAAGTACTTGAAGTAAAGGATTATCACTTTTACCTTTGTACCTGGCACATATAGGTGTATGATAAGTACCTGATGAATGGAATTGAATGAACTGGAAATCCCTCTACTAAAGCATATAAGCTTATGTATGGATGATATTTTGGTTAATTTTGCTGCTTCTTTTTTTCTCTTTTTAAGATATGTTTGTTACTAAGGATAAGTTGTTTAAAGGGAAGTAGGAGACTATATTTGCAAATAAATTTGGCTTAAATAAAAAAGATATCATTTAAAAATGAAAAAGAAGATTAGCATAACTGTCCTTTAATTAAGGGAGACTACCTTTGAAACACCTTGACTGTGTGATTCAGAGAAATCACTTAGCTTCTTGGTTCTCAAGAAAAAGTGGTGAGATTTTAAGTTGCAGAGAAAGATACCAACTTGTACAATAAAGGGAGTGTCCTCACTCAAAAATTAAGTTAATCAATCGATTATATTGCAGGCTTAGCTTCTTTCCCTACACTGCCTCTCTCTATTTTTTTTTTTAATTAGAGTCTTAGATGCAGGTGATTTGGGGTTTACAACTTCACACGCCAAACCCCAAGTCTTTTTCACAGTGGGTCTCCACATGACCAAACAGATAGGAAGTTCATAATCTCCAACAAACATCTAACCAATTCAGTCAAGCAAACCGAAAATAGATGTCCAGTAATATGTTAGTAATCTTTAATTCTACTGAAATAGTAAAATGGTTGTTTGAATATAATCTCATTTCTCGTGTGGTGGGTATGATTCTGAGAAAATAATACTGGGTCATTTGTGTAAGCTAGAGAATATTTCAGCCTTCTCTGATCTGCAAAAACTTATTTCCTTTTCTCTCTGAACCCGGAACTCACTCATATACCTGTTTATTTTGCACATTTAAGTGTTTCCTTTAGTTTCTATTTAGACAATGTAACTCTTTGGAATGAGAACTATAAGTTGCTGACTTGGTGTGCTACCTAAGTCAGTTTTCAAGAATTTATTTTGAGTGTAGACTTATTTATACTTTGAGTTAAGAATGATTTTCAGATCCACAAGAATATGTCACTGATTCCAGAAAATCACCTAATGTGTTCTGTTTGGTAAGAGAAATATGTATTTTTCCAGTTGATTTATTTTTAAAATAAAAATTAATTTATGGAATAAAACAAGCATTTCTATAACAGTACAATAAAGACAAATATATATGAAATGGCAACTCTATTGTGCACAATTTGCTATTCCTTTCAAAAATACAAAAAGAAAATTATGGAATTTTTTTTTCTGCCCTTCCCCACCTTTCCATAAGACACAAATAGGTGTACACGTACACACATGCACACACATATATGTAAAATTATTCTATACATGCTTTTATTTATCAGTTCTTTTTCTGGATGCAAAATAGCATCTTTCTTAGGACTATGTATTCCTGAGCAGTGCTCTAGTCAATTTGTCTGCAAGGATTTATTGATCATCCATTACATGTTTTGTTTATAACTTTTTCATGACATTTTCATAATGATTTTACCCATTTTATTTTCACAACAGCTAAGATAAAGAATCCATCCCTCCTGATTCACAAAATTAGGACTTTGAAATATTTTGGATTTAATTTTATTTTTACTCTAGTTGTTAAAATGCGAAGAGACCATAAGAATCATTTTCTCTAACCTTGTTGTTCAGTTATTTCATTCATGTCTGGCTCTTTATGACCCCATATAGGGTTTTCTTGGCAAAGATTTGCCATTTCCTTCTCCAGATCACTTTACAGATGAGGAAATTGAGGCAAACAGGGTTAAGTGACTTGCCCAGAATCACATAGCTAGTAACATATGAGGCCAGATTTGAACTCCAGACTCTTCTTGACTTCAGGCCCAGTACTCTGTCTATTACATCATATAGCTGCTCTTTGCCTAATCTACTCATTTTATAGATGAGATCAAGAAATGTTAAATAACTTATCCCTTTTAATCTCTGGTTCAGTTCTTTCATTTCTTTGATTCTTCCTATCAATGTCATTTGCTTTTTTTTTTCATTCATGAGTGCCTTTTACTGACATTTCCAAGATGACATAATACAGAACTCATAAACCTTGCTGGTTAGGCAGAATAATGTTCTTTTTTCCCCAAGCTTATCAAGAAGGAAGAAGTGTCTGATCTAAACATTTTCCCTTTAGATAAAGGGAAGAATGTCTTTGGAGTCCTCACTATCTTACTATTCTTTTTGGATGGAGAGACCAATCTAACCATCCCCCAACTGTGTTTCACATTCCATCTGACCATTCACCATAATACCCAGGGCAGATATCTTGCCATCTGCCCTATTATAGCACATATTACTTCCCACTCCTCTTTTCCTATTGATCTTGTTCTGAGAAAGATATTCAAGTTAGTATTACTGCTGCTACTAGAAAAAGGATGGCCATGTACTATACTATAGCTTTATTTGTAATCTCTGTGACTATTCTAATCAAAATTCCCTTGCCTTGCCATCATTTCCCAATATATGTTGTATGAGAATGTAAGTTCTATGAGGGCAAGAACTATCTTACTTTTGTCTTTGTATTCCCAGCAACTATCTCAATACCTGTCATATGGCAGACACTTAATAAATATTTATTGCTTGCTTCCTTTGCTTCCTTCCTTCCTTTTGCGATTATTCAAGAAATCATTGGTGGGAGGAGGCAGAAAGAAAGGGAAAAGGAGAAAAGGAATATTGCTCAATTATGACACCATAACATAATTTATCAGCAAGGATATAGTGCTTCTGCTATTGCTATATATTGTAGTGATGGTTTTTCTTCATTCTGAATAGGACCAAAATGACATCATTATGTTACAGTCAAGTTACAGTGTGTCCGATTATAGCTGATCAGATTAAAATGAGCTCAAAATGCTCTGCCACAGGTCAGCCACAATAAGCCCCTATGAACATTTGGGATAGACTCTCTAATTTTTTGCATCTCATTTTTCTTCAGTCAGGGTTATTTCAGTTCTGCTTTTCTTATAGAACACAGCACCTTCTCTGATGAGGGCATGCCACAATAGGAGGTCCCATGCCTGTGTTTCCCATATATACAATTAATTTTAAAATTATTAAGAGAGACCTGGAGAGTGTCCTTATATCACTTTTTCTGACCACCTTGTAAGTGCTTGCCCTGTGCTGTTATTGTATAATATTAGCATTTAGCTCTCCAAGTGCCTGCTTACCATAAAGGAAACTAAAAAAAAAAAAATTTCCCTCTGTAAAATAGGTACCAGATTGTTCATTGCAAAGACATGAGATAGAGAGAAATTGCAGTATATATGAGGGGGAAAGGGAGATGGGAAAAGGAAGGGAGATAAAAAGAGTGCAGGTTAAGGAAAATGAAATTAATGATTAAGGTTCTCATGAGCAGAAACTGCATTCTCTTCGTGTTCTTTTTTTTTATATATATATATAGCTTTTTATTGACAAAACATGCATGCATGGGTAATTTTTCAACATTGATCCTTGCAAACACTTCTGTTCCAAATTTTCCTCTCCTTCCCTCCACCCCCACCCCTAGATGGCAGGTATTTCCATACGTGTTAAATATCTTAAAATATATGTTAAATACAATATATGTATACAGATTTATACAGTTGTCTTGCTACACAAGAAAAATTGGATTTAGAAAGGTTAAAAATAACCTGGGAAGAAAAACAAAAATTCAAGCAAACAATAACAAAAGGAGTTTAAATGCTACATTGTGATCCCCACTCATTTCCCAGTGTTCTTTCACTAGGTGTAGCTAGTTCTATTCATTACTGATCAATTGGAACTGATTTGGATCCTCTCATTGTTGGAGATAGCCACTTCCATCTCATGGATGTGAGATCCTCATATAGTATTGTTGTTGAAGTGTATAATGATCTCCTGGTTCTGCTCATTTCACTTAGTGTCAGTTCATGTAAGTCTCTCCAACCCTCTCTGTAAAGGTCATTTCTTACAGAACAATGATATTCCATAACATTCATACACCACAATTTATTCAGCCATTGTCCAATTGATGGGCATCCATTCAATTTCCAGTTTCTAGCCACTACAAAAAGGGCTGCCACAAACATTTTTGCACATACAGGTCCCTTTCCCTTCTTTAATATCTCTTTGGTCTATAAGCCCAAACACTGCTGGATCAAAGGGTATACACAGTTTGACAACTTTTTGGGCCTAGTTCCAAATTGCTCTCCAGAATGGTTGGATCCATTCACAACTCCATCAACAAGGCATCAGTGTCCCTGTTTCCCCATATCTCCTGCAAAATTCATCACTAACTTTTCCTGTTATCTTAGTCAATCTGAGAGGGTATTTCAGAGTTATCTTAATTTGCATTTCTCTTATCAATAATTATTTGGAGCACCTTTTCATATGGGTAGAAATAGTTTCAATTTCATCATCTGAAAATTGTCTGTTCATATCTTGTTACCATTTATAAGTATGGTGGAGAATGACTTGATTTGTTATAAATTTGAGTCAATTCTCTATATATTTTGGAAATGAGGTCTTTATCAGAACCTTTAACTGTAAAGATGCTATACCAGTTTATTGCTTCCCTTCTAACCTTATCTGCATTAGTTTTGTTTGTACAAAAGCTTTTTAACTTGATATAAATCAAAATTTTCTATTTTGTGATCAATAATGATCTCTGATTCTTCTTTGGTCACAAATTCCTTCCTCTTTCACAGGTCTGAGAGATAAACTATGCTATGTTCTTCTAATTAATTTATGATATCATTCTTCATGACTAGATCATGAATCCAGTTTGATCTTATCTTGGTGTACTGTGTTAATGTGGGTCAATGTCTAGTTTCTGCCATACTAATTTCCAATTTTCCCAGAAGTTTGTCAAATAGTGCCTTCTTATCCCAAAAGTTGGGGTCTTTGGGTTTGTCAAAAACTAGATTGCTATAGTTATTGATTATATTGTCCTGTGAACCTAATCTATTCCATTGATCAACTAGTCTATTTCTTAGTCAATACAAAATGGTTTTGATAACTGCTGCTTTATAATATAGTTTTAGATCAGGTACAGCTAGGCCACCTTCATTTGAGTTTTTTTTTTTTTCATTAGTTCCCTTGAAATTCTTGACCTTTTGTTCTTCCAGACAAACTTTGTTATTGTTTTTTCTAAATCTGTAATATATTAGTTTAGGGAATATTGTCATCTTAATTATATTCACTTGACCTATTCAAGAGCACTTAATATTTTTCCTGTTGTTTAGATCTGACTTTATTTTTGTGGAAAGTATTTTGTAGTTTTGCTCATATAATTCCTGACTTTCCCTTGGAAGATAGATTCCCAAATATTTTACACTATAGACAGTTACTTTAAATGGAATTTCTCTTTGTATCTCTTGCTGTTGGATTTTGTTAGTGATGTATAAAAATGCTGATGACTTATGTGGATTTATTTTGTATCCTGCAACCTTACAAAACTCGTGGATTATTTCTAATAGCTTTTTAGTAGAATCTCTCAGGTTCTCTAAGTATACCATGATATGATATCATCTGTAAAGAGTGATAATTTGGTTTCCTCATCATCTATTCTAATTCCTTTAATCTCTTTTTCATCTCCTATTGCCAAAGTTGGCATTTCTAACACAATATTGAATAGTAATGGTGATAATGGGCAACCTTGTTTCACTTCTTATCTTATTAGGAATGGGTACAGTTTATCCCCATTACATATGATGCTTACTTATGGTTTTAAATATATGCTACTGGCTATTTATGAAAAAGTCCATTTATTCCTATACTCTCTAGTGTTTTTAATAGGAATGGGTGTTGGCTTTTATCAAATGCTTTTTCTGTATCTATTGAAATAATCATATGGTTTTTGTTAATTTGGTTATTGATATAGTCAATTATGCTAATAGTTTTCCTCATATTGAACCAGCCCTGCATTCCTGGTATAAATCCTACTTGCTCATAGTGTATTATCCTGAGGATGATTTTCTGTAATCTTTTTGCTAATATTTTATTTAAGATTTTAGCATCAATATCCATTAGGGAGATTGGTCTATAATTTTCTTTCTCTGTTTTCAACCTAGCTGGTTTAGGTATCAGTACCATGTCTGTGTCATAAAAGGAATTTGGTAGGACTCCTCCAATCCCTATTTTTTCAAATAGTTTATATAGCATTGGAGTTGTTCTTTAAATGTTTAGTAGAATTCACATGTAAATCCATCTGGTCCTGGGGATTTTTTCTTAGGGAGTTGGTTAATAGCTTGTTCTATTTATTTTTCTAAAATGGGACTGTTTTGTCTATTTACTTCTTCCTCTGTTAATCTGGGCAAGCTATATTTTTGAAGGTATTCTTCCATTTCATTTAAGTTGTCGAATTTATTGGCATAAAGTTGGGCAAAGTAACTCCTAATTATTGCTTTAATTTCCTCTTCGTTAGTGGTGAGTTCTCCCTTTTCATTTTTAAGACTAACAGTTTGATTTTCCTCTTTCCTTTTTTAAATCATATTTACTAAGGATTTGTCTGTTTTGTTGGTTTTTTCATAGAACCAACTCTTAGTTTTATTAATTAATTCAATAGTTTTTTTTTTACTTTCAATTTTATTGATCTCTCCTTTTATTTTTAGAATTTCAAGTTTAGTGTTTGACTGGGGGGTTTTAATTTGTTCCTTTTCTAGCTTTTTAAATTGCAAGCCTAATTCATTGATTTTTTCTTTTTCTGTTTTATGCAAGTAGGCCTCTAGAGATATAAAATTTCCCTTTATTACTGCTTTGGCTGTATCCCACACATTTTGGTATTTTGTCTCATTATTGTCATTCTTTTGGGTAAAATTATTAATTGTGTCTATAATTTTATGTTTCACCCATTCATTCTTTAGGATGAGATTATTTAGTTTCCAGTTACTTTTTAGTCTATTTTTCCCTGGCTTTTTTATTGAATTTAATTTTTATTGCATCATGATCTAAAAAGGCTACATTTACTATCTCTGCCTTTCTGCATTTGAATTTGAGGTCTTTATGTCCTTAAAATATGGTCAATTTTTATCTAGGTGCCATTGACTGCTGAGAAGAAAGTATATTCCTTTCTATCTGCATTTGGTTTTCTGCAAAGATCTATCATACCTAACTTTTCTAGTATTCTATTTACTTCTTTAATGTCTTTCTTATTTATTTTGTGGTGTGATTTATCTAATTCTGAGAGTGCAAGGTTGAGATCTCCTACAATTATACTTGTGCTGTCTATTTCTTCTTGCAGCTCTCTTAAGTTCTCCTTTAGGAATTTACATGCTATACCACTTTGTGCATATATGTTTAGTACTGATATTGCTTCATTATCTACGCTGTCCTTTAGCAAGATATAATGCCCTTCCTTATCTCTTTTAATTAGATCAATTTTTGCTTTTGCTTGATCTGAGGTCAGTATGGCTACTCCTGCTTTTTAGACTTCATCTGAAGCATAGTAGATTCTGCTCCAACTTTTTACCTTTATTCTATATGTATCATCCTGCTTCAAGTATGTTTCCTGTAAACAACATATTGAAGCATCCTGGCTTTTAATCTAGTCTATTATCTGCCTCTGCTTTTGGGGGAGTTTATCTCATTCACATTTATGGTTAAGATTACTAATTCTGTATTTCCTGCCTTCTTGTTAACCCCAGATTATGGTTTTCTCTTTCTTTTTCCTCTTACCCCCGCCCCAGTATTAAACTTATGAGCATCACTTGCCTCACGCAGCCCTCCCTCTTTAGGATCCCCCCTTAGAGTTTCTCCCCTTTTCTTAAACATTTCCCTTTCAATTTCTGTATTCCATTCTATTTAATCTACCCCTTCCCCTTTTGCTTTTCCCCTCCCACTTTTCAATGAGGTGGGAATAATTTCTCTATAAACCAACTATGTCTAATATTTTCTCTTTGAGCCAATTCTGATGAGAGTAAGATTCACACACTGTGATCATCCCCCTCAGATATAATAGGTTTCCTTTGCCTCTTCCTGAGATTTAGTTTCCCTCATTTTACCTCCACTTTTCTCTTTTTTTGGTACAATTTATTTCCACCTCTAGATCCTTTTTCATATTATAACAGTAAACCAAATTATACATGTACATGTTATGTAACCATAACAGAAATACAGTTCTCAAGAGTTCTTTTTACCTTTTTATGATTCTCTTGAGACCTGTATTTGGAGGTCAAACTTTTTTCATCAGAAATATATGGAATTCACCTATTTCATTAAATGCCTATCTTCTTCCCTAGGAGAAAATGTTCAGTTTAGCAGGGTAGTTTATTCTTGGCTGTATACCAAGTCCCTTTGCCTTTCAGAATATCAGATTCCAGGCTCTTTGATCCTTTAATGTGAAAGCTGCTAGACCCTGAGTGATCCTTATTGTAGCTCCTTGGTATTTGAATTATTTTTTTCTGGCTGCTTGTAATATTTTTTTTCCTTGGCCTGATAGTTCTGAAATTTAGCTACAATATTTCTTGGAGTTTTAATATTGGGATCTCTTTCAGTAGGTGATTTCATTCAATGTCTATTTTACCTTTTGTTTCTATGATATCTGGGCAGTTCTTTTTGATGATTTCTTGAAAAATATTTTCTAGGCTCTTTTTTTCATCATGTATTTCAGGGAGTCCAATAATCCTTAGACTGTCTCTCCTAGATCTATTTTCCAGGTCGGTTGTTTTCCCCATTAGATATTTTACTTTTTTTTCCATTTTTTTTCTTTTCTTTTCTTTTCTTTTTTTCTTTTCTTTTCTTTTCTTTTCTTTTCTTTTCTTTTTTTTTTTTTTTTGGCTTTGCTTGACTGATTCTTGTTGCCTTACTAAGTCATTCGTTTCCATTTGTTCAATTCTGAATTTTAGGGTGTTATTTTCTTCATTTACTTTTTTTGCTTCTTTTTGTATTTGTCCTTTGAGTTTTTGAATGAGTTGTTTTGTTCTATGGAATTTTTTTTTTCCATTTCACAAATTCTGTTTTTTAGAGTTATTTTCTTTTTCCATTTCACAAATTTTGTTTTTTAAGAAGTTATTTTCTTTTTCTGTTTCACAAATTCTATTTTTCTGGGAGTTGTTTTCTTTTTCCAGTATATTAAGTCTATCTTTTAATGAGTTATATGCTTTTTCCATTTCACTATGTCTATTTTGTGTTGCCTTTTCCAGACTCCCTTGCAAAATTTTCGTTTTCTTTCTCCATTTTTTTTCTTTCTCTCTTTCTTCTAGAAGAGCCTTGTGTGATGGGGACCAGGTTATTTCATCCCTTGGAGCTTCATCTGGAGACAATCTTTCTTTAGTCTCCTCAGGGTTTGAATCTGTTCTTTTCTTTTGCCATAAAAGCTGTCAATTATTAGAGTCCTTTGTACTTTTTTACTCTTTTTTTTTTTAAAGTTAAGGTCTGCCTTTAGGGTGGGAGAGGTTTTCCAAGCAAAAGCAGCTGCCCCAGGTCAGTGCTGATTCACTACTGGTGCTGGCTCTGCTACATGGAGTCTTTAGCAATTTCCTGGGGCTCTGTGCTGTCTGCCCTGGTGTTTGTGGTCAGAGTCTGCACCACCACCCTGAAACTACACTGCTCCCAGACTCTGAATTGCCTGTGCTGGTATTTGTGGTCAGCTGCCCTGGCCTTGCTGTCTCTCTCCCACTTCTGATTGAAGCAGACCTTCTCTGGTCCACTTCCTCCCACAAATTCTCTGCCCCAAGAAAATCGCACCACCACACTGAGACTGCTCTGGCCCTGGGGCTCTGCACTGTCTATGCTGGCATTTGTGGTCAGCTGTTTGTGCTTCACTGCCTCTCTCTCCCATTTCTGATTGAAACAGATCTTTTCTGGTCTGTTTCCTCCCATAAATTCTCTGCCCTGGGACACTGAGCTATCTGCACTAGCATTTGTACTGGTTGCCCTGGCTGCCTCCTTCCCATTTCCAATTGAAACAGACCTGTTTTGACAATCTTTGAAATTATCTTCTACTGATAATTTGTTGCATTCCAATATTTGTGGGTTCTGCCCATCCAGAGCTAATTCAGAGGCTGGATTTCGTAGTTATTGTGAGGGTTTTAAAGAAGGTCAGAGAGAAATGTGTGTTATCTCCATCATCTTGGCTCTGCCCCCTCAGCCTTTTCATGTTCTTTTTAAGAACCCATGGCCAAATGACAAAGATCCTGTCCCTACTTTAAGAAGAAAATTTCTGAAGTGTATTGATTTGGAAATGGTAATGATGACCAAAAATCTCTTTATTATGAGATAGACAATGAGTTATAAAGACAGAAGTGAAAGAGACCCTGCCCTCAAGGAGATTATACTCAAACTGTCTACAACTAGGTAGACAGAGAGACATATATAAAATAGATAAAAAGTGATGGAAGGGTATAAGGAAAGGCTTAATATAGAAAGGTGCACTTGAACTGTGCCATCAAAAAGAATTCTGAATGTAGATCACAACATAACATTCTCACTCTTTTTGTTGTTCACTTGCATTTTGTTTTCTGACTCATTTAATTTCTTTGTTGATATGATTTCTCTTGTGCAGCAAGAGAACTGTATAAATATATGGATACATATTGGATTTAATATATATTGGATTACTTTTCATCTAGGGGAGGGGATAGAGAGGAGGAGAAAATCTGGAACACAAGACTATGCAAGGGTCAGTGTTGTCAAATTATCCATGCATATGTTTTGACAATAAAAAGTTTTAAAATTTTTCTTAAAAGTAAGAATTCTAAGAGATGGAGATGAAGAGAAAATTCACTGAGTCACCAATAGATTTAACAACTCTGCCAAATTATACCTTGATCCAAATCATTAATACTGTGGAGAGGAGTTTTATTCAATAGAAAATTGGATGAATGATGATTTGGGTCTTTTCCAATTCTGATGGTCTGTGTTCTTGTATAGGTTCCAGGCACTCATGATATAATAATTTACATAGCACTTACTCTGTGCCAGGAATTAGGCTAAGTGCTTTAAATTACTATCTCATTTATCCTCACAGCAACCCTCAGAAGTAGATGCTATTATTATCTCCACTTTACGGATGAACTCAGGTCTTTTTGACTCCAGGTATGGCACTCTATCTATTATTCCACCTAATGTGAGGAATAATAAATAAGGCAGTGGTCTGGAGCATAGAATATGTAAAAGGAAATAATATTCAATAATTTCAGAAAGGTAGAATTGAGCCAAGTTGTGAAGTGCTTTTTTAATTCCAGACAGAAGTGTTTATGTTTTATCCTGGAGCTGTTTAAAGTTATTAAGTAGGATAGTGACCAAGTAGTCAGACAGCAGGGTATTTGAATTTTACTAATTTGAATTTAACAAAATCCTTCATGATATAATTGTGGAGAAAAATGGACTAACAATAATGAGTTAGGGTGACATAGATAGTTGAACATTCGTTTCCAAAGTATGACTGATTTCCAACTGGGGAAGGTTTCTAATTGAGTGTCCCTGGGTGTTCTCCTCAGTCCTATCTTGTTAAAACTTTTTTATCATACATGAAATCTCAGCATTGAAAGAGACCTTAGATGCTATCCAATTTAACCTGTGCCTAAATGGGAATTGTCTCTAAAACATCTGAATATAATGCCTCCAACTAAGGCAGGGTAGGAAATTTCCTATGTGATGTTCTATATATGCAGGGAAATATGACTTCTGATTGATGGAGAGTCCTCAGGGCATCTGGTGCTACATGTATTATTAGTGAAGGGAAAAGACTATTGGAGAGAGAGTCAGGGTTTGAGAAGGTGAATATGAACTTTAGAATGACTTATGAGAGTCTCTGAAATCATGAACATATAAGAGAAGCTGGGTTTTCCTAAAACACTTTTATTCTCAGAACCTGCACCACTTAAAACTGCTTAGATTAGATTTCACCAGTGAGATTGTTCCTTCTATGAACTAATATTTTTACTTATGTCAAAGAGCCCACTCTTTTATCCTTGGATATTTTGTTGTCTAAAAAACTCTTTTATTTTTTTGTTTTACTCTTTGGATAAATATGGTGCTCAGTTTAAATAACTATTTTTGTGTAACAAGTATTTGATGAGAAGGAGCTAAGAAGGCCAACAATAAGTATCTAATAAAGAAACTTAGCACAAAACTAAAAAAAAAAAAAAAAAAGAAAAAAAAAAGAAATTCACAAGTACAGGATGGGGTATGTGTGGCTAGAGAGGATATCACATAAAAGAGATAGTGGTTTTCTTGAACTAAAAGCTCAAAATGAGTCAGCATATAAATGTGGTAAACAAAAAAACTGCACAATCTTATGTGAGTAGGAGATACTTAAAAGTTTTAGTGGAAAGGATATTGGGTAGAATATTGAACTGAATTTAAGAGCCTCTTGAGATTATTAGAGACTATGCAGATTTAAATGATAGATAGGTGATAGATAGATAGATAGACAGACAGACAGACACAGCAAGAATTTATTAAGTTTTTAATATGTGCCAAATATTGGAGATACATTTACAAATAAGCAAGACAGTTCTTATGTTCTCAGAGGTGAAGACAACACATAAAGGCATACTTAATGAAAGAGAAGGACACACAAAGTATAATGATGTGGCGATAGCAGGGAAGTGATACAGAGCCATGAGCTCCATCAAAAGAATGCAAAAGTTCACCTATTAGATCTAGGCAACTAAAGATGAGGAGTGTAATGGGTTGAAACTGAGCAGATGCACTGAGGTTTGGACAAGCAAGCACCTAAAGCTAATTATCAATTGGACAATACTCTATTAGCATTTGCTTGGAAAATGCCCACCCCACCATTCTATGCGGGCTCAATCTGTTGGTGTATAGGGAGATTGGGAGGAGGGATTCGAGGGTAGAGTGAGAAAGCCAGAGTGACTCCTGGCTGTATTCATGCCACCATTCCTCTCACAAAGAATAAAGATCAAGGACTTTTGCTTATCCTGACTCCTGCTGATTCTAAAATATCCTGGGTGCTAATGCAGTCATCACATTTGGCACCCAAATGTGGGACCACGGACCCAACTTTCACAGAAGAAGTCCCTGGTGACCAGGAAATTGAATAAGTATTTTAATAGACAAACAGGGAACTTACTTTGTTAAGGGCTAACCTAATAACCTTTTCTGGCTGAAATGGGGCAGATGTTAGGAAAAGATTCTCCTCCATCCCCAGCCCCACCATCACCCCCACCCCCACCCCGAAGGGATACTATAGAAAGCATGCTTAACTTAATTAAGGGACAAGGCTTAATTATAACTTGGGAACAGATGGCTAGACTCTTGGGTACATTAGAACACACATCCCCTTGGTTCTTAGAGGAAGAAGAGATTTCACCAAATAATTGGAAGCTTGCAGGACAATTATGTGAATACTACAATGATAAAGGTCCTCATTCAATTTCCAATGAAGCATTCTATATATACAACATAATACAGTTGGTCTTAAAAAAATCTTGCAAGTTATAGAAAAAAGAAAAGTTCTAGGAACAGCCAGATGAGGAAGTATGAGAAAAAAGAGGAAGACAGTTTAATGACCACATCCCCACAGGGCATGGAGATTTAAATGAGGTTCAAGGGTGTGGCGATTTTCCATCTCACCAGGCAGCTTCAACCCTGCCTATAGAGCAGATAATTGACACAACCCCATCAACTCCACCTTCCAGTATGGAAAGAGAAAGAGTAATGGGAGGGGCAGTGATGCCACCAGCACCCCCCCCCCCAACAACCACCCCCTCTTATGAGTAGATTGCAAAAGGAATTACTTAAGGCCACAGAGGAAGGGAAGGATATAGCTGAGTTAAAACTACAAATATATCCTGTCATTCATTAGTTTAACTCTTCAGGTCAAGAAAGTAGAAGATATGCTCCTTTTGATACAGACATCCTCAAAGACCTGAAAAAGGCTTACACTCTTTATGGGGCTACATCAGCTTATGTTAAGATGTTATTACAGAATTTGGCTTATGAAATCTTAGCCCCTAGTGACTGGAAATCTATAGCAAGGGTATGCCTAGAACCTGGATAAAACTTGTTGTGGCTTTCTGAATGTAGTGAGCTTTGTAGAATACAAACCCAACAAAATAGTCAAAATGGAGTTAATACTTCAATCACCTGTGACCAACTAGCAGGTGTAGGTTCTTATGCAGACATTTCAGTACAAATGAATTACTCCATATGGAGTATATAGGCAAATTGCTGCTGCTGCTATCAAAGCATGGGCTTCTCTCCACAATAAAAATGACAAGGGTGAAGCCTTCACAAAAATAACACAAGGACCAAATGAACCCTTTGCTGATTTTGTGGGATGTTTTCAGACAGCTATCATATGAACTAATGGTGAAAATATAATAACAGACATTTTGATAAGGCAACTTGCTAAAGAAAATGCTAATGAGGTTTATACAAGAATTATACTAGGACTACACAAAGATACTCCTTTAGATGAGATCATAAGATGCTGTGCCACAGTGGGAACAAATGCCTTTTATAGTCAGGCTATGATGCAGATTTCCCAAGATCCCAACATGGGAAGACAGGGTCCCTTCTGGCAAGGGACTTCCAGAGAGACTCATCAGTGCTTTCAATGTGGTAAAGTAGGGCAGCTTCTTGAGCTGAAAGCTCAATGTTGGCATAGAGACAGAATGAGAAAACAGCGTGGGAGAACAAGACCCAATACCCCATGTCCAAAATGCAACAGAGGTTTCCATTGGGCCTCAGAATGTAGACTGATTTAGGGAAATGGGATGAGGGCCCAGCTCCAGGGACCCAGGCAAAAAACAGTTGGGGCATGATGGCAGCCAATGTTACACCCAGAGAGTGCCTAGAAGTGCAGTATGGCTTCCAGCCAGGAAGCCATATGATGGGAGAAGGGAATTACACAATCAATCAGCCGGGAAACAACCTGATAGGAAAAGGGAATTATAATTGGGGAGAATAGAGTTGTGTGCAGCTGGGACAACTGAGATATTCCCTGGAGAGGTGAAATCTGTTCCTCTCCAGCCTATGGATCCCTTGCCTCCCGGCACAGTAGGCTTGACCATTTCACCTCCTGAGAGTATTTACAAAAGTGTCCATCCATACACTGGTGTGGGAAACTGGGGATTGTGTAGATAATATCCCAGTCACTAATACAGGTAGACCATGTGTGACTTATCAGCCAGGAGAAGTAGTAGCATCAGGTTTACTAATGCAGACTCCTAATAAGCAATCTGGTGATAGTTGCCCAAATTCTGACTCCAAGCAACAAAATCCAGGAATATAATAGACAGCAGCTATGACAGCTGAGTGACCTATGCTCACTATCTATATAAATGGCCTACCATTAGAAGGATTGGTAGACACTGGTGCAGATTGTATAGTCATTAGAGGTGCCAACTGGCCCAGTCACTGGCCAAAGATTAAGGCAGACACTTACATTTCTGGCGTAGGAGGATCAATAGCAGCTGAAGTTAGTGCTATCCCTTTGAGATGGACTTTTGAAGGCAAAACAGGAGTTTTTATTCCTTTTGTAGTTAAAAAAAATCCCCATCAATCTGTGGGGAAGAGACATTTTACAACAATTAGGGTTAAAAATGAGTACTTCTTTTTTTAGGCAGGGCTGCTGTTAAAGGCTTGACAACACTTTCACCTGCTCCTATCCAATGGAAAACTGATACACCAGTGTGGATAGAACAGTGGCCCTTAGGTAGCAATAAAATTCAGGACTTATTAGATATAGTACAGGAGCAACTTGACCAAGGACACTTACAACCTAAGTCCTTGGAATTCCCCAGTATTTGTTGTAAGAAAGAAATGTGGAAAATGGAGGCTATTGACTGATTTAAGAAAGGTAAATGAACAGATGGAAGTCAGCCCAGACTTCCATCTCCTACTCAATTGCCTAGAGAATGGCCTCATTGGATTATAGACATTAAGGATTGTTTCTATTCTATCTCTCTAGATAAGGAGGATATGAAAAGATTTGCCTTTCAGTGCCCAGCATTAACTTAGCTGAGCCTTATAAAAGATATGAATGGACAGTTTTGCCACAGGGAATGAAAAACAGCCCCACTATGTGTCAAATGTATGTTGCTGCTGCTCTTGCTCCAGTAAGAAAAGCATTTCCAAAAGTTATGCTATTACATTATATGGATGATATATTGGGATGTGCACCTGAGGAACAAATGTTAGAAGCATGTCTACAAAAGACCATAGAAACACTAAGGAATTACAAATTGTACATAGCTGAAGAAAAAATTCAAAGACGTGCTCCTTTTCAATATTTAGGATACGAAGTATACCCTAAGATGCTTACAGTATAAAAACTGTCCTTGAGAACAGAGAAGCTAGACATCTTAAATGACTTTCAAAAATTGATAGGAGATATCCAATGGATGCGTCCAGTGTTAGGCTTGACTACCTATCAATTGCAACTGTTATATGACATTTTAAGGGGAGACAGTGTTTTAAACTCACCACACCAGCTTACAAAAGAAGCGCAAGAGGCTTTGAGAGAAGTTGAACTGGCTTTCTCCAATGTGCTTGAAAGAGTCACTCAAAAACCCTTGGAAATATCAGTTTTTGCTACACAAGAGGCACCCACAGCAGTCCTTCATCAAGGAGACACTGTGATAGAGTGCATGAACTTCCCAGCACAACTAGAACAAAGCCTTACTCCTTACCCATTGCTTGTGGCTAGAATTTTATTAAAGGCCATTAAGTGAGCAGTACAATTATCTGGGATAAGGCCTAACAAGATATACACCTTTTATACTAATGCACAAATTAATGTGTGCTGTGAGACCATCCCAGAGTGGCAAATTTTATTAGCCATGGCTGCAAATTTTACTCACGGTCTCCATTAAAGATAACCAGACTATTACATAATTGGCGATGGATTCTTGAAGGTTTCTTAAGTTCCTCTTAAAGGACCAACTATCTTTATAGATGCATCCAAACATAATATTTGCGCTGTACACTCTCATGACTTAACTATAAAGAGAGTAGTCAAAACTCCTTTTCAGTCCACTCAGCAGAATGAATTGTATGCAATCATTCTAGCTCTTACTTATTATCCAGGAGATATAAATATAATATCTGATTCGGCCTATTCAGTAGGTGTGGTACAAAGAATTGCCACAGCCCAAATAAAATTTGTAATCTCTAATATATATCAACTCTTTAAGGAACTTCAAGAGCAAGTGAGAAAGCATCCAGGTAATATTTATATCTTTTCTGTCTTAATTGCCTGTTATTTCTTCCTTCCCAACATTGTTTGTGGAAAAGGTAGGCCCTCTTCTCTCCTCTCCAAAATTAACTTTTGATACTGTACTTTGGCTTTGTTGCTATTCCTTTCTGGTCCTTGCTCTATCAAGTATACCCTATATTTATTTCTTTCATTTTTTATATATTTCACCCACTGACTCCACCCATTTAGCCTTTGAAGATGTTCAAGTAGAGCCATAAATAAAAATTGTTACACTGAGATGCACACATTTGGTAGGGGAAGCAGTGAGGAGAACAAGTAAATGGGGAAGGTGACATGAGATATCAGAGACAAGGAAGGAAAGGAAACATGACTTTCTGGATTCAATCCCCAATATGAAGTCCTATTTGTCCTCTATTAATGCAATTAAAATATACTACCTTTCTTTCACCAATAAATTTAGTCATCAAAAAAAAATTGCATTTTTTTTCCAGTCCTCTTTGTCCTTCATATCTCTGTAGCTCTTTGACACTGTTGAAACTCTCAGCTTCCAAAACATTTCTCTTTCCTGATTTTACTCCTAACTAACCACTGCTCTCAGAATACTGTATATAATTAGCCAAGTCTATACATATGTTGATTTGCTTCTTAGTTTTGTTGGTATTGTACTCAAAACAGTTATTATCAATAAAAAAGCAAATATCAACAAAAAGCAAATATTCACAAAGTTTAAAAAAAGATTTTAAATGATCATATAAAAAAGTAGAGATGTGCTGATAAATGTTTGGCAACTATATTTCCAGAAAAAAATATATAATAAAGGACTAATGAAACACTTCTTTTAATATATGTTATTAACACTCTTTCAACATGCCTCTGAGAGAGACCATCAGAAAGTTCATGCTACATATCCATCCTTATCAATCTGTGTTATTGTTTCTCTTCTTTTGTTTTTAAGAGGATCAATGAAATGAATATAAGTGAGGCAGAGTTGCAAAAAGTCTTCAGCTTCATTCTCTCTTCCAGAGTCATCACAGTTCAGTGACAAAATAAGAGTTAAGGTGATTGGTGATAATCCAGGATTCAGATGACACTGTTGTCTTCAACCTCAGACAACCAAGCTCTAAGTACTCTATGGTGCCTGCTTCATCCATCTTCATGGACAGTGAAACAAATTGTTCTCATCCAACCTTTCAGCCAAGGAAGTCTTCATATGGTAGGGGTAGACATCTTCCTAAATTATCAATAGGTTTGAAAACTGACAGATATGACTATTGCATATGCTACAGATAAGAGATTATAGGTGAACATTTAAAGGTAAATGAGCTCTGAAAAGGGCCACAAGAGGTGCTAGTCTTTCCTGATCATCTCCTACTCTGTAGTAAAGGATCTCAGCTAAATGTTGTCAATGTCCTCTTAGGTGACACTATATGACACTATGTCATATGACATAGTGTCCAAATATGCCATTGTATATAATCTAGAAGAAAAGCCTAGAAATCAGGACAAGTTTACTCATGTGTTTAGAAATTAAACTACAAAAATCTTTACGGCCAGTGTTTCTGATAAAGGTCTCATTTCTAAAATATATAAAGAACTCTATCAAATTTATAAGACTAGCAATCATTCCCCAGTTGATAAGTGGTCAAAGGATCTTAACAGACAATTTTCAGATGACAAAATTAAAGCTATCTATAATTATATGAAAAATATTCTAAATCACTATTGATTAGAGAAATGCAAATTAAAACAACTCTGAGATACCATCTCACATCTCTCAGAGTGATTAAAATAAGATGAAAAGATAATGCTAAATATTGGATGGGATGTGGAAAACTAAGACACTAATGCATTGTTGGTGAATTTGTGAAATGATCCAACCATTCTGAAGAGCAATTTGGAACTATGCCCAAAAGGCTATAGAACTCTGCATACTCTTTGACACAGCAGTGCCATTACTGGGTCTGTATTCCAAGGAAATCAAAAAAGAGGGGAAAAGGACCCACATGTACAAAAATGTTTGTAGCAGATCTTTTTGTGGTAACAAAGAATTGGAAAATGAGTAGATGCCCATCGATTGGGAAATGGCTGAACAAGTTGTGGTAGATGAAGACAATGAAATATTTTTGTTCTATAAAAAATGATGAACAAGATTCTATAAAGGCCTAGAAAGATTTATATAAACTGATGCTGGGTGAACAAGAAGAACCAGGAATACATTGTACACAATAACATCAAGAATGAGTGATGATCAATTATGAAAAACCTTATTCTTCAGTGATCCAAAGCAATCCCAATAGATTTTGGACAGAAAATGCCATCTATATACAGAAAAATAACTAAGAAGATTGAATGTGAACCAATACATTTTATGTTCACTTCTTTTTTTTTTAATCTATCCCATGGTTTTTCCTTTTTGCTCTTATTTTCCTCTCCCAACATGATTCATAAAGCAACATGTATTAAAAATAAATAAATTTACCAGAAAAAAATTAAAACAGAAATTAGGCTGCAATGATATGCCTCAATAATTCCCCACAATCCTGAAATCAAGAAAACATGAATAAAATTACCATAAAGCTGAAAGAAAGTAATCTCTAAAAACAGAATTGTGGTTAATATTATTACTAGAGGAGGAATTATCAATAAATCTTACAGCAGGTTGTTGCACCTACCACAAATACAAGGGCATGAGAAAATGCAGACCAAATATAGCAGGAAGCATCAGCCTGGATGTTTATAAATCACACACCATTCATAGAGACACCCAAGATAGCATTTCCCAGTGCACTAAATTGACTTTGGGGTACTAAGATACTGAGATTTTAACAAGAGGAGATAAACTAGAGCCCAAAATTCTGAAAGTAAAAAATATATAACAAAACAAACAAACAACAACAACAAAAACCTCACACTTTTATGATTCCCTCAAACTATCATCCTATATTTTACTTCTTTCATAGTAGAACTCCTTGGAACAGTTGTTTTCACTCTTTCCAACTTCCCCTCATATTTCAATTGTTGACAGTCTAACTCAATGATTCTCAAAGTATGGTCTGGGATCTCTGAAACCCTTTTAGAAGGTCTACAAATTCAAAAATAGTTTTTATTTCCAATATGGTAAATGTCTATAAATATAATCCAGATAAACAAAAACACTTTGGAGAACTCAATAATTTTTAATAGGATAAAGATACTGAAAACAAAAGTTTGAGAATCACTAATTCATTGTTTAATTAAAATTTCTCACTCCAATCTTCTATTTGGTGCCAAATCTGATTCCCATCCCCTTCATTCTTCATCTTTCCTGACCTTTACATATATATACATATAATAATACAACTACCCCTTCCTACTGAATATAACTAAATATTCTGGGTTTTGAGTGATAGTGCTCTTTCCCTTTCTCCTCCTTCCTGTTTGATTTTTCTTTATTGGTAATCATATCATGCCCCTAATTATAAGTATCATTTTAGGGTTTGTCCTGAACCTATTTCTTCCCTTCTATCCTGTGCTCTTCTATTCTCTCCTCTTCTCTTCTCTTCCTTGGTTACTTAACCACCTCCTATAAGTTTAATTATTCTGTGCATATGACTGTTACATTTACATCTTCAATTCTATTTTCTTTATTAAGCACCTGTACCATACCTGCTTCTTTGATATTTTGAATTATATATCCCAAAGCCATCTCAAAATCAGCATGGTCAAAATAGAATTCATCATCTTTCCTTCTTAAGCTGTTCTCTGGATTTCCCTATTTCTGTTGTGAGCACCATCATTTTTCCAGTATTTAAGCTTTTCAACCTCAGAGTTATCCTTGACTCTACTCTTCCTCATTCCACGTAAGAACTCAGTTGGTAAGGTGTGTCATTTCTATTTTAACAAGATCTCACATTTTACTCTCATTCCCTGCTTATATAGGCACTACCTTAGTTTAATCTTTTTTTCACTTGTAGGATTATAATAATTCCTTCCCCACCTCAAAAATTTTCCCACTCATTTCTCTACATAGAGAATGTAAATATACATTTATATTGACCTGAATGTCTCCTAGGCCAAACTTAGAATTCAAACTTAAAATGTCTAAAGTAGAATTTATTTTTCACAAACACACACATACACACACATATACACACCTTCATTTCCTCTACAATTTCCTTTTCCATTTCTTTGATAGCACTACAATCCTTTTAGTCATCCATGTTTACAATTTTGGAGTCATCCAATGAGCTGTGTCCCCTACTCCTCATATCCAATCAGTTGCTCAATATTGCTGATCCTTCTTTCATAATACTACTCATTTCTATCCCTTTATTCAGCTAACAGAGCCTCAATGCTTATCCAATATCTCACCCAAGACTCTGATAATAACTTAAGTTAATATTCCTGTTTCCCTTTTTGTGATGACCACATATTTAAAATCAGCCGGAGTCAGGAATTCAGGTTAAGGGGAAAATCTTCAATCTTTATTCTTTTTGAGGTGAAGGGGGATTGTGATAGCAATGTGGGCAGCTGTGACAGGAAGCCAGCCAGCAGAGGTGAAGGAGGATTGCAGGTGAAAGGGGATCAGAGGTGAAGGGGGGTCGCGATAGCAATGTGAGCAGCTGTGTCAAGAAACCAGCCAGCAATCTCTCTTTCCACTTCCCTTTTCACTCCCCTGCCTCCACCTACCAAAATCGTCATTTCCTATATAGCACATCAGGATTGTACAAAGAGTGGGCGGGGGCCATTCTTTCTCCAAGTATATATATTAATAGAATATGGTCCAATTACTATTTAGCCTCACGTGCTTGGGACCTCAGTGCATCAACTCGAGCCTCAGCCCATTACACCTTTTCCATACCATTATTATATACCACAGTATTAACCAATTATGAATGCAACATTATTCAGAATACTAGAAAAGTTAGGTATGATAGATCTTTGGACAAAATTGAATGGAGACAGAAAAGAGTACACATTCTTCTCGGCAGTTCATGGAACCTATACAAAAATTGACTGTGTATTAGGACACAAAATCCTCAAAATCAAATGCAGAAAGGCAGAAATAGTAAATGGATTCTTTTCATTTCACAATGCAATAAAAACTACATTCAATAAAAAGCCAGGGGAAAATAGACCAAAAATAATTAGAAACTAAATAATCTCATCCTAAAGAATGAATGGGTGAAACAGCAAATCATAGACACAATTAATAATTTCATCCAAGAGAAGGACAATAATGAGACAAAATACCAAAATTCGTGGGATGCAGCCAAAGTGGTAATAAGGGAAAATTTTATATATATAGAAGCCTACTTGCATAAAATACAGAAAGAGAAGATCAATGAATTGGGCTTGCAACTAAAAAAAACTAGAAAAGGAGCAAATTAAAACCCCCCAGTCAAATATTAAACTTGAAATTCTAAAAATAAAAAAATAGATTAATAAAACTGAAAGTAAAAAAAAAACTATTGAATTAATAAATAAAACTAAGAGTTGGTTTTATAAAAAAACTAACAAAATAGATAAATCTTTGGTAAATTTTATTAGAAAAAGGAAAGAGGAAAACAAATTGTTGGTCTTAAAAATGAAAAGTGAGAACTTTCCACTAATGAAGAGAAAATTAGAGCAATAATTAGGAGTTACTTTGTCCAATTTTATGCCAGTAAATTTAATAACCTAAGTGAAATGGAAGAATACCTATAAAAATATAAGTTGCCCAGACTAGCAGAGGAGAAAGTAAATTGTTTAAATAGTCCCATTTTAGAAAAAAGAAATAAAACAAGCTATTAATCAACAACCTAAGAAAAAATCCCCAGGACCAGATGGATTTACATGTGAATTCTGTCAAACATTTAAAGAATAATTAACTCCAATGTTATATAAACTATATGAAAAAATATGGAATGAAGGACTCCTACCAAATTCTTTTTATGACACAGACATGGTACTGATACCTAAACCAGGTAGCTGAAAACAGAGAAAGAAAATTATAGACAAATCTCCCTAATGAATATTGGTGCCAAAATCTTAAATAAAATATTAGCAAAAAGAACACAGAAAATCATCCTCAGGATAATACACCATGACAAAGTAAGATTTATACCAGGAATGCAGGGCTGGTTCAATATTAGGAAAGCTATTAGCATAATTGACTATATCAATAACCAAATTAACAAAAACCACATGATTATCTCAATAGATGCAGAAAAAGCATTTGACAAAAATCCAATACCTATTCCTATGAAAAATATAGAGTATAGGAATAAATAGGCTCTTCCTTAAAATAGTCAGTAGCATCTAAAACCATCAGTAAGCATCGTACGTAATGGGGATAAACTGGAACCATTCCCAATAAGATCAGGAGTGAAACAAGGTTGTTCACTATCACCATTACTATTCAATATTGTATTAGAACTTTGGCAATGAGATGAGAAAGAGATTAAAGGAATTAGAGTAGGTAATGAGGAAACCAAATTATCACTCTTTGCAGATGAGATGATGGTATACTTAGAAAACCCCCAGGGAATCTACTAAAAAACTGTTAGAAATAATTCACAACTTTAGCAAAGTTGAAGGATACAAAATAAATCCACATAAATCAGCATTTTTATACATCACTAACAAAATCAAATAGCAAAAGATACAAAGACAAATTCCATTTAAAATAACTGTTGATAGTGTAAAATATTTGGGAATCTATTTTCCAAGGGATAGTCAGAATCTATATAACAAAACTACAAATCACATTCCACAAAAGTAAAGTAAGATCTAAACAACTGGAAAAATATCAAGTGCTCTTGTTTAGGTTGAGCAAATATAATAAAGATGACAATACTACCTAAACTAATCTATTTATTTAATGCTATACCAATCAAACTCCCAAGAAACTATCTTACTGACCTAGAAAAAAATAGCAACAAAATTCATCTAGAAGAACAAAAGGTCAAGAATTTCAAGGGAACTAATGAAAAAAATCAAATAAAAGTGGCCTAGCTGTACCAGATCTAAACTTATATTATAAAGCAGTGGTCATCAAAATCTTTTGGTACTGATTAAGAAATAGACTAATTGATCAGTGGAATAGGTTAGGTTCACAGGACAAAATAGTCAATAACTATGGTAAACTAGTGTTTGACAAGCCCAAAGAACTCAGCTTTGGGGATAAGAATTCACTATTTGACAAAAACTGCTGAGAAAATTGGAAACTAGTATGGCAGAAACTAGACATTGACCCACACTTAATATCATATACCAAGATAAGGTCAAAATGATTCATGATCTAGACAAAGAATGATATCATAAATAAATTAGAAGAACATAGGATAGTTTATCTCTCAGACCTGTGGAGGAGGAAGGAATTTGTGACCAAAGAAGAACTAAAGATCTTTAGTGATCACAAAATAGATAATTTTGATTATATTAAGTTAAAAAGTTTTTATATAAATGAAACTAATGCAAACAAGATTAGAAGTGAAGCAATAAACTGGGAAAAGGTTTTTACATTTAAATGGTCTGATAAAGGCCTCATTTCCAAAATATATAGAGAACTGACTCAAATTCATAAGAAATCAAGCCATTCTACAATTGATAAATGGTCAAAAGATGTGAACAATTTTCAAATGAATAAATTGAAGTATTACTAGTCATATGAAAAGGTGCTCCAAAACACTACTGATCAGAGAAATGAAATCAAGACAACTCTGAGATACTACTACACACCTCTCATATTGGCTAAGATGATAGGAAAAGATATGGATGAATGTTGGAGGGGATATGGGAAAACTGGGACACTAATACACTGTGGGTGGAATTGTGAATATATCCAGCCATTCTGGAGAGCGACTTGGAACCATGCTCAGAGTTATCAAACTGTGCATACCCTTTCCAGCAGTATCTCTACTGTGCCTATATCCCAAAGATATCTTAAAGGAGGGAAAAGGACTTACATGTGCAAAAATATTTGTGGCAGCCCTTTTTTGTAGTGGCTAAAAA